>NC_139219.1:12312307-12710995 GCF_055691185.1 Crinia signifera
TAGGGAGGGGACCGGGTTCCCGAGTCGGCTCTGGGCTCTGCTGGACGGGTAGTCGATCAGCTCATCAGGGAATCCTTGGCCCCGAATACATGGTCGGCATACAATCAGGAATGGCGGAGCTGGTTAGAATGGCGTGAGGTAGTAGGTCTGAAGGAGGATGATGACGAGTTGGCTGTCTTACTATATATAGGTCATTGTAAGGAGATTGGTTGGTCAGTGGCAAAAATCACGCGCTGCATGGCGGGCTTGGCTTTTGGGTTTCGTGCAGGCGGCAGGCCTGACGTCACTAAGAATTTCCTGATTGCGCAGGCTTTGAAAGGTTGGAGGAGAGGTCATGTCGTACAGGATCAGAGAAGGCCGGTGTCTTTCCAGTTGTTACAGAATATGGGCATGAAGTTAGGGGAGGTCTGTAGTTCCAATTTCGAGGAAAGGTTGTTTGGGGTAGCTTTTTCGCTTGCCTTCTTCGGGGCACTGCGGATTGGGGAGCTCGTGAGTCCAAGCGTGTCCAGGCCGGGAGGTTTGTTAGGAGAGGATGTGGATTTATACTCGGATAGGGTGGAGCTAGTGGTGAGGAGGTCTAAGACGGATCAGTTAGGGAGGGGGAAGAAGGTAGTTCTCTTCTCTGTACCAGGGTCGGATATGTGCCCGGTGGCACGGCTGAGGATATTTAAGGAGGTCAGAGTGGGCAGGGAAAGGGATCCTTTGCTGATGCATGCGAATGGATCCTTTTTATCACGGTTTCAGTTCACAAGTGTGTTTAGAGCAGTCCTGCGGACGTTGGGCCTCAAGGGGGAGGAATACGCGGGTCACTCTTTCCGCATTGGGGCCGCAACTGAGGCTGCTAGAATGGGATTTGGGGATGAGTTGATTAAGCGTATTGGGCGGTGGGAATCGTCTCGCTTTCGGTCTTATGTTCGTTTAGGGGATTGTTGAGGTTGACCGTGTTTTTTCTGTTTTAGGGCAGCCTCCGTGCCTGATTTGGATTTTAGGACATTCATATGTCTTTTGGGGAGCTTTACGGGCGGATGTCAGACCGAACGGCCGCCAGCTGGGTTTGGATAGAGAGGAGGCAGTGGTTCGCTGGCTGGGAAAACGCGGTATGGTATGGAGTGGAGTGCTGCAGGAATTTCACCGTTTTGTTCGGCTCGATAGGGTTCCCGACATATTAGTTCTGCATGTAGGCGGGAATGACCTTGGGAGCAGACCATTTAGGGAGTTGATACGGGATATCAAGTTTGATCTCCTACGGTTATGGGCAATGTTTCCGGAATTAATCACGGTTTGGTCAGACATCGTGCCACGCCATTATTGGAGGGATGCGAGGTCGGCTGACAAGCTCAATAAGGCACGGATTAAAGTTAACAGGGCGATTGGGCGTTTTATGGCCAGGAACGGGGCTGTTGTGGTGAGGCACAGGGAACTTGAGTCTGGTGCCGGGGCATTTTGGAGAGGTGACGGTGTGCACCTGAATGCTGTGGGGATAGATGTTTGGTCTTTGGGACTACAAGAGGGAATAGAAACAGCGTTCCGGATGTGGGGGGGGGCGCACGGGGTTAAGGGTTTAACCTCGTGCTTTGTGGCGGAGGGGGGTCCTCGAGGTTGGTGGCATTGAGGCTTAATTATGCGGCGGGGAGGGCCCCATGAGGGGGCTGGACTCCCCTGGGTGAGGTTAATTAATGAGCACTGGGTGTGTACAATTGGTGCCCTCGAGCCAATCGCTATCGGCTGGGGAGAAGAGCTCCTGGAAGTGCTTAGAGGTGTGGATATATATTTATTGAGGGCCTCGGGGACCACCTTCCGTGGGAATGTTTTTGGATTATTGTTTAAAATTGTATTGTTCAATAAAGATGGCTGCTGTGGCCAATTTTATTCAACAAGAGAGTTATGTCATTTGTGGGGGGATAGTTGGGCACAGCGATTAGACAATACCCTGTCATGTAGGAGCCGGACTGGAGGCAAAGCCTGGGGGTAGGCTCCCCTGACAGGGTTTGTAGGGAGCTGACTAGCAGTTAGTCATAGGAGGAGTGCTTAAGGAGAGGGTCATAGGGGGAGGGGCTTAACGGGGTGTTGGAGGGGTTTATAAGCAGGGTTCAGGCAGGAAATAGGGGTCACTGGGAGATTTTCTCAACAGCTCCCACCCACCCTTCCCTATTTTTTATAGTTTAGGTAGAATATTTGCTAGGATGTCTTTTTGTCACAGTGGCCTGTGCGGAGGGGGGTCCTCGAGGTTGGTGGCATTGAGGCTTAATTATGCGGCGGGGAGGGCCCCATGAGGGGGCTGGACTCCCCTGGGTGAGGTTAATTAATGAGCACTGGGTGTGTACAATTGGTGCCCTCGAGCCAATCGCTATCGGCTGGGGGTAAGAGCTCCTGGAAGTGCTTAGAGGTGTGGATATATATTTATTGAGGGCCTCGGGACCACCTTCCGTGGGAATGTTTTTGGATTATTGTTTAAAATTGTATTGTTCAATAAAGATGGCTGCTGTGGCCAATTTTATCCAACAAGAGAGTTATGTCATTTGTGGGGGGATAGTTGGGCACAGCGATTAGACAATACCCTGTCATGATCTCTACCTCATGGCAGACCAAAGCCATTAAAATTGTTGTTTTTTTGGGGGGTATTTGCATTACTGTTTTTGCACTTTTTATATTTATACTTGAAAAAATACATTTATAAGTATTTGTGAATCTGACGGTTAAATTATTTAAATAAAAAAATAATGTTTTCACTACAATTGTGTGCTGCATTTTTCCTTACCTTGCAATACTGATGCTGCAGGACCTTCACAATCGCTTTACAGGTCTCCGGTATAATCAGGCCCAAAGCTTACGGGGTACTCAGAAAAGGGAAAGGGGGATATGGGAAGTACTTCTGCACAAGAGGTTGGTTGCTATTTTCAAGAATATGGTCCCCAATATTTGGTTGCCGTGCTGTGACTGCAATCTGTGCAAGGATGGGGGTGCTGCCAAAGACAATAGGAATTGTACAAGAAAGCAAAAAAGGGAAAAGGATTGTCTTTGTTGCTGGCGCACTTAAAGAGAAGAATGTAATAAAATTTAACTTTTAATTCATATCAATAAAAGAACCGTTCAAGTGAACTGTAAGCTACATACATGACTTTACAAAAAAACATTGAACAATAAATAAAGCACGGAAGACTGTACACAAACACTGAAAAATAGACACTGGACAGTACAAATAAAAGAAAGAGACATACTCACAGCGCGTGCATCATTTTATTTATTGTTCAATGTTTTTTTGTAAAGTCATGTATGTAGCTTACAGTTCACTTGAACGGTTCTTTTATTGATATGAATTAAAAGTTAAATTTTATTACATTCTTCTCTTTAAGTGCGCCAGCAACAAAGACAATCCTTTTCCCTTTTTTGCTTTCTTGTCCAAAGCTTACGGGGAGATGATGGCTCCAAACTTGAGGTCCGCCAGCGATCGTCCTGTTGCCAGAAACCTGAGGGTCACCACCAGCCGGACCTCAGCAGGGATAGCCATGCGGTACTTGGTATCCTGCTTCTGGATGAGGGGGGTGACAAGACGCAGCAACTCCTGGAAGGTCTCATCGTCCATGCGAAGAAAATTCCTATAATCCTGGGGATTATTCTCGCGAATCTCCATCAACAGGGGCATATGAGACCGCGCCTGTCTGCCTAGGAGCCACTGCTTGGTCCAGCAGGACCGAGCCTTCCTACGCTGGGCCCTCATCCTCCTCACCCTGAGTACAGCGTAGGAAAGCAGGAATTCTTGCTGGAAAGAATCCATAATGCAAAAATCTGAATGGAAAAATAAAAGCACACTTTGTAATGCCAGGCAAAAACAAAGCAGACCAAAATAACAATGTGCAGCGTTCAGCAGGTATACACCAAGCCTCACTAGTCACAAAGCAGAAATGAGGTCCTTTAAAATGGCTACTGGTCTTTGTCCCCCCTCTGCTAGCCCAGCCCCTTTAATTACATGTCATAAACGACCATGGCCAGTGCACACACGATGTACTCACGATCCGCACATCCGATGGTCGTACGACCGTCGGGAGCGACGTCGTATCGTATCTACATCGTAATTACATCGTTTGCAAAAGAAACACGATCGTTAGCACATCGTGAGTAGGCCGCGGGAGAGCGCTCCAGGGAAGTGCACGTTAAATCGTTAGCCGATCGTTAGACGATCCTGATCTTTCTGGTGTGTATGGGGCCTTACAGGGTACCTGACTTAAACATCTTCAGGAAAGATCTTGGGACTCCAGTAGATTTATGGACACCCACATTACCAGTTATATGGAGTACAAAATGGGAGACCAAGTTTAACCATCAAGAGGGAGCATTAATAGGAACAAGTAGGAACAACAATAAGTATTCCATTGTCCTCTAACATTATTTTCTATGGGCATATTTATTTGTCGTGATTATATATCATTTTTTAATAAATGTATATTTTAATGTGATACCCAATTAATCAAGTTGTGAGAAATTTGTAGGTAAGCGCTGCACACCTGGTGTGAGCAGCTAGCTCTACATCCCACCCCCTCAGCGCCTGTTTCTGTTCACCTTGGTGAATACATTTCTTTTACTAGTAAGCAAGAAACTCCCTGGCAACGTGCATGTATGACCAGGCATTGAGCATGTGTAACCCCAGGCAATGAGCAAATAATGCCTGGTAATGAGCATGTAACCCCTGGCAACAAGCACAAATCTATCACTAATCTCCAGATTCCGCACCATGTGGTTATGTTATATCAATGACTGATGAAGGGATGTAATACACAGTACATGAACTATCACTAATCTCCAGATTCCGCACCATGTGGTTATGTTACATCAATGACTGAGGAAGGGATGTAATACACAGTATATGTACTATCACTAATCTCCAGATTCCGCACCATGTGGTTATGTTATATCAATGACTGAGGAAGGGATGTAATACACAGTATATGTACTATCACTAATCTCCAGATTCCGCACCATGTCGTTATGTTACATCAATGACTGAGGAAGGGATGTAATACACAGTACATGTACTATCACTAATCTCCAGATTCCGCACCATGTGGTTATGTTATATCAATGACTGAGGAAGGGATGTTATATACAGTACATGTACTATCACTAATCTCCAAACTAGAACCTGTTTCCTTTGTGGGCAGGTAAGTACCACCACAAAAGGAGTACTGGAAGGTCCAGGCATTCTGCACTCTCTGTCAGAGTTATCCAGCTGTGGTATTTTTTTGAACAGTATAAAACAGTATGTGACCGTATACTACCTACAGTATATACAGGAGCTCCAGGCACAGTGCCTGTACAGTATATCCCACCTACAGTAGCTGTACATGACATCCCACCTGCAGCAGCTGTACATGACATCCCACCTGCAGCAGCTGTACAGTACATCCCACCTGCAGTAGCTGTACAGTATGTCCCACCTGCAGTAGCAGTACAGTATATCCCACCTGCAGTAGCTGTACAGTATGTCCCACCTGCAGTAGCTGTACAGTATATCCCACCTGCAGCAGCTGTACAGTATGTCCCACCTGCAGCAGCTGTACAGTACATCCCACCTGCAGTAGCTGTACAGTATGTCCCACCTGCAGTAGCTGTACAGTATATCCCACCTGCAGCAGCTGTACAGTATGTCCCACCTGCAGCAGCTGTACATGACATCCCACCTGCAGCAGCTGTACATGACATCCCACCTGCAGCAGCTGTACAGTACATCCCACCTGCAGTAGCTGTACAGTATGTCCCACCTGCAGTAGCAGTACAGTATATCCCACCTGCAGTAGCTGTACAGTATATCCTACCTGCAGTAGCTGTACAGTATATCTCACCTGCAGCAGCTGTACAGTACATCCCACCTGCAGCAGCTGTACAGTACATCCCACCTGCAGTAGCTGTACAGTATGTCCCACCTGCAGTAGCTGTACAGTATATCCAACCTGCAGCAGCTGTACAGTACATCCCACCTGCAGCAGCTGTACAGTATATCCCACGTGCAGCAGCTGTATAGTATATCCCACCTGCAGTAGCGGTACAGTACATCCCACTTGCAGTAGCTGAACGGTATATCCCACCTGCAGTAGCTGTACAGTATATCCCACCTGCAGCAGCTGTACAGTATATCCCACCTGCAGCAGCTGTACAGTATATCCCACCTGCAGTAGCTGTACAGTATATCCCACCTGCAGCAGCTGTACAGTACACCCCACCTGCAGTTGCTGTACAGTACATCCGACCTGCAGTTGCTGTACAGTACATCCCACCTACAGTAGCTGTACGGTATATCCAACCTGCAGTTGCTGTATAGTACATCCCCCCTGCAGTAGTTGTACAGTATATCCCACCTGCAGCAGCTGTGCAGTATATCCCATCTGCAGCACATCCCACCTGCTGTAGCTGTACAGTGCATCCCACCTGCAGCAGCTGTACAGTACATCCCACCTGCAGCAGCTGTACAGTACACCCCACCTGCAGTAGCTGTACAGTGCATCCCACCTGCAGTAGCTGTACAGTACATCCCACCTGCAGTAGCTGTACAGTACATCCCACCTAAAGCAGCTGTACAGTACATCCCACCTGCAGCAGCTGTACAGAATATCCCACCTGCAGTAGCTGTACAGTACATCCCACCTGCAGCAGCTGTACAGTACATCCCACCTGCAGCAGCTGTACAGAATATCCCACCTGCAGTAGCTGTACAGTATATCCCACCTGCAGCAGCTGTACAGTATATCCCACCTGCAGTTGCTGTACAGTACATCCTACCTGCAGTAGCTGTACAGTACATCCCACCTGCAGCAGCTGTACAGTATATCCCACCTGCAGTAGCTGTACAGTACATCCCACCTGCAGCAGCTGTACAGTACATCCCACCTGCAGTTGCTGTACAGTACATCCCACCTTCAGCAGCTGTACAGTACATCCCACCTGCAGCAGCTGTACAGTATATACCACCTGCAGTTGCTGTACGGTACATCCTACCTGCAGTAGCTGTACGGAACATCCCACCTGCAGCAGCTGTACGGTATATCCCACCTGCAGTTGCTGTACAGGACATCCCACCTGCAGTTGCTGTACAGTACATCCTACCTGCAGTAGCTGTACAGTACATCCCACCTGCAGTAGCTGTACAGTACATCCCACCTGCAGTAGCTGTACAGTACATCCCACCTACAGCAGCTGTACAGTACATCCCACCTGCAGCAGCTGTACAGTATATCCCACCTGCAGCAGCTGTACAGTACATCCCACCTGCAGCAGCTGTACAGTACATCCCACCTGCAGCTGCTGTACAGTACATCCCACCTGCAGCAGCTGTACAGTACATCCCACCTGCAGTAGCTGTACAGTACATCCCACTTGCAGTAGCTGTACAGTACATCCCACCTGCAGTAGCTGTACAGTACATCCCACCTGCAGCAGCTGTACAGTACACCCCACCTGCAGTTGCTGTACAGTACATCCTACCTGCAGTAGCTGTACAGTACATTCCACCTGCAGTTGCTGTACAGTATACCCCACCTGCAGCAGCTGTACAGTACATCCCACCTGCAGCAGCTGTACAGTACACCCCACCTGCAGTTGCTGTACAGTACATCCCACCTGCAGTAGCTGTACAGTATATTTCACCTTCTTAGAACCTTCTGGATTATCTAATTAATGCAATTAGATTGATTACAGATTTCCCACTACATTAATATTAATGACCCAATCAGTAGGCTTTATGTACTGTAGCTGAGAAATTCCCAATGATCAGCTGAAACTGTTATTCCAATATCTTATATGTTATGTGTTCCCCACACCTCTCCGATTGTGAGCTCATATGGGCTCAAGGAATTATATTAACATTTCAACTGTACAGTCTGTAAAGCCTCTGCAAATACTGTCATTTTTATAAATCTCTGTCTTGGAAATAACTTTTGTCAAGAAATACGATTTGCTTTACTTAAGAGGCAGTGGCGTCACTAGGCGGGTGCGAGGGGTGCGGCCCGCATCGGGTGTCACCAGTCAGTGGGGTGACACCAAAATCAGAGCTGCACCCCACTGCCGCCCGTGACAGTCCACTCCGCAGCCCGCAGCCTGCTCCCTCCCCCTCCCGTTCCCTGCTCTCCCCCGTCCACTCCCTGCTCTCTCTCCACCGCCCGCTCCGTGCTCTGCCTGGCTGAGCTTTCCGCAGCTATTTTTAATTAAGTCTACCGCTGGCCCGATAGCCAATATGCGCTTGCGGTCCAGCAGCCAATCAAAAGTAGCATTGATGGCTGCTGAACCGCAAGCGCCTATTGGCTAACAGTCCAGCTAGCGTGGCCAATCCCGGGATCGGGATCCGCGGGATCCCGGGATTTGGCCCCCAAAACACCGGGATTTCAATCCCGGGATTGGAGTTTCCAATCCCGGGATTTCGGGATTAGACTGCGCATGCGCAGTCTAATGCCGGGCAGCGTCTGAGCGGGTGCTCAGCAGCTGCCCGACTTCTCCCGTCCCGGGCAGTGCGGCTCTGCGCAGCGTGACGACGTCAGAGGTCACGCTGCTCAGGCCGCACAGGCTGTCTGCCTCCATTCTGTCCCCGGACCAGCCCGCCCGCCCACCCAGCAGCGGACCTGCCGGCACACCGGGGCACCAGCGGACCAGCCCGGGCTGTCCCCGGATCAGCCTGCCCAGCCATCCTGTCCCTGGACCAGCCCGCCCGCCCAGCAGTGGACCTGCCGGCACACCGGGCCACCTGCAGACCAGCCCGGGGCTCCATCACCCCATCTCGCCCACCCACCCGGCCGCACCACGCATCTGTAAGTAAATATGCGGGGCGGCCGAGGTGGGTTTTTAAGTGCAGCTTAGCTGGGAAGCTTTTGTTTGGGAAGCAGGCACGCATTCCTGAGGGAAGGGGAAAATAACTTTTAGGGACGACTTTTTTGCTGATTCGGTGGCTTTTTCAGCCATTAGTAACCACTTTCCTAAAAGTTGGACGAAGTTGTTTCCCAGAGACACGGAGCAGCGCAGCCCCCTAGCACAGAACATCCCTCCCAGCAGAACAAGTTTGAATTCCTTTGTTCCCCACTGCACCATGTGTTCCATACTGACTAGGGAAGCCAATCCCGGGGATCCCGGGATTGGGCATTTTTCAATCTAATCCCGAATTCCGGGATTGAAAAAATGCCCCGGGATTGGCTTCCCTAAGTCCAGCGTGAGACTTAATTGAAATATCGGTGGACAGGGCAGCTCGGCCGGGCAGAGCAGGGCGGGGAGGGGGGGGGGGTGCAGGCTGCAGTCCCCCTTGGCAATGAGCTTTTTAGTCCCCCTTGGCAATAGGCTATTTAGTCCCCTTTGGCAACAAGCTTTTTTAGTCCCCCTTGGCAACGAGCTATTTCAGTCCCCCTTGGCAACTAGCTATTTTAGTCCCCCTTTGCAACAAGCGATTTCAGTGCTCCTTGTCATCGAGCATGAAGCCCCTGGCATTGAGCATTACGTTCCTAGCAATGTGCATGTAGGTAAGTGCCACTTATGTGTCAAATATGTAATGGGCATTACGGTTTGTTATCTCTTATATATTTGGCTACATCTGTCACTCAAAGGGCCTTATTCTGGTTGGAGCGGCCGGGCCGTACGCGTACGTCCCGGGATTTTTTATGATCTGCGCATGCGTACATTCGCTAATGCGCAGGGCGCGAACACTCCACAACGCTTACGGCCGGGTCTCTACGTGCGAAAAAACCTATACGCGAGTGTACGGGCAATGGGGGCGGCATAGGGGCGTGATGAGGGGAGCGGCCGAAATAATGAGGGAAAATGGGCGTAAATATGGGCGTACACGGGGGTGTGCACCAGAAATGAGCGGTGCTACTACCGCACGCTCGACTAAAGCACCGTTCATTTCGGACACAAAACAGGCGGCCGCCAACCCACATCTCAAACCCACCCCTACAGATACCGCATGCCAGCGTGCGCCAGGGTTAGCTAATTTACGCGGATTACTACCAAACACATACACCTGAATGTAATAACCAATGCTGCAGTCTATTAAGTCCAAACCATGATTTCACTACCTGCAAGCCACACACAGTACTCTAACACATTGGAAGCTTATCTTTCTATACTTCTCTACATTTAAAGGTTTGTTTAATTTAAGGTAAGAATCTTTTTAAGACCTGCTTATATATGCTAAGGTAGGTATTTGTTAAACAGTTATACACATTCACTACGTGCTTTCATAGACTTTACACAGTAGCACACTCAATCTACACAAGTCGACATGTGTCAACGTGTTCACTCTAATACAAACATAGGTTTTGTATTTATGATACAATAACATAAACCACATCTAACACCTACAAAGGATGTTTCAGCAATGTTTTAATCCCATGGCCACTACTGTATTTTGCACATTAATTAATTCAATCAATTATTAATTTTCATAATTATAGTTGAAAGGAAGATTTGCAGGTCCATATATGTGAAGGGTATGTCAGCGTACACGGACGTACGCTCACTATCACGAGCGGTGACATAAGCTGACTTTTCTATTGAAAACAATAGGGACCCGTCCGTGCAAGCTGGCGTACGCTCAGATAGCCGCAAGAAGTCGGTGGGAAGACGGCCGAGAGACGTCCGTAAACGGTGGTGTACGCTCAATTGTACGCCAGTTGTCGGAGTGTAAGGGCTGGCCCGTCCGTGTACGTTGGCGTACGCTCAATTGTACGCCACTCCCCTTTGCCGATATTTCTGGCCGTACGTATGCGGCTGAGTTGTGGGCGGACTTAACCCCAACGGCCGCGTACGGATAGCGTACGTTGTTTTGGAACGTACGCACGTTTGGCCGCTCCGATCAGAATAAGCTCCAAAGTGTGTCTGGAGCTGTAACGCTGGGTTGTGGACTTCCATCTTAATTTATGATTGTCATCACCTGTTTTAAACAGGGTAATTGATAAGAAAGGTGTTTAAGCACAGGTGATGGTAATCAATAAATTAAGAAGAAAGTCCAGAAACAGAGCAATGTGTCCCTCCTGGAGAGGGTCATGTTGGGAGGTATGCACCTCCCTCCCTCTCCCCCCCCCCCCCCCCCATTCACGGCATCCCCACGATTAAATGGCACATGCAAAACACTGACATGGCTATGGTCGACAATGAAAAAGGTTGGCAAGATTTATTTTTCACTTTTTCAATGTTTTCATATTCATTCTCATGTGTCGACATGGACACCAATGAAGTGCCACACTTATGTCAACATTTACATGTGTTGACCTTTCTGTGTTGATTTTTTCTTGTAGCGATTCGCGGCACCCCCCGCGACCCCCCTCCCGCGATTTGCAGCACACCCCCGCAATTCGCGGCACCCCCGGTGACTCCCGCGATTCGCGGCCCCACCCCGTGACACACCCCCCCTCCTGCGATTCGCAGCACCCCGCGATCCCCCCTCCCACGATTCGCATCAACCCCCCGGGCCCCCCCTCCTGCGGTTCACGGTGCCCCCCACGACCCCCCCTACCGCGATTCCCCACCCCTGACCCCCCTCCTGTCATTGCGGCAACCCCACGCCCCCGCCACCCACCCTCCCGCGATTCACTGCAACCCCCCGCGCCCCCCCCCCCTCCCACAATTCGCGGCACCCACACCCCCCCCCCGCGACCCCCCCTCCCGCAATTCACGGCATCCACCCATGACCCCTCCTCCCATGATTCACGGACACCCCTCACCTCTCCCCCCCCCCCCCCCCCACCCCCGCGCGCGATTCACGGCAACCCCAGGATTAAATGGCACATGCAAAACACTGGCACGGCTATGGTCGACAATGAAAAAGGTTGACATGAGTTTTTGAAGATTTATTTTTCTTTTTTTGAATGTTTTCATATTAATTCTCATGTGTCGACATGGACACCGATGAAGTGCCACACTTATGTCAACATTTACATGTGTTGAACTTTCTGTGTTGATTTTTTCTTGTGGCGATTCGCGGCACCCCCCGCGACCCCCCTCCCGCGATTTGCAGCACACCCCCCCGCAATTCGCGGCACCCCCGGTGACTCCCGCGATTTGCGGCCCCACCCCGTGACACACCCCCCTCCTGCGATTCGCGGCACCCCGCGACCCCCTCCCACGATTCGCGCCAACCCCCCGGGCCCCCTCTCCCGCGGTTCTCGGTGCCCCCCACGACCCCCCCTACCGCGATTCCCCACCCCTGACCCCCCCTCCTGTCATTGCGGCAACCCCCCGCCCCCGCGACCCACCCTCCCGCGATTCACTGCAACCCCCCGCGCCCCCCCCCCTCCCACAATTCGCGGCACCCACCACCCCCCCCCCCGCGACCCCCCCCCCCTCCCGCAATTCACGGCATCCACCCACGACCCCTCCTCCCGATTCGCGGACACCCCTCACCTCCTCCCTCCACCCCCCCCACCCCCGCGCGCGATTCACGGCAACCCCAGGATTAAATGGCACATGCAAAACACTGGTACGGCTATGGTCGACAATGAAAAAGGTTGACATGAGTTTTTGAAGATTTATTTTTCTTTTTTTGAATGTTTTCATATTCATTCTCATGTGTCTACATGGACACCGATGAAGTGCCACACTTATGTCAACATTTACATGTGTTGAACTTTCTGTGTTGATTTTTTCTTGTAGCAATTTTTTTCCAGTGACAACTATGAACTATGTGCACGTCAACCTACACATCATCAACCAATTCTTTGTATAATATATAACACCTGTTCTGTTTTACTGTAGGTGTTTTAAGTCAGACCTTTTACTGCTACTATTACTGTTTATGTAAATGCATTCTGAATGACAGCAACATCCTACCATCCTTCTACAAGAATATATAACCAACTAGGTGATTCATCGCGCCCCGTGCCCCCCCCTCCCGCAATTCACGGACCCCCCGCGCACCCCCCTCCCGCGATTCGCAACCCCCCCTCGCACAATTCACTCCCCCTCCCACGCTTTGCGTACCCCCGCTGACTCAGAAACACCCTACTATACTATTGCACACACACACCTAAAAACATGCACACACAGCCCCCCCCCCACACCCACAAATGTCACTGTACCATCCACACTATCAATGTACATCTTACTCTGTAACCGCTTTTTAATTAAACAAAACAATACACACCCCCTTCCAAATCATATGCTCTCTATGTAACACATTTCACCTATAACTCAAGTTGCAATACAGGCATCTTTCATACAATTCTTACCATCTTTCTCATATGCAAATGTTCACAAATTAAGGGGGCGCAGCCCCTTACGACGGTGTGAAGAGCGCCCGTAGGGCGCGATAAATCACCTAGTATATAATACAATCAGGGTACAGGCCACATCCCCAATTCTTCGGCACACCTCCAGCGCGCACAAGCATACCGTCTCCAGCTTCCAGAAAGTTGGGGGGGGACACCATGAGTTACTACACCGGGTGACACCAACCCTAGTGACTAGTGACGCCACTGTTAAGGGGTACTCATGGCAGTGACACAGAATGTTGATGTAAGGGTTAGACTATGGGTGGTAGGGTTAGCCACTAGGGGAAGCTAGGGTTAGGCTGTTGGTGGTAGGGTTAGGTGCTAGGGAAAGTTAGGGTTAGGCTGCGGGTGGTAGCGTTAGGCACTAGAGAAAGCTGGGGTTAGGCTGTTGGTGGTAGGGTTAGATGCTAATGAAAGTTAGGGTTAGGCTGCGGGTAGTAGGGTTAGGCACTAGGGAAAGTTAGGATTAAGCTGCGGGTGATAGGGTTAGGCACTAGGGAAGTTAAGGTTAGGCTGTGGGTGGTAGGGTTAGGCACTAGTGGACAAAAAAAGGGGGGTATACAGCGCTGGGTATTTCTGAATGATGTAAAAAAGGGGGGTATACAGCGCTGGGTATTTCTGAATGATGTAAAAAAAGGGGGGTATACAGCGCTGGGTATTTCTGAATGATGTAAAAAAGGGGGGTATACAGCGCTGGGTATTTCTGAATGATGTTAGGGGTTAGGCTGTTGGTGGTAGGGTTAGATGCTAATGAAAGTTAGGGTTAGGCTGCGGGTAGTAGGGTTAGGCACTAGGGAAAGTTAGGATTAAGCTGTGGGTGATAGGGTTAGGCACTAGGGAAAGCTAGGGTTAGGCTGCGGGTGATAGGGTTAGGCACTAGGGAAGTTAAGGTTAGGCTGTGGGTGGTAGGGTTAGGCACTAGTGGAAGTTAGGGTTAGGCTGCGGGTGGTAGGGTTAGGCGCTAGAGAAAGTTAGGGTTAAGTTGCAGGTGGTAGGATTGGGCACTAGGTGAAGTTAGGGTTAGACTGTGGGTAGTAGGGTTAGGCACTAGGGAAAGTTACAGTTAGCCTCTGGGTGGTAGGGTTAGGTACTCAGAAAAATTAGGGATAGCCTGCGGGTGGTAGGGTTAAGCAATAGGTGAAGTTAGGGTTAGGCTGTGGGGTGTAGGGTTAGGCATTAAGGAAGTTAGGGTTGGGTTGCAGAGAGAGGGGTTAGGGTTAGGCATTAGGGGGTTAGGGTTAGGCTATAGGTGGTAGGGTTAGTCACAAGGGAAGTTAGGGTTAGGCTGCAGAGAGAGGAGGGGTTAGGCATTAGGAGGTTAGGAATAGGCTGTGGGTGGTAGGGTTAGGCACTAGGGGAAGTTAGGGTTTAACTGTGGGATGTAGGGTCAGATACTAGGGAAAGTTAGGGTTAGGCTGTAGGTGGTACGGTTGGGCAATAGGGAAGTTAAGGTTAGGCTGAGGGTGGTAGGGTTAGGCAATAGTTGAAGTTAAGGTTAGGCTTCAGGTGGTAGGGTAAGGTACTAGGGAAAGTTAGGGTTAGGCTGCAGGTGGTAGGGTTAGGCAATAGGGAAGTTAAGGTTAGGCTGTGGGTGGTAGGGTTAGGCACTAAGGAAGTTAGGGTTAGGTTGCAGAAAGAGGGGTTAGGGTTAGGCATTGGAGGTTAGGGTTAGGCTATAGGTGGTAGGGTTAGTCACAAGGGAAGTTATGATTAGGCTGCAGAGAGAGAGGAGGGTTTAGGCATTAGGGGTTAGAGGTAGGCTGCGGGTTGTAGGGTTAGGTATTAGGGGAAGTTACGGTTAGGCTCTGGGTAGTACGGTTAGTCACTAGGGAAATCACATAGAGGGTCCAGTAGTCTCACATCTTTGTCTAGGTATTTTTTCACCACTTCTACTCCCAGCTTATGTGGGATATTGGAGTAGTAGAGGACTTCTACATCACATTTTAGCAACCTGTAACTTTCTTTCCACTTTAGATTTTTTCCTGATTCAAAAAATTTGGACCTTATTATAACCCTTGATATATTTGAAAGTTCTGTCATGTCCCCTCTTTCTCTTCTCTGCTCCAAACTATACATATTGAGATTTTGTAGTCTTTCTGAGTAAGTTTTGTAATGTACCATTTTAGTTGTCCTTCTTTGGACCATCTGTAATGTATTTATATCCTTCTGGAGATATGGCCTCCAGAACTGAACACAATACTCTAGGTGAGGTCGTACCAATGACCTATACAGTGGCATTATTACTTCTTTCTTTCTACTGCTGATACCTCTCCCTATGCAGCCAAGCATTTGCCTTCCTCGCTGCTTTGTTACATTGCCTACCTGCCATTTATGTCCCCTGAAATAGTGACTCCTAGATCTCTTTCCACCTCAGTAGTTTCCATTATAGTACCCTTGATACTATATTGAGCCTTTGGGTTTTTGAGTCCCAAGTGCATAATTTAGCATTTTTTGGCATTGAACTGTAGTTGACATGCTCTTTACCATTTCTTTAGTCTACCTAGATCATCAACCATTTCTTTTTACCCCTCCTGGTGTGTCTACCCTATTGGATACTTTTGTGTCATTTGCAAAAAGGCAATACCATTTGCAATGTCAGCAATAAAGATAATAAAAAGCACTGGTCCAAGTACAAATCCCTGGGGTACTTCATTGGTAACATTACCCTCCTGTGAATGCACTTAAATTACAACTTTCTGTTTTCTATGCTGCAACCAAGATATTATCCATTCAACCAATCTTAGCAGCCAATCCCATGGTTTTGAGCTTATTTAGCACAAAGTGTCCAAAGCCTTACTAAAGTCTAGAAAAGCTATGGCCCCTCTTTTATCTATTACATTAGTCACCCAGTCAAAAAAGTCAATAAGGTTTGTTTGATAATATCTCCCCCGAGTAAATCCATGCTGCTTGGCATCCTGTACATTGCTGGATGTGATATAATCTACAACTCTTTATTTTAAGAGTGTTTCTATCAATTTCCCTACAATTGATGTGAGGCTCACTGGTCGGTAGTTGATTGTGTCTTGCTTGTTTCCACTTTTGTGCAGTGGTACAACATTCTCTCTTTTCCAGTCCTCTCATAGGGGTTTATTCTAGTTCATTCTTTCTGACAAAATCCTTCTTAGATGGACAAAACCATGTGCACTGCAGGGGGGGCAGATGTAACATGTGCAGAGAGAATTAGATTTTGGTGAGTTATTTTGTTTCTGTGCAGGGAAAATACTGACTGCATGATTTTACACTGCAATATAGATCTCACTTTGAAGAAAAACCCCACCCAAATCTAATTCTCTCTGCACAAGTTACATCTGCCCCACCCGCAGTGCACATGGTTTTGTCCATCTAAGAAGGATTTTGTCAGAAAGAATGAACTAGAATAACCCCCATAGTTAGCACAACAGCAAATGATGAGCGCTAGGGACTGACTGTAATGTGCCGTGAGCAAATGTGGTAGAGGGATGCCGCCCTCAAAATGAACAAAAACAGGGAAAAAAAACACTAGGCGCCATTTGCACACACAAAATTACAATTTAATAACGACTTAATAACAGTTCACAATAAAACAATCAATTGCATGCATGCAGGTTAAAATACATTAATGCTGGTACATTAGTTACCACAACACTAAGCGCTTAAGTATGGAAGGCATAGGCACCTCCTAATGCCCGTCGGCACCCCCCATGCGATTGCACGCAAAATGTTTCAAATGCAGCACATTTTCACTTGCCAGCCACGGCCGCTGCCCGCTGCCGTTCTCCAGCCTGGAAGCGCTGCGCTGGCCGGGACGTGGGCTATGCAGCTCAGTGAGCTCCATTCACATAAGTGTGGCACCCCGACCTGGACCAATTTGTCCAGCGGGGGCCGTGTTAATAGGGTTGCTGAGCAACCATGTTTTATATGCCGCCAGGACCGCGGACTTCAAGGGGTTAATACCCCGTTCAGCAGAGGGCGCGAAAACAGGTCCCCAGGCTGATTGACAGCCAATGGGGGACCAATAAGGAGGAGGTACCTGTGGGGTGCAGAGGTCGAGGAGCAGGAGGACGCGCGGGCGCTGGTGTTCGGGAGAGAGAGAGGAAGAGAGTGGTGACGCGTGGCAGAAGAGGAGAGCGGAACGGCGCTGTTCCGTCGGCGAGGCGGGGAGAGAGCCTCAACACCGCCGGAGAGCCAGCTGACGTCGGGGGAAAGAAGAGGAGGCGCCGGGCGAGTGAAGCAGCCGGCAGCAGGGAGAAGCCAGCGCGGAGTCCAGCGGTCAGGAGAGGCGCAGCTGAGTGCGGCAACGCTGCATCCGCAGCGCCCACACTAGCGTGCCCTCCTGCAGAAGATTGCACCAGTCGTCCAGACGCCAGGGGACCCTATCGTGACGGGCAGGAGCCTGCAACTTGTTGCTGATGCCAGGTACCCCCTGCGCTGGTCACCCCAGGCCTGCCTCCCTATCCACTCCCTATCCACTCCCTGCCACCAACGCAGTATACCCGGAAGGACACCCCTTTGCCCCCCATGAGCGCACCTACTCCTGCCCACACCCCATGTCACCCTCAGCACCCCACCAGGAGAATAAGGGGTGACAGCCATGGAAGCACCAGAGCCCCTGTAACGCCGGGCACCCAGGGAATACCCCAAGCAGGGCGAGGACAGCCCCACGGGATCCCCACTAAACTAATCTGCTGCACTATATAAGACACTGTAACGGAATCTGTTGCTCTATATAAGACACTGGGGTTTATTCTAGTTCATTTATGCGCATTGATGCCCAGTAGGCGGTGATAGACACGCCCAGTGGGCGGTGATAGACACGCCCGGTGGGCGGTGATAGAAATGCCCCTCCAATTGTGCACCTACTAATAAAATGGGCTGCGCACGCCTATGATGGAAGGCCTTGGTTACCACTGATGGTCACGAAGGATGCAGAATAATTTGCACAGATGTTAAAGTAACTTGCTGTCACTCCCATGTGTAAGCAAAAATGTCCCAGCAGTTGGCAAGGGAAGTTTGAAAAAGCCGCCCTGAGCGCGGCGAAATGCGTTTTTGAGGATCCCTTTTATCTTGCCGCTGACACCCGCAACCTCCCAAATTGTCCCTACACCACGGTCCCGCCAGCGCAGGTGTTGGATTGGTGGGTACTCATACAGCCCAGCCGCACAATCACCCTGCATTGTGAGCACACAGAGAGATCTCACCGCAGGAGTGGACGCAGCCGCTGTGACCTGTCAAATCCAGCATACACTCGGTCCGCTGACCGGCGACAGAGCTTGGAGACAGACAGACGCTGCAAAGCGGCAGCAGACTCCGGACGCACTAAGTGGCTGACCCGCTGGCTAAACATCGCTAGTGACGGACTGTTACCATCTGAAAAAGCCAGTGAGTACTGTACCTGTGTCTGTTCTCACCCCCCTTATCCTGGACTCTGCTCACCAAACGGAGTGCCACAAGCTGCCCCTATTACACCCTTACAGGGGCTCACAAGTGTAATTATTACACATTCAACCATACTTATTGTGAGTTCTAATCAAACTTCCCTTGCCAACTGCTGGGACATTTTTGCTTACATTTACATTTTTGCTTGGGAGTGACAGCAAGTTACTTTAACATCTGTGCAAATTATTCTGCATCCTTCGTGACCATCAGTGGTAACCAAGGCCTTCCACACCTAAGCGCTTAGTGTTGTGGTAACTAATGTATCCACATTAATGTATTTTAACCTGCATGCATGCAATTGATTGTTTTATGTATCCCATCTTCCTTCTCTGTAAATGTACTTTATTAATTTTTCTGAATATACCTGCAACTTTACTGTGACTCCTTATCTTCTTTTCAGTAGAGAATACTAAGCAAAAATAACTATTAAGCTGATCTGCTATTACATTTTCTCCCTCACCAAGACTCCCAAGTGAGAGATTTTAGGAGAGTTTTTCCATTTATTTAAAGTAGCAATTGTTTACACTGCAAAACCAAGTTGATTTTGCAATGTAATTGATTGGCGCTTTAAAAAAAAAAGGGAAAACTCTCCCAAAATCCCTCACTTTCTGATTCTCACACCCTATTACATTTGGTCCATACAGTTTATACAAGTGATGGCTAAACTTGACACTCCAGCTGTTGTTGAACTACACATCCCAGCGCCATGCTACAGGTTTACTATTTGGCCATGCTGAAACTGATGCCGGGCATGCTGGGTTTTGTAGTTCAACAACAGCTGGAGCGTCAAGGCTAGCCATCACTGGTATATTTCTTTCCCCATGTTGTGATAATTGAGTAGACTGTTCCTTTAATTCTAGTGTTAGATGGATTAAGTGATAAGGGGCATATGCAATGCACTTAAGATCACGCAATCATTCAATGAAACAATGTACTAAAGAAGAGAGAGGAAAATCAGGAAATCGACCATCGTTCAAAAGTAATTTATGGTAAGCCTCTATAAATCTCCCACAGGGCACCACTAGAATTCTTTGACTCTTGGAACAATAATAAAGTACGGGTATAATTGGATAGTTAGCACACAAGAGTCATATGTTTATTTTGTCAATAGCATTAGTCTTCAGGGAGTTAATAAAACAGTGTTCATATGCGATGGAAGTAGCGCGTTGGACTGAGTCCAGTACATTAAAATAGGAAATATCAGTCTGTTGTCAGATTGGCTCCGCAGTGCAATTTGTTTTATTCATTACTATCAATCCCTTTAGTGTCTCTAGATTATACTGAAGAATCGAGAGCAGAGTAGTCTGCCCCACATAAGTAGCATTGCATTAAGCCCCGTACACCCTGTACGATACCAGTGGCCGCCGATATCGGTGGCCGCGTGGACTCGGCAGGGGGGCCGGCATTGTCAAGTGAATACATTCCTGCAGTATGGCTCTTGTTAATAATCCGCTCCCTTATCTGTACATGCACAGATTGCGGAGGGAATGTTAATGACCCGCAGGAGTGCACATTGGGAATTTTAACGACCCACGGGAACACGCCTTGGGCATTGTTCGAAGCATACACACTGGGTGATAAAATGAACGATATCGCTCAGAAGAGCCAAACGAGTAATATGGCTCATTATATCGCCTAGTGCCCTAGTAAATGTTATGCCCGATAGTAGTGCCCCAGTTAATATATGCCAACCAACTTGCAATCACAGCGATGCAGGACTTTTGCATGGCAAAGCTGCACTATGTTGGGGGCTGGGCCTTGAATGGGGAGGAGCCTCAGGTAGCAGGGGTGGGGAGGTGCCTCAGGCAGTGGATGGGGTCCCCCCCCCCTCCCCCGAGGTATTATATACTGTGTATTTTAGCAAATAAAATATTTTTCTATTTTAACTTTTTTAAATAAATAAACAAACAACTGACTATTTCAGAGCAATTCTGTCACAACAGGAATCATCAGTTAAATGGAAAGGAGGTATGCAGTATCGTCACTTGGGTGGGTGTTAGTGCAGCACTGTGCGGGCAACCAAAGGTGGGCTTGCGCAATGGGCGTGTCCACGTATCCATGAATCCATTGGAGTGTCCTTTTACACCTCCGTCCATGTCCTGGTAGAGAGCCTGCATCATAGTGATCGTTCAGCTGATACTGTAGCTGTTAGGCGGTAATATATCAAATAATCAAATGCTCTTATAGTTCTGAAATTAGCAGGCTGCCATTCTTTCCTGTCGCAGCTGGAACTTTTACATTGAAATGGCATAAAGACATTTTACTAACTGGTGGAAAAAGTAAATAATCAGTATAACTTGAACAAAAGAAAAATTCATTAATATGTTACTAAGGAAGAAAAAAGGAGAACTTTTAGGAAGTTGTATCCAACGTTGGGTAGTTGGAGAAATGTACGAGAGCACTTGTCAGTCTGTATAAGGTCAGGATGCCCTTTAAAACACTAGAGTATTTTTGCTCTTCTAATTAGGTCATAATGTACAGAACAAAAGCAATATTTCTCTATAACATAGACATATGTCCAAGCACTTGCTCCAACCAAGCAGAACATGCTGCATCCAACAGCCACAAGCGCACTTCTAGTTCATTTCAATTACTAAATAAATAGTGTAGGGAAATATGCTGAATACAGTAATGAGGCTAATTGTGAGAGCAGGTGACTGTGCGTCTGGGTAAAATCGTGGTGCGCTGCCGGTGGGGCAGGTGTAACATGCAGAGATTCAAATAGATCTCCTGAACCTTGGAGCTATTCAGCGGGGTCATTAGAGACACCAAAAAGACACAAGTCGGGTGAGACAAAAAAGATACGGACCACTCCCCCGCAAGCCATATCCGCTCACACCCCAATCGCGCCCCCCCATGTCCACATCCGCACACACACACTCACAGCTGCCAGGAATTAGGTGCTCTGCTCTCTTACAGTACCTTCTGAGACTGCCAGCTGAAGCGGAGAAGGCCAAGTGGCACCATAGAAGGCATTGCATGTATAAGCAGCACCACAGGGGGCATTAAGTGTATAAGCGTCACCACAAGGATCTTATGCGTATAAGATGCACCACAGGGTGCATTTTGGGTATAAGTGGCACCACATAGGCTATATTTATGTGTATAAACGGCACCACAGTTTCTAAAACTGGGCTATAAGGACTTTTTCTGCAAGATCATGTCCCTTACAGTGAGGTTTGGGGTGCATTTTTGCATTGGGAGCCAAATTTTCTAGAAATTACTTACTATTTGTTTTACCAAAAAGTTAAAATGCTGGAGGGCTGAGTTACTGTGGGTTGCAGAATGCTGTGCATATCATATTTTAATATTAAGTTGTAATGTTAATTATGTTATGTTTATATCACAAATATTGTGCCATTACATTCAGTGATAACCAGGAATTATCATATACAAGTAAGACAAAAACATTTTTCGCTAGCGTCCCTATGCCACTACCAGGATTATAGCCACAGAGGACGGGCCCTAGCTGATTGGTTGGATCTCTTGTCCATTAAATGGAAAGAAAGAATCTGGTACTGAAGTAAGATTCCTATCTGTCCCAAACACAGATGGGAGGTCAGAATGTCCTGACTCAACCACCTTAGATGGGCATTATCTGATGTCTACCATATATCCGTCTTTAAACCCCTTTAGCCTACAATCCCCAGTAGTCTCTCCTAGATGATGTTGATCTATACCTAGGCACTACTGGGTTCATGCGACTTAAAGCTGTTATTGACCAAAGGCATCAGTTACTCCTGGTCTTCTAATTGGTTGACTCCACAATATCCTGTTGCTTCCCCTTCACAATACCATCACTAAGTGGGTAAGAAAGTCAGTATCCTTTTCTTCATATCCTGGCTGCAAGCTTGTCTGTTTCCTGCTACCCTGCCTGCCTCTGTTTCTGCTGCCTCATTCTTCATCAGTGGCGTAACTACTGTAAGGCAGCCCCAGCTGCCACTTGGGGGAGCAAGCAGCAGTGGGGTCTGTGTGGGAGCCAGCACCCGCTTGACGCACTGACATGCTGCTAATTGCCGCTGCCCACTGACTGAGCACCGGAGGCGAGTCACCCGCAGTGCAGGTGCGGCCATGGCAGAGAGGACACATCCCCCCATTGGTTCAATTGACTGTACACAGAACCGGCTATTGGCTTCTGTGTACAGGATGGGCGTGCAGATGGGCATGCTAGGGCGGCCTGGGATGCATCGGAGCCAAGGGAAGCAGCAATGATATCTGCTGGTCTCTCTTGCTCTCTCCTGCTTCTCTGTTATGCGTGTGACGTCATCATGCTGGGGAAACACGCTGGAGAGGAGCACGGGGGGGGGGGAACAAACTATCAGCAGGGGGGGGCAAAATTTATAGTTACGCCACTGTTTTCATGACTTTGTAGCCTATCTGAACTTGAGGCCTTCTTCCGTTTATTATCAGAACCAGCGGTGGTTTTTACCTAAGGGCAGGTATGCAGCCCCCCCAGGTAAAATCCGCCACCTAAGTGAAGCCAGCTGCAGTCCTATTGGAAGTCCGACCTGCCAGTCACCCAAGGCAGTCCGCCAGGGACGCCTCTACATGGGCCACTGAGTGGAAGCCCATAAAAACGGGTTCTGTGCGTGCGCAGTCCCGGGACAATACTGTGCATGCGCCAGACCCGGGACCCTGATATGCCTCTGGGGGCTGCAGCAAAAGCAGCCCATAGAGGCTGGGGGCCAGCACATGCACAGTACTGAAGAAGCTTCTGCGCATGCGCCGGCCCCATAGCGGGGCTGGGACCGAAGGCTGGGACAGGGACCGGGATTGGCAGCGGTGGGGACCATGAGCACAGCGGCAAAAGCAGCAATGTGGGGCCCGCATTGTGGCAGCCCCCCTCCTCCGCAGAGTTAAGAGCCTCTGCTGATCAGAACCCAAACTGGAAATTCAGAACATCTTCAAAAATGTAAACAATGGTTTATAAAACACTCTACTCCTTGAGAACTTTCATAACTTCGCTGGCAGTGGCATATTTATAATGGGTGCTGTGTATATAATGCACACAGGTCCCTGAATCCTGGGGGACCACACCGCATATGCTGCACATTTTTTCAAATAATTACCCCTCTGGAATGCCAGAAGCAGAAATTCTGGAGATCTGCACAAGTGCAGTAGGGACTGAGCGCTAGTGACCAGACTTCTACAGTGTGGCGCTGATGTATCTCCTTGCCTCTTTAATATCTACTTCCCACAGCACTCCCGACCTCAATAATCACCTCCCAGAACCCCCACTTCCTTAATCACCTCACAGCACCCTGCTGCGGCCATTTCAAAGTGCACATGCGTACTGGAGATGACCCAAGAAGCAAGGCGAGGGCACCATGTTTCCGAAGACCTGTGCATCGCAGTAGTAGCCATAATGCCAGAGTCTGCTCACTGCCAGAGAGGAGGGGGCCCGCAACAGATGCTGCATGGGGGCCCTATCCTATCTTAAATCACCCCTGCCTTACACAGTAACATCCATTTGCAGGCCAGGTGAATCCACCCACATCTTTCGCGATGGTCGCCATTCATCGGAAGATGTGGAAGGTGCGCGTATATGTAAGGTAGCTCTGAGCAACCTTACACATGCGTGCACGCTGGGAGGAAATGGCCGGGCATCTGACATCCGGTGATGTCAGCTGCCGCCCCCCCCCGCACCCGCTTCCATGGCCTCATTAGCATGAGAACGCCCAGTGTTCTCACGGGAGCACCCATGAAACGCTGGACGTTCCCATATGCTAATTGGGCCGCCTGTCGCCCCTCTCTGCCCACCGCCCGCTCTCCCGGGTGTGTGCAGTCTGTTCGCCGTGGGTGCAAGCACAAGCACAGAAATCCGGCAGCTGCTGGGCTCTTCAGCACTATATACACATGCGGAATCCACTTCTTCTTGCACGAGACGATGAGACACTCTACACTACGCCCGAAAAGTTGGTGTGACACATGCAAATGAGGGTGCAGCTTATGCAAATTAGGCCGTGCCTCCATTTTTGTCCAATGCGCCGTTGAATAGATGCTGTGCGCATTCTGTCAGATTCAGGAGGACTCCTAACTGCCCCCCCGGGCCACGGGTGGGACGTGGGAACGTCCCCAAAAACCAGGATGTTCCTGCATTTAGCGGGACAGAGAGAGGGACTGTCCTATCAAAAATTAGCATCCCGGGGTAGGGTAACATGAACAGGATGTTCCGGGGTAGGGTCCTCAAAACCAGGATGTTCCCGCGTTTAGCGGGACAGAGAGAGGGACTGTCCTAACAAAAATTAGCGTCCCGGGGTAGGGTAACATGAACAGAATGGTCAGGTTGGTTGTTGCAAACTGCAGTATGATTTTTGCAGCGAATTTGTGACCTTGTCCTAAATCAATAAAGCAGCCAAGAATTCCATACGCAGCAGAAAATACAGACTGATCTGGGCTTGTACCGCTACATTCATGACTGAAGAGAAATGTGCTGGCTTCCTGTATACAGATATTTGGAGTATGCAGTAATCTGTAATTCCCTTAAAAAAAGGTGAAGTGACCCTGTGGGTCATTAGCTGCATGTTTGGAAACGCAAACGCCGGATGGACTGTTTGCAGCACAGTCATAACATAGCAATGATGAAATATCCAGACTATCAGTACACACACAACAACAGCCACTGGAGACACTGAGTAAGGGAGTAAGCAGAAAACACTCTCAGGGAATGGTCTCAGCAATGGGATCAACAAAACACAAGGCTGCTGCCATCATGGGGTACATTTACTAAGATTGGGGTTCTACTGAAGGTGGGATGTTGCCCATAGCAACCAATTGGTGATCAGCGGTGGAAAAAAAGTCAGTTTAGACTTTTAGTGGTCGATCCTATTAGGATCCAAAGGGTGCGAGGTGCCGCATGGGTGCCATACCAACGCGTTTAAATCATACTTGCCGACTTTTCAATGTCCCTCTCCGGGAGAAGCCCGAAGAGGACAACAAAATGTGCAGGTCGGGGGCAGGGACAAGGCTGCCGTATCAAAGCCCCGCCCCCAATCCACACAAACGCCACGATTCGCGGGTCCACAAGTAGGGGGCGGGGCTAAAATTACGCGATTTGCGGCATTTTAATCCCGCCCCCTCCCCCGGACCCGCGATTTACGCCACTTCTTTCCCCAGCTCCGGGGGGGAGTGGAGGCTCTGGGGGGAATGCGGGAGCCTTGCCCACATTCCCACGGAGCCGGGGGGGACCCGGCGGCGGGGGGGGGGGGGGGCAGGCGTTCGGCTGGGTGGTGCTTACCGGGATATGGTCATTAGTTCTACAGCAAGATGGATGACAGTCATTGGGTCGACATGCTGAAAGGTTGACTTGAGTTTAGGTCTGCGGGTCATTAGGTCGACACAAGCATTAGGTCGACATGGACAAGGTCGACAGTCAAAAGGTCAACATTGTTTACCAATATTGTGCAGTGCGTACACTCAATATCAGCCACCCGCAGCTGATATTATTAACTATATCGGCCATGGGCAGGGTTGCCTAGTGTGTATGGGGCTTTACCGACCGATGTATCACAATCTGCATCCTCAGATGCGGATGTAATATGATAATATCGGCCAGATTCGCGATGCGATACCTGACTACATCGCACCGATGTGTAAATGATCACATGCAGGGACAGCTCGCCAGAACGCTCTGAGAGAAAGAGATTTAAAGGGTTTGGAGCAGTTCTGTTTGAAAATTGCACCAAAAGTCCTTTAATAAAATCCAGGGACACTAAAATAACGCGAAAAGGGGGTGAAAACCCCCAATTACATATTGCTTTGTAAAAATCATGTTAATAACCCTGCTCACACCCAGACTTAATAGCAGACCTAAGCCGTCTATAAAGATTGCAGTGTCCCATGTTAATTCCTATTTGTCAAGGTCTTGATAAATATATTCCTACTAATGTTGTAGAGTGTGGTTCTGAGAAACTGCATCCAACCTACGGACTTTGCTGACTTAACCATCCATTGTTCTATGGGGGTCATTCAGACCTGGTCGCTGCTGAGCGAATTAGCAGCACTCACTGATCAGGTAGACGCCGCGCCGCTATATTGCGAATGAATGTGCTCGCTGTGTGAATTGTCTACATTTTTTAGAAGTGGCCTTACGTGGGCGGCACCAAATCAAATGTAGGCGGAGCTAACACCGAAATAGGCTTAATTAATACATCACTAAGGGGGGTATTCAATCACCGGCGACCATCTCCTGATGGGGAGATGGCCACCGGGCCCTATTCAATGCTGTCTTCCCCGACAGCATTGAATAGGGGAGCTCGGCAGAATGAGCCCGACATCACAAGCATTCTGGCTCGTTCTGCCGAGAACGGACGGGAAGTGCCAAGCTGCCGGCTGCAGCTCGCCTCTTCCCGGCCGCAACTTGCGGCCACACACCCTTCTCATCCCGCTGCAGGCGGGACATTGAAACCTGCCTGTGTGTTCTCAGTCGAGCAGACGGAGAACGGGACAAGGTCACAACCGTCAAGCAAGCTTGACAGCCGTGACCCTCAGATTGAATACCCCCCAAAACCTGTGTGGAAGCTTTTGGTTTTAATGTGCTTGGTAGTCTAGTTAAGACTATTAAGCTGCTGTGACAAACCACAAACCTCCACATTTCAAATACTACCCCCCCCCCCCCCCCACTGAGACTAATTACAGACCCCACACCTCAATCACGCAGATCCCCAATATATCACAAATATCCCCACTCCTCCCCCAGTGCAGCACAGGAATACCACAGACATTGTTACACCCCCAGCAGGACCCACTCCTCTCCTATTAACAGATGTCACAATGGAGAACGGTATTTGCTATAAGCAAAAGGACACTAGGCGCTTGTTTATATGAAAGAGGGGTGGGGACAAATGAAGATAAAGGTTCGAAGACCACTTGGGGGTGGTGGTATAAGGAGACAGAATGATGGGTGGAAATAAGTGGGAAAAATTGGAAATTAAACTGCATATAAATAAATAAAAAAAATAATAAAGAAACCAAATGATATTAAGCAATAAAAATAATGAGAATAAAGAAAAAAATTAAATAAATTAACAAAAAAAATAAAAAATAAAATAAAATTGAAAATAAATGAACTAAAATAAAAATAAAATGTGCAGCAAATATGTTTATGCTCTTTGGAGATATTGGGGAGGTCCGGTGGGAGCTGACTAGTTAGCCCTAAGTTCTACCTGAACTGCGGTGTCCGTCAGTTACATTGTGGCATCCTTTCCTCCGTTAGCAGCTCTTAAAGTTTCTTATGCTTCATGTGGAAAAATAATCAACTTAGTTAGACATAGTCATAAATAAATATATACTGTATATACTGTATGCTGCAATGTTAGAATGCTTTCAAAAATAGAAGTGTTAATAGTTTGTTTCTATCAATCAACAAAATGTAAAGTGAATGAAGAGGAGAAATCTAAATTAAATCAGTATTTGGTGTGACTATCCTTTTCCCTTCAACACAGCATCAGTTCCTCTAGGTACACCTGCACACTGGTTTTGAAGGAACTCTGCGGGGAGTTTTCTCCAAACATCTTGGAGAACTAACGACATCTGTGGATGTAGATTGTACAAATCCTTCTGTCTCTTCACGTAATCCCAGACAGACTCGGTGATGTTGAGATCAGGGCTCTGTGGAAGCGTTCTTCTTTACGCTGAAGATAGTTATTGACTGTATGATTGGGGTCATTGTCCAGCTGCAGAAAAAATTTGCAGCCAATCAGACACCTCCCTGATGGTATCGCATGGTGGATAATACCTCTCTGTATTGAGGATACCATAAACCCTGACCAAATCACCAACTCCACTGGGGATGCAGCACCAAACTTAGAAGGAACCTCCACCATGCTTTAGTGTTGCCTGCAGGCACTCATTATTGTACCCCTCTCCAGCCCTTTGGAGAACAAACTGCCTTCTGATACAGCCAAATATTTAAACTTTTGACTTCTTCCCGTTCTGAGCTGATGGCACTGCTGGATATCATCCGAAAATAAGTAATGATGATGTGTCTTTCATTTGATGTAATAAATTTCCATGTCTGACCACTGTGTCTACGGACCTCAGCATTACCCGTTTCTTTCTGCCTCTTCAAAAGACCTTGAAAGGCACAACTTGAAACCCCAGTTTTTCTTATAAATCTGTCATGTCAATCTCCACCACCCCCACTCTGCCCCATCCCAATCCTGCCCATCGGTTCTGTCCCCCCCCCCCCCCACTGCTCCATTCTCCCAATCGCTTTGTCTCAATGATCACATGCCAAGGCTTCCTCTGATCAGGATTTTAGGCAGAGATAGATTCTCTGCAAGGTGGTGGTGGCAGCTACCTAGGGCCGAGTGGTCATAGATGAGCTATTTGCTGCACATAATCTCAGCCTAGTATCTGATTCTGCTGACTTGGACCCATACAGCAATTCGATGGGCTGCTGTGGGAGGAAATAAGGTGAACAACCATCCTCCTTTAGGGAGAACAGTCCTTCTTTTGTAAGTTCTGTCCTGCGTCAAAAAGTGTCCTCTTTTATGTCCTCCTTTATTGCCCTTAAAAACATTGCAGCGGCTTCCGTGATCAGACAGTCTTGTTCCTTTCTCGGGCTCAAACAGTAGCTTACGCACATGCTCAGAAGCGCGGTACGCGCCCATAGTATAATAGCCACGTGAGAGCTGCTGCGCACACCCGCCGCCCGCAGCAGCACCCTACGGCAGACTTCAGCTGGCTGGCAGCACGGCCAGCCCAGGCCCTGTTTCGGAGGAGGTAAGAGGCAGCACCAGTGCTGATAAGTGTAAAAATGTTTTAAATGGGGATGTACAAAATGGGGTTGGCTTTTATTGTTCACTGACTGGGTTTGTATACCACGCCCCCTTGTTGCCAGGCTACCCCCCCTACGGCGTGCATTGATGTCCCTTCTGCCGTCGATTAGAAGTTGGGAGGTATGGGTTGCCGGGGGCCCAAAGTATATGCTTGCACCTGGGCCTAGGTGTCGCTAGTTCCGTCACTGCCCACCCTGCTAGTTCCGTCACTGGCCACCCTGCTAGTTCCGTCACTGCCCACCCTGCTAGTTCCGTCACTGCCCACCCTGCTAGTTCCGTCACTGCCCACCCTGCTAGTTCCATCACTGCATAGGCGCCGAAACCGTGGGTGCTCCGGGGCCTGAGCACCCACCGAAAGCTAGGAACACCCACGGCATGGGCCACGGCAGCAGCAGTGATGGAACTAGCAGGGTGGGCAGTGATGCAGGGGTGCTGATTTCCATTTTTTCTGGTGGGTGCTCCCACAGACCAGCTATATATATATCTGAGGCCTCAAGGCAGTAACTTGCCTAACGCCCTGTGGGGTCTTAATCCAAACCTGCATTGTAGATAAGGGATACACATTAGGATCTGCTTACAAAGAAATAAGGATCAAGCAGGGTCTAAGGGTAACAATATGGTTAAAAAAACGGGTAGACTGGATGGGCCGAATGGTTTTTATCTGCCGTCACATTCTACGTTTCTATCTACAACTATTACAAATACATTTATTCCCAGAATAAACGCATAGAATCTTACAGGCATCACGGAAGCGGCTACAGGCGGCCGATCATTTCATGCTGCCGTTCTCATTTATGTTATGAATTAACGGTCATGATCCAGATTCTATTAGAGAAGTAATCACTACAACAGAGACCTCCGGGTTATACTGAAACCTGTTCTACAACAGCTGGGAAGCCCCCGCGGGTCGCCGGCCCCTGTAAACACGCTCCGGAGAATCACCGCGTTGTATAAACTACTGCTCAGACGACCATAATTGAATATGAGACGATGATTTAAAAAATTATTCAGATCCAATTTCAACATCTGTCAAGAACACTTTCCGATGATCAGGTCAATACTCCTCGGACGCTTTCATATTTCTTATTGCTGTTCAGTTGTTCGCATTATTCAAGAAATCATTTACACACAATCTGCTCCTATTAGATGATAATTGCATGGGGGAAGCGAACGGTACTTGTGTGGATGTTTGAGAAGTAATTGGCGGCTACGTAATGAGCCTGAGATTCTGTTTCTGCTCAATAAGAGCGTCTTGCCCTCTGACCTTCTAAGTGAATAAGGCAGCAAAAAAATTACATTACGCAACCTCTCTCTCAGGCTTTCAAAGTGATGTTGATTCAACGGAAAAACTGCAAGTGTTTCATATCCAGTATATCATGGTATCGCTCATTATCCACTCTCCAGTAGCTGAACTCTCCTCAGCTACTAATGAGTGACTGTTTATCTTGCCTTTTCTACCCCACTGCCCAATGCAATTAGGCCGCGATAAGAGCGACTCTGTGCAGTTTATTTTCCGAGCTTGTACAAGAATATGGCCACAGTCAGATATGACATCTCTACTCCTTACAAGGTGCATTCTGCATCACTTGATGTCCAGCGTTGAGAGAATATTTTGAACATCAAATGACTCTTTGCGAAAGTGTAATTGCAATTATCTAGATGATATGGACGACTGCTGTATCTGGTCAATGACGAAAAGTTGTATTACCAGCTTGAGAATAGTCGTACGAGGATGAAAGCTGAGAGAGAGGAGGGGGGGGGGGGACACATATTGATCCCTCTGCTGCCAACATAGGCACAAAATGTATAAAGGACAGCAAAGCAGTGGAGTTTCTATAGTCATAGGCGCCCACACCACCAGGGCCGGCTGTACCATTATGCAGATTTAGTCACCAGCATATCTCCCAACATGACCCATTCCAGGAGGGACACGATGCTCTGCTCCTGGACTTCCTTGGGCATGGCATTTGCAGAGGTGGGACTGCACCAAAGTTCAAATAGGAGAGGCACACCTGCCATTGAGTACTAGATTGTTGTGTTTGGGGTGGCAGTTGGTGGGGCTCCCCTATCTGCATTTCACTTAAGGGGCTGGAAAGTGTCTATTAGTGGTAATTCGGGTGGGGGTGGGCAAGTTTAAGTTTTGCCTAGGGTGCTGAGAAGCAGTACACCGGCCCTGCACACCACACACCTGCACCTGTTTATATACTTACCTCTACAGCCTCCTCACCTTCCATCACATACTTTTTGGACTTTTTAGACAGTTTGAGCCAGTTGCAGACAAGCTGGGGCTAATGCTGCGTCCGCTTTATATTCATATGCTTAAAATATGAAAATTGGTTCTGTGCGTGCACACAAAATGACTTGCTCTGGCTGCTGCAGCAGCAACTGCCCTTCTGTGATTGGAAAGGGAAGGTGGATAGTTGGAGACTTGCTCTGACAGCTGCAGCAGCTCCTGCCCTGTTGTGCTTGGGAAGGTGGATAGTTGGAGACCTGCTCTGGCTGCTGCAGCAGCAACTGCCCTGCTGTGGTTGGTAAGGGAAGGTGGATAGTTGGAGACTTGCTCTGACTGCTCCAGCAGCTTCTGCCCTGCTGTGGTTGGTAAGGGAAGGTGGATAGTTGGAGACTTGCTCTGACTGCTCCAGCAGATTCTGCCCTGCTGTGATTGGGAAGGTGGATAGTTGGAGACTTGCTCTGACTGCTGCAGCAGCTCCTGTCCTGCTGTGGTTGGGAAGGTGGGTAGTTGGAGACCTGCTCTGGCTGCTGCTGCAGCAGCTTCTTCCCTGCTGTGGTTGGCAAAGAAGGAAGGTGGATAGTTAAAGACTTGCTTTGGCTGCTGCTGGCTGCTGCAGCAGCTTCTTCCTGCTGTGATTGGGTAGGGTAGATGGATAGTTGGAGACCTGCTCTGGCTGCTGCAGCAGCTTCTTCCTGCTGTGATTGGGTAGGGTAGATGGATAGTTGGAGACTTGCTCTGGCTGCAGCAGCTTCTTTCCTGCTGTGGTTGGGAGGGGAAGGTGGATAGTTGGAGCCCTGCTCTGGCTGCTGCAGCAGCTTCTGCCCTGCTGTGGTTGGGAGGGGAAGGTGGATAGTTGGAGACCTGCTCTGGCTGCTCTATTGGATGGGCCTTATGAATCAATAAATTATATTGTACTATGAAGCACTTCCTTCTGTTCCATTCTCCAGATATACTGTATACAGGTATATATATATATATATATATATATATATATATATATATATATATATATATATATATATATATATAACTTGGTAGACGGCGGCACTCACATACAAATAAATGATCAGACAGGAGAACCTGGCTTGTGACCCGGTCACAAGCCAGGTTCTCCTGTCTGATCATTTATTTGTATGTGAGTGCCGCCGTCTACCAAGTTCTACATTTCACCTGCCGGTCCGGTCTGGTGCATCTGAGCGGGCACCCGACTTACACTGCACTAGCAGTTGCATCTTCTTGGAGTGCCGCACCTATGCAATCACCTATATATATATATATATATATATACATATATATATATATATATATATATATATATATATATATATATATATATATACACACAGTATATATATATATATTAGGGATGTGCACCGGCCACTTTTCGGGTTTTGGGTTTTGGGTTCTGATTACCTTGAGGTTTTGGGTTCTAATGGGTTTTGGCAAAACACCTCCTAAGTGTTTTGTGTTTGGAGTTTTGGGGTTTTGGGTTCTGATTTTTTTGTTAAAAAAAGCATAAAAACTGCTAAAATCACAGAATTTTTTTTTTTTTTTTTTTTGCTCCTACGCTATATTAACCTCAATAACTAAAGCGGCAATCATTTACACTGCAAAATCAACCTGGTTTTGCTGTGTAAATGATTGCCGCTTTAAAAAAAATGGGAAAATTCTCCCAAAATCTCTCACTTTCTGAAACTTATCTATATATCAGCGCACCCTGCGTGCACGTATGTACTTGCCCCTTTTCATCTGGGTCTGCTGGCTGTGCAATGTGAGTGGCCGGGGAGCGGAGCAGCCACCGCCCTGGCACTCATCCTGCCTCCAGCACTCGTAGCCTCTGGCCCAGCAAACCACTGCACCGCTATCTTGCGCCCCCTTGGCGCCGGCTCCCCCCTGCGGCTGCTGCACCCTAGTTACAGCACTGCCCCTTAGTGCTGAAATCCCCATCGCTGCCGAGGTCAAGAAAATGTATAGTGCTTACCTCCCCCTCCACTGCAGACTGCCTGCCGGTGCCACTATTGCTGACGTCCCACCTCTGCTGCTTCCAATTGCTGCTGTGCCCCTTTTGCCTCCAGGCACTCAGAAGCAGTACACCCCCTCTCCAGCACACATTTACATGACCCCCCAGCACACATTTACATGACCCCCCCCCCCCCTCCTCAGCAAAGATTTCCATGACACCCCCCTCCTCAGCACAAATTAATATATTAAACCCCTCCCCAGCAGCACATATCACATACCTGAAATTGTGCTGACTAACTTTGGAGCTGTTGCAGGCTCTTCCTAGACCTGCTGGCTCCTCCTCCATCAGGTGTGGCTGCTGGTCTGTTGCTGCTGGTATGAGGGAGAGGGAGGTAGCATCATAACAGATGGTGGAAAGGTGGGCAGCGCTGTCACTGCTCTGTCCACAGGGAGAGAGGTTGCTGTGGTAGGACAAGAGGACCAGCGGGCAGGAGAGGTAGGAAGGCCGCCGCCGTAGACAGCCCATGCTGCGAGCGCCGCTGCCTGTGTTCAGCAGCGGGGTCCATGAACTGGCTTGGTCATGACGCAAGCTGATGACGTTCTAGCCTCGTTTTCGGACTGGATTTTCGGCGGGATGGACGCGAACGGCTCGAGAACGCCTCGGATCAGGTAAGTTCGTGGGGGTTCGGATCTCTAGGATCCGAACCCGCTCATCTCTAATATATATATATATATATATATATATATATATATATATCCATTTATTATACACTTGTATGTATACGTAGGCATGCTGGAAGTTGCAGTTCCTGGTCAGCCGCGGGTGGATGTCCATTAGCACATACTGCAAGTCCTATTCTACAGTGGCCTCTATGAATTTTTCTGCTACTGACAGATCGTCCCTTTCATTTTTAATAACACAAGAACGCATTCTGTTGCTCTCATTCTGTCCAGGAAGCCTTATAGACTAATCCTTTTTATTCTAAAATTGCACACAAACCATCATTTTCTGCTGCAAGGTGCCTCTGTGCAATATTGCTGACAGCCATTTATTTCAATATGTCTCAGCGTGTAGCCCAATCCAGCATTTAACTTTCCACACTCAAGTCGGACCGGAATCCCACAGGAAATATGACTGAAATCTGTAGTTATCTGACTTCTATTCCAATCTCTGCCGGTTTTCTCATACTTTGTCGTCATTTCATTGCCAGATGATATCATGTTAATGCCAGGATTGTATTCTGCGATTAGAGCAAGGTTGCAACAATTGCAATAACAACAATCTGAGGCTGGTGGTGAGTTTGGCCTACAACACAGGCCTAAAATACAGACCTCCCAACTGTCCCTCCTGGATTTGCAGGGGGAGGATATAAAATTCACTTTTCCATTCAGCGAGGAATCGATTCACTACCTGGATTTGCTTATACAGAACATTGATGGAAACTTGGAAACATCGCTGTACCACAAGGACATTGACCGCAACACGCTTGTAGCGCCTACAAATCATTACTCTTTGGCTTTAAGGAGAGGCCTACCGTTCTCTCAATTATTTAGGGCATTTCGCAAATGCAGTAGCAAGGAGGATGCTATTTGGCAGATGGACATGATGATGTTGAAATTTGCTGAATATGGATATGACAAGGACTTACTGCAACAGGCCAAAAACAATGTCTTCAAGCTAAACAGAGCTGGGACATAGCGATAACTCAGATAGGGACAAAATACCTTTCATTAATACGTATACAACAGGGAGTGAAAAAAATCACAGGGTGTGTAACTTGTGGGTTCCTGGAGACCGGGATTATATTTGCCTATCCACATCTCAGGAAACTGTTATAAAATTAACCAGGTCCTTTCCTGTTTGAGCAGATTCGTGGTTTACATTATTAGGTGCCCTTGCGAGCTCATTTACGTGGGCAGAACCATAAGGTCCTCTAAAGAAAGGATGACAGCGCACAGATCTAGTATAAAACTAGCGCTGGAAGGTAAGCCACATGATCAGCAGGTTGTGCGGCAGTTTAAAAATCTCAAACATTCACTAGCCACTATCAGATTTAAATGATAGACCAGGTAGCAGCTTTCAACAGGGGAGGTGACAGGGATCAGGCTCTGTTGTGCCTAGAATCACGTTAGATCTATAGATTCAATTCTGTGCATCCCTTTGGATTAAGGGCGGGATGTACTAAGGGAAAAATGCAGTAAAACCCCTGTTCGGGGGTTTACCACATTTTCAAATGTACTAATACCCGGCCGCCCCATCTTCACAGGGCAGGGTAGCGCATTCGCCAAATTTAAATGGCCAAATGTATTTATTTATTCACAGTGTCTTATATAGCGCAGCAGATTCCGTTACAGTATCTTATATAGCGCAGCAGATTCCGTTACAGTGTCTTATACAGTATAGCGCAGCAGATTTCGTTACAGCGTCTTATATAGCGCAGCAGATTCCGTTACAGTGTCTTATATAGCGCAGCAGATTCCGTTACAGTGTCTTATATAGCGCAGCAGATTCCGTTACAGCATCTTATATAGCGCAGCAGATTCCGTTACAGTGCCTTATATAGCGCAGCACATTCCGTTACAGCGTCTTATATAGCGCAGCAGATTCCGTTACAGCGTCTTATATAGCGCAGCAGATTCCGTTACAGTGTCTTATATAGCGCAGCAGATTCCGTTACAGTGTCTTATATAGCGCAGTAGATTGCGTTACAGTGTCTTATATAGCGCAGCAGATTCCGTTACAGTGTCTTATATATTGCAGCAGATTCCGTTACAGCGTGTTATATAGCGCAGCAGATTCCGTTACAGTGTCTTATATAGCGCAGCAGATTGCGTTACAGTGTCTTATATAGCGCAGCAGATTCCGTTACAGTGTCTTATATAGTGCAGCAAATTCCGTTACACTTTACAGTTGGAAACAACAGTGATTAAACAAACTGGGTAGATACAAACCGACATGGAGGTAGGAGGGCCCTGCTCGCAAGCTTACAATCTATAGGATAATAGGAGGGATACATAAGGATAGGATTCCATAGCATGGCAGTCCCACTAGATTACTAGATGGTCCTAATGGGATGCAATTAGACAAGAATGCTACTGGAGGTTGTGTGGGGGTCCTCCTGAATATTATAGTCTTGCCTGAAGAGGGGAGTTTTCAGGGAACGCTTGAAACGCTTTGGCGGCTAGAGGAGAGTCTTAGTGAGTGTGGAAGGGCATCAGATTCAGTGCTGTGTGCAATGTAATGTAGGAATGATGATGTACACATTTATCATTCCAGCATCGGTCATACGTTCCCAACTGCGCACCGTGAACTGAATATAACATGGGAAAAGGCTCAATGGGGGAAATTTACTAAGATAAAAGTTCTATTTCACATGTGATGTTGCTATGGGCAACCAATCAGATACTATCTAATATCTTCTAGCAGGTGCTTAGTGGGCTATTCTGCGTAGGAAAATCGCATCACATCGCACGGGCCATTTTAAGGGCCATGCGATGCGATGTGATCCGATTTCCCTATGTAATTTATTCAGTGCTCTCTTATATATTTTATATGGTGTACAATGCCATTATACAAAAGGTATACAATAATGACATTCAATGAGGTTTTAGGAACCCCCCCACTATCCACGCCACCCCGAACCGTGGCGAGCGCAGCGAGCCACCGAGCCCGAAGCGTGGCAAGTGCAGCGAGCTCTGCAAGGGAACGCGGAATAGATGTATAGTAATCCGCAGCCCGTCGCAGGGCACGCTGCGCTCACCACGCTTCGGGCTCGGTGGCACGCTACGCTCGCCATGCTTCGGGCTCGGGGGCTCGCTGCACTCCCCACGCTTCTGGCTCGGTGGCTCGCTGCGCTCGCCACACTATATGACATCATCTACACGCCGACGTGGATAGTAGGGGTATGAAAAGGTCAGAGGACGTGGTCCGCTGCCGCTCGCCACGCTTCGGGGTGGCGTGGATAGTGCCTAAAACCTCATTGTATGCCATACAATGATATAATTGTATAGGTAATGTAATGGCATCGTACAATATTATATGCGCGAGGTGCGATGCGATGCGATCCCCCGGGGCTAAGAGAGCAGTGAATAAATTACATAGGAAAATCGGATCGCATCACTTCGCATCGCATAGCACGGCCCTTCAAATGGCCCGTGCGATGCAATTCGATTTTCCTACGGTGCCGTACGTAAGAAACTTGGGCGCCGTGATAATACACAAGTACCTAAAAAGTAGTTTCTGACTGGTTGCCTATAGCATATTGCCTACATGCCTTCAACATGTGAAATAGAATTCCCATTTTAGTACATTTCCCCATTGAGTTTTTTTTAACCATATTCAGTTGAAGGAAATATAAGATATTTTGTTATTACAATGCGCTTTGGGAACAGCTCACATGGGCTAATTATCCTCCTAATGACCAATCGTTGTTTTCAGTCAATACCCCCTTGTGTTATTGTGTGTCTGTATGCACAACAGGGGAACGCAGGTGCAAAGACGGCATTGTTGGCTTTCGGGCACGGTGCCTCGCTCCGCTTAGCGCACTCTTATATCCTCACTCTAGGCCCACTTGGGTAGTAACGTACGAACCAAGTCGGTCTAAACTAAAAAAAAAGTAAAAACTTTGTGTCAACCCTTTGAGTCTGGCATCCAGATGTTATTGAAGATTTTAATGAGATACTGTACATTTCCCACAGCAGCCCTGTACGGGCATGACCAACGTAGGGGGCAGTATGAATGGTTAGCGTCACTGCCTCACAGCACTGAGGTCATGTGTTCCATTCCCACCATGTGTTATATATACGGGCAGTACGGATGGTGTAATGGTTAGCATTACTGCCTCACAGCACTGAGGTCATGGGTTCTATCCCCACCATGTGTTATATATACGGGGCAGTACGGATGGTGTAATGGTTACATTACTGCCTCACAGCACTGAGGTCCTGGGTTCTATCCCCACCATGTGTTATATATACAGGGCAGTACGGGAGGTGTAATGGTTAGCATTACTGCCTCACAGCACTGAGGTCATGGGTTCTATCCCCACCATGTGTTATATATACGGGGCAGTACGGATGGTGTAATGGTTAGCATTACTTCCTCACTGCACTGAGGTCATGGGTTCTATCCCCACCATGTGTTATATATACGGGGCAGTACGGATGGTGTAATGGTTAGCATTACTGCCTCACAGCACTGAGGTCATGGGTTCTATTCCCACCATGTGTTATATATACAGGGCAGTACGGATGGTATAATGTTTAGCATTACTGCCTCACAGCACTGAGGTCATGGGTTCGATTCCCACCATGTGTTATATATACGGGGCAGTACGGATGGTATAATGTTTAGCATTACTGCCTCACAGCGCTGAGGTCATGGGTTCTATCCCCACCATGTGTTATATATATGGGGCAGTACGGATGGTGTAATGGTTAGCATTACTGCCTGACAGCGCTGAGGTCATGGGTTCTATCCCCACCATGTGTTATATATACAGGGCAGTACGGACGGTGTAATGGTTACATTAATGCCTCACAGCACTGAGGTCATGGGTTCTATCCCCACCATGTGTTATATATACGGGGCAGTACGGATGGTGTAATGGTTAGCATTACCGCCTCACAGCACTGAGGTCATGGGTTCGATTCCCACCATGTGTTATATATACGGGGCAGTACGGATGGTGTAATGGTTAGCATTACTGCCTCACAGCACTGAGGTCATGGGTTCGATTCCCACCATGGCCCTAACTGTGTGGAGTTTGTATATTCTCCCCGTAGTTGCGTGGGTTTTCTCCGGGTACTTCAGTTTCCTCCTACAGTCCAAATATATACTGGTAGGTTAATTGGCTCCCAACAAATTAACCCTAGAATGTCTGTGTGTGCGTGTACATGTGGCAGGAATATAGATTGTAAGCTCCACTGGGGCAGGGAGTATTCAAATATTTTCTGTACAGCGCTGCGGAATATGTGTGCGCTATATAAGAAACTGTTAACAAATAAATAATAAATGTTTCAAAAACTGCACAAGTGCCTCAAGAATTGCTAGATTGCACGTTGTGCTACAAACCGTGATGCCAGCTACACATTATGCCACACACCATGATGACAATTACATATTTGAAACATAAGTACCACTTTCCTACATGCTCATTGCTAGGGGGGGGTTGCTCAATGCCAGAAGCTTCATGCTCGATGCCAGGGGCCTCATGCTGGATGCCAAGGGGGCTTCATGCTCGTTACCAAGGGGGAATACATGCTGGTTGTCAAGGGGGAGTAAATTGCACGTTGTCAAGGGGGAGTGAAATGCTGTTGCATCTTACTGCCACGCACGCTCGCAAGGTACTGTACTGTGACAGCCGGGCAGAGAGCTGCCTGCTGCCCGGCTGTATACACAAAGAGGGTCCACGGCTATTTCAAATGCTCCCGCTGGACCATGAGCCAATAGGAGCTCGCGGCCCCCCAGTCAATAAGGAGCCACCACTGCCGCTCCTTATTGGCTGCCGGACCGCAAGCTCCTATTGGCTCTCGGTCCAGCAGTAGCATTCCGAATAGCCGCGGACCTTCTTTGTGTATACAGCCAGGCAGCAGGCAGCTCTATTTCCGGCTGTCACAGCTGCTTACATTACCTTGTGAGTGTCCACGGAGCTCCTTAGAAAACGGATCTGCAGAACCGATCGTATATTAGTATCAGTTCTGCAGAACCGGTGAGAACCGTCTGAATATCTGCGTATGACGGTCCTTTATCCCAACAGGAAAACAAAAGTAGCTTACTACCAATTAATGAGCAGGTCCGTGGAATTAGAATAGGTACTTGTTTACTAGCACGGCGCCCATCGCATGGCATTGCGTACCATTTTTAGTGATGTGCGATGCGATCTCCACGTTAAATGCACAGGAGTGCTTGTACAATGAAATATTGCATAGGATCGTATGCTAGCAAATGGCATGCGATGCGATATTTCATTGTACAAGCACCCATGCCATGAGATGTGATGGGTGCTTACAATGAGATGTAACCCCCCGTATCCACGCCATCCCAAAGCGTGGCGAGTGCAGTGAGCCCCGCGAGGGGCGGCGGTCCGCGTCCTTCGACCTCTTCATACCCCCACTATCCACATCGGCGTGGAGTTGATCTTAGATAGTGTGGCGAGCACAGTGAGCCACCTAGCCCGAAGCACGGTGAGCGGACGTGGAATACGAGCCCAAAGCATGGTGAGAGGGGTTCAGAATACATGTAAAGTAATCCATGTCCCCTCGCGGGGCACACTGCGCTCTCCACGCTTCGGGCTCGTATTATGCCACGCGTTGGGCACGGTGGCTCGCTGCACTCGCCACACTATCTAATATCAACTTCACGCCCACGTGGATAGTGGGGGTATGAAAAGGTCAGAGAACACGTACCGGCGCTCGCCACGCTTCGGGCTCGTATTACACATCCCCTCGCGGGGCTCGCCACGCGTTGGGCTCGGTGGCTCGCTGCGCTCGCCACACTATCTAATATTGACTCCACGCCCATGTGGATAGTGGGGGTATGAAAAGGTCGGAGGACACGTACCGCCGCACCTCGCGGGCACGCTGTGCTCGCCACACTTTGGGTTGGCGTTGATAGTGGGGGTGGCATTGACACTGGGGGTGACACTTAATGATGGAATCACATTGTAAGCACCCATCTGTGTGCTTGTACAATTAAAAATACGATGGAATCGTGGGCGCCGTTCTAGGAAACAAATACCTTAGAATATTCATACTCACAAAAACCGGCCATTTTGCAGATTAGTCCTAACTCTCAGAACCTAATATATTTTCGCAATGCTTCAAATTCAGTTGAATTGATAATATGTTGTTTATATCAATCTGGTTTCTGCTTTCAGCTCAAAAGTCGCCCAGTGCATACGGCCCGGCGATGAGCGGTGAGCACTGATGCGCGCTCCCGCATCATCGTCAGCCTGGTATTACCAGCAGATGAGTGGCAGGGTGGACGGCTTTCCATAGGGTCCTGCGGTACTTGTGTATTATCACGGCCCCATCGCATCGCATACCATAAGGTATGCGTTGCGATGCGATATTGCGCGATGTTGTACAATGTCATACTAATTTTAAAATTGTATGGCATTGTATATGGCATACAATGCCATACAATGCGATGGGATGCGATTATAACTTGTATAAGCACTCTAATGGGTGCTTACAATGTTAAATGCACCCCCACACCACCCCCCAGTATAAACGTGAACCCGAAGCATGGCGAGCAACTCCATGCGTAGTTAGATAGTAGGGGTATGAAAAAATGGGGTGCATTTAACAATGGGTGCTTAAAAGCACCCATTAGGCACCCAATTTGGTACTTATGGACTATCTGGGCTCCCATGTTAAATGCACCCCATTTTTTCATACCCCTACTATCCAATTGGAGTTGATTTTATATAGTGTGGCGAGCGCAACGAGCCACCGTGCCCGAAGCGTGGCGAGCGCAGCGAGCCCCGCAAGGGGACGCGGTCTCATAAGAAAAACGGGAGCCCAGATATTAAGTACCCCCAATTTTTTATCGCATAGGGGGCTGAAATCGCATCGCAGTGCATCGGCTGTATGGCATGCGATGCGATTAAATATCGCACGATCACATATCGGGGGCGCCGTGATAATACACAAGTACCGGTCCTGCTATGGAAAGCCGCCCACCCCGGGGAAAAGTGCTTGGACGGGTGAAATTTGCGGTGTGTATGCATCTTTACCTGGTAATTGTCTGGGGGTGCACCACTGACAGTCACAATTCTGCAACAAGAATTGCAAATAGGGTCCATGTGATCAATACTAGCCCTTTGGCTAGCAAGTGTCAGTACACCCAGGGAACACTTAAGGGCACCATACACTACAACGATATGTCTGACCCTAAAGTCGGATAGAATTTCCCTTGGACTCCCCCTGGACCTTCCTGGGAATGATTCCATCCGATTTTGTACTTTGGTGTCATTTTTGCATAAAATATATCTCATGCGATTGATCCAGCCGAGGTAAATTGTATGATAAATATCTTATGGTATACAATTGTACCCTAAGATATATCTGATGGGCTGGTTTTGGGAGCTGGAGGGGCTGGAAACGTCAGTCAAACTTCCTGCGATATATCTCATACGATATATCGCATGCACAAAGAGCTCTCCTTTTCCATCGGATTCCATCCGATAAAATCATCGCTGCAGTACATGCGACTATGGACTCCTATCTGACACCAACCGGAACGCACATCGGAATGAGAACACGTGATGTGACACTTTACAGACGATATATCGACCCGAAAGGTCGTAATCAGCTGAGATCGCGGAAATTCATTCTAGTGTATGGGCCCATTACTTATTCTTAGTCCTGCGCGGTTTCCCACCTCCCTTCTTGCCATAAACACAAACACCAAGTTTCCATCTAATGATTTCTATCTGGTTTGATTTGTTCTGAGGTCTATAACTGAGCAAATACACTTACGCCGTGGTAAGTGCCTGGATACATGATTGCAATAATAAAAAAGATGGCGTTTGTACAAGAGAAAATAGAAGAGGGAATAGATTGGAAGAGACCTGTCAGATAAGACTGTCTAACCTAGATTCAGGGCATGACTCAGATTGCTGAACATATAAAGATAAGTTTAAGCATTACAGCGTCTGTAAAGGTGCAGAATACAGAGAAGCTTTCTATTATGTTGCAGAGGATCTTTTCATGGATTTAAGCATACTTAAGAGGGACACTCTTGTGTACAAAATTTTGGGGTGTGGCCTCGTGGCCAGGGGGCATGGCCTATGCTCGTGGGATGCCCTGTTTTTACTGTTGTGTGTGCTGGCCATGCCCCCAGCCCATCTGCCTGCCTGGATAGATGCTGTGCCCATGGGCACAGTGTCTATTCCCTGCTAATCTGCTGACAAACACAGTAATAAAACACCTGGAGAGTAACAGACCCACAAAAGGTAAGAGGGCCATCCTTACAAGCATACAAGGTATTGAATCATAAGAGTGTGATGGGGACCATATGGCACAGCGGTCAGTGGCACAGTCACAACCGCCCTCAGATCTTCCGAGTTAGGCGGTCAGTTATCCTTATAATCAGTGCTATTTTTTAGCAGGCTCCAGCAGGAACTGAGGCCCTTATTCTAGTTCACTCTTTGTGACAAAATCCTTCTTAGATGGACAAAACCATGTGCACTGCGGGTGGGGCAGATGTAATTAGATTGGGTGGGGTTTTACTTCAAAGTGAGATCTATATTGCACTGTAAAAATAAAGCAGTCAGTATTTTCCCCGCACATTCCCCCCCCCCCCCCCCCCCCCCCCTGCAGTGCACATGGTCTTCCTGCTGGAGCCTGCTGAAAAATAGCACTGCTTATAATTAAATATATCAGTCTGCCACCACTGGGGCTCTTCCCACACTGGCCTTTCGGTTACGCTTCAAGTAAATACACTTTAGAAATCAGTAGCATGCGTGCCTCACCCGGCACTGATTTCAGAATAAGAAATTAGGTTTTAATTTCAAAAATAAGAATTTCTTCGAAGCTTACAGTTAAATAAAGATAGTTACCCCAAAAGTGCATATAGTCTGGTAATGTGTACGCAATTGCAAATGAGTTCCGATGGCTCTGGTGGGTGGGTCTTCATTCCTGGGTGGCAGATTCACTTGCTAACAGTAGCTCCATAGCCTAGAGCTGGGCTGACCAAACCGATACATGAGATTTACAGACCACCTAGCTGGTGCACAGGTGTAGTCATTACTCACTGTCATATTTTCCAGGCCACCTAGCTGGTGCACAGGTGTAGTCATCACTAACTGTCACGTTTCCCAGACCACCTAGCTGGTGCACAGGTGTAGTCATTACTCACTGTCACATTTCCCAGGTCACCTAGCTGGTTCACAGGTGTAGTCATCACTAACTAGCATGTTTCCCAGACCACCTAGCTGGTGCACAGGTGTAGTCATCCCTAACTGTCACATTTCCCAGACCACCTAGCGGGTGCACAGGTGTAGTCATTACTCACTGTCATATTTCCCATTACTCATTGTCATATTTCCCAGATCACCTAGCTGGTGCACAGGTGTAGTCATCACTAACTGTCATGTTTCCCAGACCACATAGCTGGTGCACAGGTGTAGTCATTACTAACGTAACATTTCCCAGGTCACCTTGCTGGTGCACAGGTGTAGTCATCACTAACTGTCACGTTTCCCAGATCACCTAGCTGGTGCACAGGTGTAGTCATTATGGTCACATTTCCCAGACCACCTAGCTGGTGCACAGGTGTAGTCATCCCTAACTGTCACATTTCCCAGACCACCTAGCGGGTGCACAGGTGTAGTCATTACTCACTGTCATATTTCCCATTACTCACTGTCATATTTCCCAGATCACCTAGCTGGTGCACAGGTGTAGTCATTACTCACTGTCACATTTCCCAGGTCACCTAGCTGGTTCACAGATGTAGTCATCACTAACTGGCATGTTTCCCAGACCACCTAGCTGGTGCACAGGTGTAGTCATCCCTAAATTTCACATTTCCCAGACCACCTAGCGGGTGCACAGGTGTAGTCATTACTCACTGTCATATTTCCCATTACTCACTGTCATATTTCCCAGATCACCTAGCTGGTGCACAGGTGTAGTCATCACTAACTGTCATTTTCCCAGACCACCTAGCTGGTGCACAGGTGTAGTCATTACTAACGTAACATTTCCCAGGTCACCTTGCTGGTGCACAGGTGTAGTCATCACTAACTGTCATGTTTCGCAGATCACCTAGCTGGTGCACACGTGTAGTCATGGTCACATTTCCCAGACCACCTAGCTGGTGCACAGGTGTAGTCATTACTCACTGTCATATTTCCCATTACTCACTGTCATATTTCCCAGATCACCTAGCTGGTGCACAGGTGTAGTCATCACTAACTGTCATGTTTCCCAGACCACCTAGCTGGTGCACAGGTGTAGTCATTACTAACGTAACATTTCCCAGGTCACCTTGCTGGTGCACAGGTGTAGTCATCACTAACTGTCACGTTTCCCAGATCACCTAGCTGGTGCACAGGTGTAGTCATTACGGTCATGTTTCCCAGACCACCTAGCTGGTGCACAGGTGTAGTCATTACTAAGGTCACATTTCCCAGGTCACCTAGCTGGTGCACAGGTGCAGTCATTACTCACTGTCACATTTCCCAGGTCACCTTGCTGGTGCACAGGTGTAGTCATCACTAACTGTCACGTTTCCCAGATCACCTAGCTGGTGCACAGGTGTAGTCATTACGGTCATGTTTCCCAGACCACCTAGCTGGTGCACAGGTGTAGTCATTACTAAGGTCACATTTCCCAGGTCACCTAGCTGGTGCACAGGTGCAGTGATTACTCTCTGTCACGTTTCCCAGATCATCTAGATGGTGCACAGGTGTAGTCATTACTCACTGTCACATTTCCCAGGTCACCTAGCTGGTGCACAGGTGTAGTCATTACTAACGTAACATTTCCCAGGTCACCTTGCTGGTGCACAGGTGTAGTCATCACTAACTGTCACGTTTCCCAGATTACCTAGCTGGTGCACAGGTGTAGTCATTACGGTCATGTTTCCCAGACCACCTAGCTGGTGCACAGGTGTAGTCATTACTAAGGTCACATTTCCCAGTTCACCTAGCTGGTGCACAGGTGCAGTGATTACTCTCTGTCATGTTTCCCAGATCATCTAGATGGTGCACAGGTGTAGTCATTACTCACTGTCACATTTCCCAGGTCACCTAGCTGGTGCACAGGTGTAGTCATCACTAACTGTCATGTTTACCAGATCACCTAGCTGGTGCACAGGTGTAGTCATTACTTACGTCACATTTCCCAGGTCACCTAGCTGGTGCATAGATGCAGTCATTACTCACTGTCACGTTTCCCAGATCACCTAGCTGGTGCACAGGTGTAGTCATTCCTAACCGCCACATTGTACAGATCACACAGGTGGCCTGGAACACATAACTTGTTAGTAGATCTTGAGGACCGGTTCGGATTGCCCATCCCTGGCCTAGAGAATCACAACTGCATTTGCATAAAAACATAAATGAAGCTCTTAAACCAGAAGTGATCTAACAGGATGGTTTTGCCTTGTACATACTTACATACCCAGCAAGAGATCACCCGTTTGGGGAACCAGCATTAGGAAGTGTATACTCCCTTACCGATACGGCCACGGCGGAGCACTACCGTGGGAGAGTGCATCATCCGTGACATAGCGGGCACACACTAGATGATGTACCCTTCAGATACAAGTTATAGTACTGTATACCTATCACATCTTATGAATGTAAGAGGCAGACGGTCAGATATAGGCGGCAGCAGGATATATTAAGGAGCCAGAGAGGATCACCTCAACTGAACACATTCTGTCCAGCACTAGCAGACTTATAATTGGGAGCATGGATCACTTGGTTCCTGACATTTCTCTCGCCCTAACAAACAGACATCAAAGCACATGGGGGTCATAATGAATAATTCCGGAGGTTACAGTTAAAGAAATGTGAAGTGAGTAACAGCAGCAACAATAGTAATTAGTGTGGCCAATTCCGGGATTGGGATCCCGGGATTTGGACGCAAAATCACATGGATTTCAATCCCGGGATTGAAATCACCAATCTCAGGATTTTGGGATTAGATTGTGCAGTCTAATGCCGGGAAGCATCTGAGCACTCGCTAAAACACTGCCCGGCTATCTCAATACGCCGCTCGGCTCTGCACAGCGTGACCTGGTACTAAAGGTCACCATGCGTAGGCCGCAGCCCTACACCACCTGCCACGCTAGCTCCTCTGCCGCTGGCCCAGCCGCTCAGTGTGACACCCCCACACCACCCACCCCGCTCACCGGCTGCTCTGTCTGGCCCGCTCTCCAGCCGCACCTCCCGATGGACCAAGTATGTAAGTAAATTTGCGCTGCAGTTGGTTGGGGGGGTGTGGGAGTTTTTTTTTAAATTAGGGATGCCAATACCAGGTCCCAGAAATCCCAGGATTAAAAAAATACCCCAGGATTGGCATTCCTAGTAGTAACGGTATGGGGTTCATTTGCCGTTGGACAACATACCGATTTACAGAATCCCCTCAACCAAAAGCCGATGGGCAAAATCCACCAGCTACAGAACACAGACAAATGAAAAAATTTGCTTCTCTAATCTATTACTTTATACAAGTTCTACTGCTTCAGAAATTTTTTAGACTCTATCTAATTGCTACATTTGGAAAAACAGCTAAGCCGTATTTTACATGTTGTGACAAATTGAGAAAAAAAGCCAAGATGTATATGGACACACATCTGTATATGAGGTTGACTAGTAATGGTCAACAGGGATAGGTTGACGCATCAAAGTGGAAGACCTAGCAACCATATCCAAATTGAAATACCGACAACATCAAAATACCGTCAATCAAAACACCGACAGGTTCAAACCTTAGACGAGCCACAAAAAAATACATATACAACGATTTTCATGATTTCTTTCACATAAAAAAATGACTTGTTCATACTGTACCATCCCAGCGGGCGTAGAGGGAGAATATAACAGTGTGCCAAGTGCAGCGAGGTACCATGCCCAAAACATTGCGAGCGAAGTGAGCGATGTTCGGCATTATGACCATGTCAGTATATTGATTGTTATGTATCTTTAGGGATTTGACCATCGGTATTTACACCCTGCTGGTATAACAGTGTCGGCCAAGTGATTGTGTATATTTCAGTTGTCACTAAATCATCAGTAACACAACACTACTATACTATACGGCTGCTGTACATGGCCCTCCTACTACACATAATATATTGCCTGGCACAGCTAGATTTATTATCACACACATGCCCAGGATCAGATGGCACGCAGCCACCCTGTAACCGTCTCACCACCAGAATGACAAATAGCATCCATTCATAAGGTGGCACTCAGCCTAATAATTATACAGTAACCCCAGATTACCCATCTGCATGTCGCATCACTGAAAACGTGCCCCACGGGGGCCAGCGCAGAGACACTTGCATCAGGAAACTTTTTTGATATGGGAGTGAAATTTTAATTTTCCATAGTTAAAAGACAGGAGGAGCCCTGACAACGGATAGTCAGTATAAAGGCAGCCTAAAAATAGGATCACGCTGCCTTTCATGCAATACAAACTGTTCCGTCTCCCAGCTGTAATTCACCGCAAACAAAAAGTTAAGGACATGGCAAAAGAAAAATGGAACTAAAATAGCACCGCTGCTAATCTCTTAAGGACTCACCATGGAGACCCAGATTTTTTATTACCTTCTACTGTATCTGCCTTACCTGAACCCAGTCTGCTCGGAGTCACAGAACGCCTGCCACCTCTGTGATTGCACTGGAGTCAACCTCACCTGTCCAGATCAGGCAGCAGGGGACAGCTCACCTGGCTTGGATCTGTAAGTACCAGCTTAAGATGTTCAACGCTACTCACATTGTATTATCTTATCCCGTAGTGTGATTACTGGATTTGTCGTACAGTTGGTGCTCAGCGATCCTTAATTCACATTTACACGTTTTACGATGACCATGAAATGCAGTCTGCATGTACATTATGTACAGTCCTAACAATGCCACTGTTATTTATAGGGTGTAATGTGCAATACAAAATGTTGCTACAGTATGTAAAAGTTTGTGTTTCCTGGACTTGCTGTTAGTTGCTTATACACAACTTAAGCTGAGTAAACACACACATACACACATACACACTAGGCGATTTTTGCAAACGATATTGCTAACAATATTATTAGGCATGTCATCGTAATGTAGTGTGTACCCACTATATCGTTAATGAGGTGCACTCCTGTGGGTCTTAACGTCCCCCGTCACCGTCGTTTACCAATATCAGCAATGACTGCACGTTCAGCTGGGGTATGGGTGACATCACCGAATGATACTGTTAATCGTATCGCTCAGCGTTTTATCGATAGATGGGTGCACCGCTGATATATTTAGTGATATTATCGGTGCTGCCAATTGTATAGTGTGTACCTTGCTTTAGTATTTATGTTTTATGTCAGTTTTCCCAACCACACACAGATGTAGCATAAACGAAGCACCAATTTACATATCATTAGCATATGGCAGGAGGAATTACCATAATACACATCTCAACACCTGTAGGGTGACAAGCACATAAGCAGAATAGGAGGACACATTTGAGAGGTCATGTGTGAAGAAGTCACTGCGCTATGCATTAATTCTACATGGAAACACATTATTTTTGATTCTTTTTCTTTTATGACACAGTATGTGTCATCTACATCTGTATTCGTGTCCCGGAAAGCAGAGCTATTCACTATACGCGTAAAATGCAAAACCGTAAATATATGTTTACGACAAAGTATAGCTATGGAGGGGGGGTCCATAAAATGCTCTTTAGATGTTAGTAAATAATACTTTGTTTCAAAGTACATTATGGCCCTTATTCTGATCGGCGCGGTAATATCAGCGTGCGTTCGTGCCGCCGATGTTTTGTGTCTGCGCATGTGCAGAGGCGTCTCTGCGCATGTGCGAGCGGGGCGTACGGCCAAATCCCGCATGAAATGTGAACACTCCGAACAGGGGGTGGAGAGGGGCGTGAAGGGCTATTTGGGCTCATTACCATATGCATACGCCCCGCGTTTCATGGGCGTTCCCATGCAAACGCTGGGCGTACGCATGGTAATGCGGCCGTGACGCACGTGTAGGGGGCGGACATATGACATCGCCGGATGTCAGCTGCCCGCCCAGATCCCTGCTTTTGCACAGAAAAATGCCCATGTGGTCTGAGGTTGCGGGAGCTGGTGGAGCACTCGGTCCTGCATTCGATGGTCTGCGACCATAGAATGATGGGGGAGGTTCCCTGAGACGGAGGAGGCGTATTCCGTGAAAAATACACGTGCGGTCCGTTCGGCCACCTTCTTACCGCGTACGGACGGAGTTGGCGATCCGTATGTATGGCGGGGTTTCGCACGCACGGTCCTGGCCGCATATTCGGATCCGGCCGCACCGATCAGAATAAGGGCCTATATGATGTGGAAATGAGCCACAGGATGAAGTAGTGTTGTATTGGTTACATTATATTGTACATTGGGCCTGATTCAGCTCTGCTCGCTAGGCAGCTGTCGTTCACTGCTTAGTGGCTTAGCGAGTAGATAAACGACACCTGCGGATACATGTTCCTGTACCCTTACACGTCAATTCGCATTCGATTGTCACCCTTTTGCTAATTAGATTCAGTATGGACTGTTTTTTAAGTGCCATGAACATGGTGGAATTTGGGGCGGGAACTGACGTCGTTACATCATCCGCCCGCACTGAGCAGGCTTCAACACACCCGCCTTCACATGGCGATGGTGTGTAATTCGCCGATACACGTGTTTTCTGGCCATGCCGGATTTTTTTCACAGTCAAAAAATTTGCACTTTAATTGAACAAGTTAAATGTAAATTTGATCAAAAAACTTTAAAAAGCGCTGTTTTATTTGACTGTCGAAAACCTGTCATGGAATTGAACACACACACACAACCCGTGTTTGAAAAATGACAGGAGCTGGTTGGATCTTATCTCTCTCCACTTTATCACTCTGTACATCTTCCCCACAGTCTATAAACGGACACGTCAGAGCTGGTTGTTTGGTACTTTGGGGCACACATGTGCACGGTCCTAGAACTGAATGGCGCAATCACTGGGTATGACTAGTTGGACCTGGTCCTGGTAAACCGCTCCCGTGATGAATGTGCACATGTGTATATATATAGTACGGTACCAATTACTCAGATAACAGCACAGGGGCAGGTGTATGACGCAGTGATAAGAGTAGGGAAGTGTGTCAGTGGAGGCAGACAATCAGCTTTGCAGTAACAGTTATCAAGTGCATTCTATAACATTATACCTAGCAGCTGATTGGCTACCATGGCACACCTCCCATGACACACTTCACTTTTATATCTGCTTCATACATTTACCTCAGCCTGTCACCTGCCAGTTAGGAGCTGATTGGTTGGTACTTTAACTGTCTACACTTTATCTCCCTTGTTTATGTACTAAGCCTCAGAGAGAGATAAAGTGGGTGTAGATAAAGTACCAGACCATCTGCTCATAACTGCCACATTACAGGCCGTGCTTGAAAAATGTAATTTTGGAGCTACAGTATGTGGTTGGTACTTTGTCTCCATCAACTTTATCTCTCTCCAAGACTTAATACATAGACCCCTTTAAGAGGATTTCCTGGCATTATATTGTGGTGAGCCGCAGTATGTATTACATGACTACGAATATACCAATCTATCTGGGATATTATCAGGGCCGGCGCCACCACTAGGCAAATCTAGGCATTTGCCTAGGGTGCCGGCCACTGGAGGGCGGCATTTTGTGCCGCCCGGGTACCTGTCCTACGGTGCTGTGTATTTAAATCTGGCGGCGGAGGCAGCGGGGGTCCCTGCAGTCCATTAGAAATCACGAGCGCTATCCGCCGGGCTATGCGGAAGCGCTTCTAGTGTGAAAACTCTGGCAGCACGGCGCACGCTGATCTCAGCCAATCAGCGTGCTGCCAGTGTTTTCACACTAGAAGCGCTTCCGCATAGCCCGGCGGATAGCGCTCGTTATTTCTAATGGACTGCAGGGACCCCCGCTGCCTCCGCCGCCAGATTTAAATACACAGCGCCGCAGGACAGGTACCCCCCCCCCACCCCGGCACCGGGGCGCCCCCACCCGACTCGCCTGGGGCGCTCCGGTGCTGGATATTATAATGGCGTACAGTAGCACTGGTACTGTACCACCAGAGACCTACAGACCCCCCACCCCTGACCTCCCTGTAGATGCCAGTCTTGGGAGAGAAAGAGGAAAGTGGAAACCATGGTGACAGAGATGTATTTGCTTTGCTATCTTGCAACAGATTAAATGTCCTCTCTGTCAACTTTGCTCCAGAACAGCTTTATATGATGTATGCAGTAACAGTTCATTAACTTAGCCAGGAGATAACCCAGTGCAGTGCTGTAATCTATCCACAGACACAACAGGTGCATGGTGAGTCTGCTCAGACCCTTATCTGCTGCACAGGCATTTCTATAATGGGTGCAGTGGGCAGTACGGATGGTGCAATGGTTAGCATTACTGCCTCACATCGCTGAGGTCATGGGTTCTATCTCCACCATGTGTTATATATACGGGGCAGTACGGACGGTGTAATGGTTAGCATTACTGCCTCACAGCGCTGAGGTCATGGGTTCTATCCCCACCATGTGTTATATATACGGGGCAGTACGGATGGTGCAATGGTTAGCATTACTGCCTCACAGCACTGAGGTCATGGGTTCTATCCCCACCATGTGTTATATATACGGGGCAGTACGGATGGTGCAATGGTTAGCATTACTGCCTCACAGCACTGAGGTCATGGGTTCTATCCCCACCATGTGTTATATATACGGGGCAGTACGGACGGTGTAATGGTTAGCATTACTGCCTCACAGCGCTGAGGTCATGGGTTCTATCCCACCATGTGTTATATATACAGGGCAGTACGGACGGTGTAATGGTTAGCATTACTGCCTCACAGCGCTGAGGTCATGGGTTCTATCCCCACCATGTGTTATATATACGGGGCAGTACGGACGGTGTAATGGTTAGCATTACTGCCTCACAGCGCTGAGGTCATGGGTTCTATCCCCACCATGTGCTATATATACGGGGCAGTACGGATGGTGTAATGGTTAGCATTACTGCCTCACAGTACTGAGGTCATGGGTTCTATCCCCACCATGTGTTATATATACGGGGCAGTACGGATGGTGTAGTGGTTAGCATTACTGCCTCACAGTACTGAGGTCATGGGTTCTATCCCCACCATGTGTTATATATACGGGGCAGTACGGATGGTGTAGTGGTTAGCATTACTGCCTCACAGTACTGAGGTCATGGGTTCTATCCCCACCATGTGTTATATATACAGGGCAGTATGGACGGTGTAATGGTTACATTACTGCCTCACAGCACTGAGGTCATGGGTTCTATCCCCACCATGTGTTGTATATACGGGGCAGTACGGACGGTGTAATGGTTACATTACTGCCTCACAGCGCTGAGGTCATGGGTTCTATTCTCACCATGTGTTATATATACAGGGCAGTATGGACGGTGTAATGGTTACATTACTGCCTCACAGCGCTGAGGTCATGGGTTCTATTCCCACCATGGCCCTAACTGTGCAGAGTTTGTATATTCTCCCCGTGCTTGCGTGGGTTTCCTCCGGGTACTCCGGTTTCCTTCTACAATCCAAAAATATAGGGTAATTGGCTCCTACAAAATTAACCCTAGAATGTCTGTGTGTGCGTGTACATGTGGTAGGAAAAATAGATTGTAAGCTCCACCGGGGCAGGGACTGATGTGAGTGATCAAATATTCTCTGTACGGCGCTGCCGGAATATGTGTGCACTATATAAGAAACTGGTTATAAAATAAAATAAATGATGCACAAGGAGCCCTGGTTCCAGAGGGGCCCACACACACACACACACACACTGCCCCCATATATTATACTTACCCTGCAGAGCCCCTTGGCGGTATCTTGGCACCGAAGACCCAAATCATTCGCATAATGGCCGCCACGGGCATTTACAAGGGACTTGCGCACACGCACTGGATATGTCCCATGGGAACATGTTCCTTTAAACCTGCACATGCGTTTTAGGCTCTGGCATAAGGGTTCAGAGAGGAGGGGCTTCCAGCAGAGGTGGCACGCGGGTCCCCGCCTCTATTAAACTGCCCCATATCTGTTGAACTATAATTCCTAAATGGAGGACTACAATGTATCTTTGGGGGGTATTCAGTTTCGGTGTTGTCAGTAAAAAGGGGCCTAGGTCGACCCCGAAAGGTCGACAGACACAAGGTCAACGTGGAAATAGTCGACAAATGAAAAGGTCAACGTGAGTATTGTGGTAGTAGTTTATTGTGCTCGCTCGCCTTGTTCCAGGCACAGTGCCTTGCACCACGGAAACGACACACTTTACCATTCCCATTCGGAGTCCACATGGAGGGTAAAGTATTACAAAACAAAAAAAATCATCTTGACCTTTTCATTCATTCACTGTTGGCATGCCAACCATTTTACTCTGATGACTTATTGAACATGGTGACCTTATGCCTGTACACCGTATGGTGTTGACCTATGACTGTTGACCTATTGTCCGGATACAGTGCACTTGTAGGGACTCCTGTTTGTATTGCTTAAAGTAATATCAGGAATTTGAGAGAACATTATCTCAACACAGGTTTTGTCAGGAGGCCCAGATCCCTCCCATAGGGGTTTATTTACTAAAATGGGAGTTGTGTTGAAGATCGGATGTTGCTTTGGGCAACCTATCAGATTCTATTATCTTCTAGAAGTTTCTAAATAACTTTGAAGTAGGTTCTGACTGGTTGCCAAGGGAAACGTCTCATCTTCAATAGATCTCAAATCTTAGTAAATACACCCCCATACTTAACACAAGGGCTTACCCCCATACTTAAGGGCTTTAAGTGACATAGGGGTAGATTTATTAAGCTCGGTGAAGTCAAAAAGTGTCTGGTTTTTATCACCGGCCAATCAGCTCCAACATTTTGCGGCGGGGGCGCAAAATTTGGCGCTACGCCACTGATGCCCGCGTGGCCTGTGCATAGACCTCATGGCAAACAGAGCACCTGACTGTCCATTGAAGAGACTTGATGAGATCAAGTCTCTTCTTAAACGCCTTATGTCTAACGTAAACCTTCAAAACCTGGTCTTTGTAGTGCATTGACTCTAAACCTTTCATTCATTTTGTTGCCCTTCTCTGTACGCTCTCCGATTCCATAATATCTTTCTTATGCTGTGTTACCCAGAACTGGACACTGAATTCTAATTCTATGTGGGATCTTCCTAATGCTTTATACTGGGGTAATATCGCGGCCTTATCCCTTGCCTCTATACCTCCTTTTATGCAGGCTAGTATCCTGCTCGCTTTGGCTCCCGCTACAGCACAGTGAGTACTACAGATACGTTTGTTGTCTATCTGTACCCCTAGTTCCTTTACCACAAATGATTCACCCCTTTACCCCATTTAGTATATATATATATATATATATATATATATATATATATATATATATATCTCACTGGTTTATGTACTCAAAGAGCATGACCTTGCATTTACATATACGTTAAATCGCATCCTGCATTTATCTGCCCAAGCCTCCAGGTTTATAAAATAAAATAGATCAGGCGCTTGTATATTGTATCGAAATATGAAATATTTACACATTGCATGCCATATTTAATAAAACAATATAAAAAAGCGTAAATAATAAAGAAAAAATAAACACGACTCTGAGAAGTCTCTATGGACCAAAGATGGGAACTCTGCGGTGGTAGGAGCTGGCAATGCCGGGAGCTGGAAATGTGGGAGGATACTCTGTATCAGGTTTGTGGCACTGGGAGAGGTAGGCTTACTATAGATCTCTAATTTTATCTTCCTCCGGCACACATACTGGCCGTAGTTGATGATTCTCTTCTTTGAAGTCTGCTTTTAATCCCACTGGTTGAAGTGTTCCGAGCCCCTAAATCCATTTGGATTTCTCTTTACTTTAGTGATGTTTCGGGATCTCCTACTTTCCGGGTGTGGTATGCGGTTCCGACAGTTGGGATCCCGACAGTCATTAGCCCGACGTCGGGATCCCGGACTCAGACAGCTACGCTCCCACCTATTCTATGCTCCATCTATGGGGGTCGTGGAGCCCCACGAGGGAGAAAAGCCGACGGCCATCGGGAACCCGGCCATCAGTGTTTTAACAGTCGGGATCCCGACATTGGATTAATGACTGTCAGGATCCCGACTGTCGGGACCCCATCCGGTACCCCTACTTTCCAGTTGGGAATATTTTTTTCAATCACATTAATGCTAAAATGGTTGGGATTTTTATTGTGATCCAAGTCGAAGTGTTGAGATAGGCTATGAGTCTGTAAGTCTTTCTTAATAATACTAATGTGTTCTGCTGTTTGTGTCTTCAAGCATCAAGCACAGACATGCAAGCAGATAAACCATACCATTACGGCGGGATAGTCCCACTCTTTGGAAACTGTCCTGATATCCCTCCCACGGGTGGCAATGTCCCATGGGGGGGGCAGATGGAGGGAGCAGCGGTGATCGCTGAATAGTTGCCCTGTGCATGTGCACAGCATATCTTCAAGGAGGAGGGAGGGAAGGTAGGGAGGGGGTCCGGTGCTGGCCATGCTCCCAAAAATTATAAAAACAGGGGTTGTGGCATGAGGCCATGCCCCTTTACTCAAGACCATGCCCACTCTCCCATTCACTTCACCCCCTTTTCGGAGCGGGTGCGGCAGATCCTGACTTGAGGATTAGCAATGTTTTGATGTATGGATAAACTACTCCTTCTGTCTCACAGGTCATGAATTGTTTTTGTTGAAATTCTTTTGAACTGTTGTTGGAAAGGAACAAACAAAGTTATTGGTTTTGTGCTTTGTTTTCCAGTGGTTTTTGCTTATGCATTTGAGGTACAGAGAGAATCCTTTTTGTGGTTGATTTATCTTTTTTTCTCCTCTATAGCAACTATTGGTTAACTGTTGTCTCAGGGTCTTCACACGTTAATAAATGATTTTGGGTTTGGATTGTATTGTCCCAATGTGCATGAGAATGTCCCAATGTGCTGCGTAAAATGTATTTTATCTGTTTATGATTTGATTTATATTGTGTGATAAATGTTACTGTGTTCTGTGTAGTTATTAATCTTTGTTTTTGTAATGTAGTACTTTTGTTCTGTCTAGTAATTCAATCCTTCTTATTTCTGTATTGATTTGATGTTCAGGATATCCTTTTTTCATGAATTTTGATTTTAGTTCCAAACTCCTTAAAGGTTTCCTGTTCCTTAAAGGTCTCCTCTTCTGTACAGTTTCTTTTCTTTTAATTCTGTCCTCCAGGAATGTTTTCTTCCAATTAATATGGTTATTTCTTTTGTAGGGTAAGAAGTTGTTTCCGTCGACTTCTTTGATTTATGTTTTTGTCATAATATGGTCGTTCTTAATGTAGATTTCGAAGTCTAACAACAAACTTTGTTTGTCCAGTGTTGTGGTAAACGCTAATCCAATCTTGTGGTGTTCCTATGGTTGATTAATTTGTCCAGGTATGATTGAGAACCTTTCCATATAAAAAACAGGTTGTCTATGTACCTACTGAATGCCAACATACGATGTTATCAATAACCGTGTTGTTGTTCCAAATGTGTCTCTCCTCCCACTGCACGACAAATAAGTTGGCATAGGAAGGTGCAAAAGATGTTCCCATTGCTGTCTCTTTTGTTTGGGCATAAAAGTTTCCATCATATCAGAAATAGTTGTTTTCTAAGATGAGCTCGATATGCTCCATGATAAAATGTATCTGTCTGCTGGGTATGGGAGTCTGAGAGGTCCTTCTTATGGTGGCACAGCCTAAGTAGTGTTGTATACAGGTATATATTGATTTAACATCATGGGTGCAAAGTATGTAATATTTGTCCCATTTGATATTGTCCAGAATTTGTAAGATGTGAAGAGTATCCTTTAAATAACTTTTTTGTTGCTGTATTGTACTATTGGCTGAAGAAAATAATCAATGTATTGTGATAGATTTGTGGTTAATGAACCAATTCCAGATACATTTGGTCATTCGGGACAATTTTTAAGATTTTTATGGATTTTTGGCAACTGGTAGAATGTGGGAATGATGGGGTGTGCAACTGTAATGAATTCATGTTCTTTTTTTTGTTTTTATTCTTTTTATGAATTTTCTTTCTACCCTTTTTTGGATGGATTCTGTATTCTTGTTTCTTGTATGGTACAGTGTCTTCTGAAGGTCTGGTTTTGTTCCATGCCTGATCTAAAAAATCTTTGATTTCAATTACACTTTCTTCTTCATTTTCCTCCAAAGTATTTCTTTTTCCAGGATTGGGGTTCTTGCTCTTTTTTCGATGGTCTTTATTAGTGTATTGGTCCGGTCCTATGTTTCGGTTTTTACTAATTGTATTCCTGTATGGAAGGAATTTTGTGCCATTTTTTTTTGGTAGGTGAAATTATTGCAGTTGTATTCTTTATAATTTATTTGATTTCCAGGATTTCTTGGAGTGTTCTTTAGTAGTGGTTCTTTGATTTGTTCTTCTGGTTTTTCTTTTTAGTATTGTGTGGTCTTGTGGTTGTGGTTTTCAATATTTGTTTCTTATGTTGTCTTTTTTCCATTCGGCGGGTGGATTTTGCATGGATAGGTATCTCTTCTACTATGGGGAGTATTCAATGTTTTTATTCTCCATGTGCAGCGAATCCTATTTAGCCCTCCCTGCCTGCCCCAGAATTTGTGGGGGAGGGCTCCCGGGGCACAGGCAGCAGAGGCTGCCCCCCGGGAATGCTGGCACGGGACAGGGGTAGGGAGCCGCTCCTCTGGTCCTGCACGTAACAAGCCGTGACTAGAGTGAAGTGAATATATGAATATCTAATGAGCGGCTCCTGCTGGTGAAAGTGTAAAAAAACGGTAAAAAAAAAATTAAAAATTAAATATATATTAATGTGCTTCAAGCACATGAATAAAAATAGCACTCCCCGTCACAGAAAAAAAATCTGATTTTTTTTTACACCAAAAAAAAAAGAAAAACCCTTTATTTTAAAAGATCACTTTCCAGTTCACCTTAAAAAGATGTCGAATGCAAAATGGTGAATCATGGCTAAAATCAGGGCGAAAGCAATTCGCCATCCTAGCATTGAATACACTCTCGGAGAATCCCAGTGAAAACCCCATTGAAATACACCAGCGAATTGCAGCGAGCATGAAACCGGAGAACTGGCCAGCATTCACTGTTCGCTTTCGGCGAACAGTGAACATTGAACAGGGTGAATCACATTTTCAGTGAAAAAAATTCACTGCAAGGAGTGGAAACAGCCCGTTTCGCCGAAAAAAAACGGTGAATCGGGAGCATTGAATACTGGCCAATATCTCATCTGAATTTCTTTTTTGTTGAATGATGATATTTTCCATTTTTCAATTTTTTCATTTGTCATTTTTATTAGGTTGTTAAAGTCTTCCATTTTTTTCAATGGTTTAAATCTTTTTCCATGGCTTTAATATTTTCATGAATTGTTTCCAGTGAGCTCTGTCTGTCTTCTATAATTTTCATAAGATTTCATGAACATCGTGTGAAGAAATTCTATTTAATTGGCTGAAATGTGTTTTTTTTTGTCATCTTAAACCTTTGGGTATTAGATTAGACTATTTTCCATATACTCGGTCAGTGTAGTAATCTCCCACCATTGTTTTGTTTCCTGAGTGTAATATTTCTCTAGTCTCAAGATTCTATTATGGTTGTGTTCGGATTTTTTGAAAATATATTCTGTTTGTGTAGATAATATGTGAAGTCATAGCTGCAGTAAACTCTGTATAAATGGTAGAAGTTTAATGTAGAAAGAGTGTAATTTGCACTAGATTAGCTGCTCAATATTTATAAATAGAAGTAGATACAGTCTAACCTGCACACATTAAGAGACCACACATACAAACTTTTCAGAAATTGGTTGAAGAAGATTTGAGAAAATTTCCTGAAAAAGGAAGTCAAGCAATATTAAAACAATATTACGAAATATATTTTTTCCCCTCATAGTAGAAAAAGGCACCTATTGGAAAATAACAAATGACCAATGCAAATCTCCAAAGAAAAACTAGAGAAACAACTAGATGATGGTCTCATGTTGGGAATATTGACAAAAAATAACAAGAATTCAACACAGTTGCACACCCCATCATACCCACATTTTACTAGTTGCCAAAAGTCCATAAACAACTTCAAAATCTGCCCAAGTGAACCATTGTATGTGGAACTGGTTCATTAACCACAAACGTATCACAATACATTGATTATTTTCTTCAGCTAATTGTACAACAACCAAAAAAAGTATTTAAAAGATACTCTTCACATCTTACAAAACAAGAATGACATACTTTGCACCAGTGATATAAATCATTAAATACCTATATCAACACTCCTTAGGCTGTGCCGCTGCAAGATGAATCTTGACCTCTCAGACTTCGATACCCAGCAGAAAGATACATTTTGATATGGAGCAGATCAAGTTCATCTTAGAAAATAACTATTTCTGGTATGATGGAAACTTTAATATCCAGCAATGGGAACATCTTTTGCACCTTCCTATGCCAAATAATTTGTCGCGCAGTGGGAGGAGACCCACATTTTGAACAGGAACAAATTCATTGATAACGTTGTATGTTGGCATAGGTACATAGATGACCTGTTTTTATATGGAATGGTTCTCAATTAGACCTGGACAAAATCATCAACCATATGAACACTAACGAGATTGGATTAGAGTTTACCACAAATCTGACAAATGCAAAGTGGTGTTGTTAGACTTAGAATCTACATTAAGAATGACAATATCAAAACAAAAACATATATCAAAGTAGTCAACGAAAACAACTTAATACCCTACAAGCGTACAAGGAGGTTGCGGTGGGCAGGATACGGGGGTAGTGCAAATGGGAGTGGCACTGCTGGGCTATGCCTGGTGGGGTTGAATGGGGCTGGTGTGGTTGGGGTAAAGGGGTTAAAGTCAGCAGGATGGAAAAGTGCAGTCTTGGTCGGAATGGTGCAGGTTCAAGTGGCGCGGGAGGCTGGTGTCCCGTCCCAACCGCGGTACACTCTTACCTGACTTCCAGGTCCCTCGATGTCCTCTGCTGTGCTTGTCGTGCGGAAGCGGAGTCTTCCTTCCTTGTCCTTCCACAGTGCCTCTGGGCTTCGGTGTGGCCGTAAAGCGAGCGGTATCGCGAGATCCCACCCACCCACTGCTTCAACTTCTGCCGGGCACTGTGCGCTTGCAGTGGCGTAGCTATGCTGAGGCAGCCCCCGCCATGGCTTGGAGGAGCCAGCGCCTGCTGGGCGCACTGAGAACTGAAGAAAGGTCACTGACTGCACACAGAGCTGGCGCTGGCTCGCTCTGCAGTGCAGGAAGGCACCGACCTGGACAAGCGCTGTCCCTGCTGCTCCTGTCAAACAGCTGACAGGCAGCAGCAAGCTACAGAGGTGGAGAAGAAAGCTCTGCAGCGCGATCACCCTGGCCGGTCCTCTCCCCCTCAGGTAAACACACAGGCACCCTGCTCACTGCTGCAGTGTAACCTCGAGGCTGTTATAATTAGTTCCCACGGCCCCCTCTCTGGCAGGTTGTATACCCTCCTACCCCACTCTGGAATCTCACACTTACGCACTTAAACCTTCAGTCCAAGCAGCTCCCTCAGAAGCTTCCTCTATGCATTTCCTCCTGTACGACGTGTTACTCCGCCCCCAGATCTCCTGTTACAGCTTCTCAGTTCTGCTGTCCTCCCCTGCTTACTGTAAGTCTCTAGATTCTATCCCCAGCTGTGCCACTGCCTCTACCTACCCCATGTGTGCCCCTGCCCACCCCATGTGTTCCCCTGCCCACCCCATGTGTGCCCCTGCCCACCCCATGTGTGTCCCTGTCCATCATATGTGTGCCCTTGCTCCTGCCCACCCCATGTGTGTCCCTGTCCACCCCATCTGTGCCCCTACCCACCCCATGTGTGCCCCTACCCCCCTTATGTGTGTCCTTGTCCATCATATCTTTGCCCTTGCTCCTACCTACCCCATGTGCGCCCCTGCCCACCCCATGTGTGCCCCTGTCCACCATATGTGTGCCCTTGCTCCTGCCCACCCCATGTGTGTCCATCCCACCCCATGTGTGCCCCTGGCCACCCCTTGTGTGTCCCTGTCCACCCCATGTGTGCCCCTACCCACCCCATGTGTGTCCCTGTCCATCATATGTGTGCCCTTGCTCCTGCCCACCCCATGTGTGTCCCTGTCCACCCCATGTGTGTCCCGTCCATCATATGTGTGCCCTTGCTCCTGCCCACCCCATGTGTGCCCCTTCCCACCCCATGTGTGCCCCTACCCACCCCATGTGTGCCCCTGTCCATCATATGTGTGCCCTTGCTCCTGCCCACCCCATGTGTGTCCTTTCCACCCCATGTGTGACCCTTTGCCATGTCTACCTCTGACCCCCCCATGTGTTCCTCTGTTGCTTTCCCCATCTGTACCTCTGCAGCTCTGCTATGTCCTTATGTGTACCCATGACTCCCCTCCCCCCTCCATGGCTGTTTTCTGCAAGACCAAAACAAGACCATGTACAGTGCCACACATTTGAAGAATGCAGGTAAGCACAATTTTTTATTGGTAAAGCACTGGGGAGGGTCTGTGTGGATGTGGGGAGGTTTCTGCTCCTTCTCCCCATGGTGACTTACTGCCTGACATCTATTGAGTGTTACCTTATGTCTAGCGTACAGTGTAAGGTGCATTACAGTGTGTGGCGTACAGTGTAAGTGACATTACGGTGTGTGGCGTACAGTGTAAGTGGCATTACGGTGTGTGGCGTACAGTGTAAGTGGCATTATGTGTGTGGTGTACAGTGTAAGTGGCATAACGATGTGTGGCGTACAGTGTAAGTGACATTACGGTGTGTGGCGTACAGTGTAAGTGGCATTGTGTGTGGTGTACAATGTAAGTGGCATTATGTGTGTGGTGTACAGTGTAAGTGGCATTACGGTGTGTGGCATACAGTGTAAGTGGCATTATGTGTGTGGCGTACAGTGTAAGTGGCATTGTGTGTGGTGTACAATGTAAGTGGCATTATGTGTGTGGCGTACAGTGTAAGTGGCATTATGGTGTGTGGCATACAGTGGAAGTGGCATTATGTGTGTGGTGTACAGTGTAAGTGGCATTATGGTGTGTGGCATACAGTTTAAGTGGCATTATGTGTGTGGTGTACAGTGTAAGTGGCATTACGGTGTGTGGCGTACAGTGTAAGTGGCATTGTGTGTGGTGTACAATGTAAGTGGCATTATATGTGTGGTGTACAGTGTAAGTGGCATTATGGTGTGTGGCATACAGTGTAAGTGGCTTTATGTGTGTGGCGTACAGTGTAAGTGGCATTACGGTGTGTGGCGTACAGTGTAAGTGGCATTGTGTTTGGTGTACAGTGTAAGTGGCATTGTGTGTGGTGTACAATGTAAGTGGCATTATGTGTGTGGTGTACAGTGTAAGTGGCATTATGGTGTGTGGCATACAGTGTAAGTGGCAATATGTGTGTGGTATACAGTTTAAGTGGCATTATGTGTGTGGCGTACAGTGTAAGTGGCATTATGGTGTGTGGCGTACAGTGTAAGTGTCATTTTGTGTGTGGCTTACAGTGTAAGTGGCAGTACAGTGTGTGTCGTACAGTGTAAGTGGCATTACAGTGTGTGGCGTACAGTGTAAGTGGCATTACGGTGTGTGGCCTACAGTGTATGTGAAATGATGGTGTAAGCAGCATTATGGGGGGGCGCCAGATACTATTTTGGCAGGGGGGAGCAAAATTTATAGTTACGCCACTGTGCGCTTGACTCACCGTGTGCTCGACTAAGTGTGTGAGCTGTATCTCCACCGTGTGTCGGCTATCCTTAGCCTTCTTCAGGGAGTGTGGAGCCTCTGTTCAGAGGGCTTTTTATGGGGGCTGTCACTCAGTCTGTACACCGGTGGCCATCTTGAGTAAAGGAAATATCGTGTACTTTTGAATGGGGTTGCCATTTTTGTTGTGGTATATGGAAAAACGGGGACTTTATGCATTGTGTGTGAGGCGTCATCTCATTTATATGATGCTTAATCCGCCATTTTATCTTCTGGATATGTTCCCTTATTAAATAAAGAGTCCTGATGTGTCTCTGCTCAGCACCATAATAATAATCTGGAGCTCCCCTGCCGCCAGCCATCATTCACTGTTTGCCTCAGTGACGTAGGCGGCAGGCTCGGGGATGGTCGGCGCAGCTCGGGGGGACTCAGGAGAGTTCATGCACCCGCGTCCTCTCGAGCCGCTGCAAAACATCCCGAGCCTGCCGTCTGTGTGATGACTGACAGGCGGCAGGGGGAAGCGGCAGCAGGGGAGCTCTGGCGTACTAACGCCGGAGCAGAGGTGAGCGGGGGGAGCGTAGGTGAGGGGGGCTTCCTACTATCTGTGGTGGGTTTTGCTGGGGCAGGACAAACCTGCCCTAGTAGGTTTGTCCTGCCCCAGCAAAACCCACAACTCAAGGAGTTAAAAATAATACATAAAAAATCTCTGTAAAAATATGTAAAAATTACACTACATTAGCCTTGAACATGTGTATGCCGCCAAACCGCCAAAAAAATAATTTTTTCTTCCGTTTGAATAAGTGGACTCCAAAATTCTGGCCACTGAAAGATCGATTTGCCAGAGGTGAGAGAAGAGAACCAACAATGCCAGTATCCATTCCGGAGGAAGGCAAGTGTCATGAGCCACCATGGGGGCTCATGCCTCCTTTGATTAATTCTTGTCAGTTTCTGTGAGCTCCAAGATTCTGTTCCTGGTATGGGACTCGCTGGTGGCCTCCGGTGGTGAGTCTGTGCTATTGCAGTTCTGTTCTGTGAGACTGATTTGCATACAAGGCTGTTGCATGATTGAGCTCATTATTTGGTCTGGTAGCTCACCTGGAGGTAATCTGTGCTACAGGAGGCTGGTGCTTCTCCAGCAGTGCTGATTGGTGCTTGCTCCTGTAATAGGGACTGCAGACCCAGATACTGATGCCGGTGATCGCTCTCAAATTCTAGCTTCCAGCTAGTAGTTCCTAGCTGCCTGTGTCCAGTTACCAGCCTCAGTTCTACCATTGTGGTAGTCACCTGCCCTTCTGTTAGTTCCTGTGTTCACAGGCACATGCCATTCAGTCTGCTTCATTCCGACTTCCCTGGCTGTGTTCTGCCTGACTTCTGTGCAAAGACCATCTGCTTCAGATATTTTCCTATGTTCATGGACTTCTGCCATATGCCTCATTCAGATAAACCATAAGTGCTCCACTGTGGGGCCCAGGTGTTTATTCATTATACTCTGGTTGGCAGTTTCCTGATTATCTTGTTATATTTCTTGTCCACTGTTTCATGCGAGTACTGTGGGCGGTTCACAGTACACTGCAGGTTTGGTGCCCTTATTTGGTGTTCACCCCATAGGGGTTATTGTTTGTTTCAGGTACCTCCTGTACCTCGGTGTGGTTTGCAGTGTTTTGTGTGGTGTTATATTGTGTATGTTTCTTGGTTTATCTGCGACTTGGTTTGCAACAAGGTCGCTTATTTTTGTTATCAGTTTCACTCCCAGGGTTCTGGCTCAGGAGCCATTAGTTAGTGTCTGTCCAGTCAGGTCCTTACTAGTCAGTATCTCCTTCTGACTGTTAGTGAGGGGGTTCCAGTACCTTGTCCGATCTTAAGACCTGGTGGCACCGGAGTTGGGGCGGACCTAATTTGCCCCTTCAAACTTGGCTATTAAAGGCAAAGCCTTAGCATCCGCAGGTACAGGTACAGGTACTGGCCACCCATCAGGACAGCTCAACTGAGCTGTAGGGTTCACTGTGGCCATTCTAAACAGCGGTCACAGCTGCAGGGTAACACCCGAATTCATAACAGTAAGATAGGGGCAGATAGTGAGTCTATCTCTCCCAGTGCCACAAACCTGATACGGGGTATCCTCCCACATTTCTATCTCCCGGCATTGCCAGATCCCGGCACCGCTGAGTCCCCCTCATTGCTCCATAGAGAGCTAAAAACATTACCTCAGAGTTGTGTTAATTTTTTCTTTATTATTTACACTTTTTTATATTGATTTATTAAATATGGCATGTACTGTGTACATTTTTTTATATAGCATTACAACATAAAAGCGTTTGATATATTATATTTGATATACTTCTATTTTTAGATATTGAGCAGCTAATCTAATGCAAATTACACTCTTTCTACATTATACAAGCCTCCAGGTTGTTTACGTCCCTCTGTAAGGTAGGGACATCCTGGACTGTTTTTATAACCCTATTTAGTTAATGTCATCTGCTTACTAGACGATCCACAAGATTGTTAATAAATACATGTTGAAAATAAGGGGTCCTAGCACTGAACCCTGATGTACCCCACTTATTACTGGAGTCCAATTTGAACATGAACCATGAACAACTACTCTCTGTTCCCTTGTAAAAGAAGAAATAACAAAGGGAAATAAGTGCTCACAAAGTCTTAAGTTCCAACGGTCATCCGTACATCTAGGTTGATGATTTTCTTTCTTTTGAAATGGGAATGTTCCTCCAACAAAGTGTGTTGATGATATAAAAAATAACAAATAATACACACATTTATATAAAAAAAAAACAGTCCTTTTTGAAAAATCTTTGACCGACCACTGGTTCCACCATACAGTGTTCAATTTCTTTGGAAGTCATACCATACTTACACCAAAGTGGGATGATATAAAGCATATAAAGGTTTCTTTTAAATGGTGCCCAGGTGTATTCCTATTTTCAATTTACCCCATGGTGTCCTCCTAAATATCAGCATGCATAAGATAGGGTCAGTGTACCAAACTTACACGTTCAGTTGTGGTTCTGCACACATCAAGGTATCTTTATAAGGTTCCTTTTCTTTATCCTACCCTGTTGGGACTTATCATATAATATTTCAGACATATACTCGGCCAAAAATGAAACAAATAGATGTCCGAATCAGATATAATAAAAGTATAACAATTTTTCTGATAAAACAGATCTGTTCATAAAATAAGATTACAATGTGTGACTTAGGGGGTTATTTTGGTTCACTCTTTCTGGCAAATTCCTTCTTAGATGGACAAAACCATGTGCACTGCAGGTGGGGTAGATGGTACTTGTGCAGAGAGAGTTAGATTTTGGTGGGGGTTTTACTTCAAAGTGAGATCTATATTGCAGTGTATAAATAAAGCAGTCAGTATTTACCCTGCACAGAAACAAAATTACTCACCCAAATTGAATTCTCTCTGCACAAGTAACATCTGCCCCACCTGCAGTACACATGGTTTTGTCCATCTAAGAAGGAATTTGCCAGAAGGAGTGAACCAAAATAACCCCCTTAGTGCAGCTGTGTATATATGGGAATTATGTTCTTCAGACACCAACACCACTCCCTACCATTTCGTGAGAGGGGAGATTGCAAGAAAAGAGTAAGGAAGGGTCTCCATTTGAATTTTGCAGAGGGAGGTGCGGGGTGGCAGTTTTCCAGTTCTGTGCAATGGCAGCTCGGGTAGCTATGAGTATACAGTATGTCCTAAGACAACAGAATCTGAATTTGAAAGTTCGGGAGGCTACATATGGAGTAACGCAAGGCCTGCAGTCTAGCACGGAGTACTGTGTGTGTGCAAGGTCAAAGACTCTCTCCCAAAGTGGACAGATCTTGGGGCAAGCCCAGAAGACGTGGAAGATGTCTACAATCTCCAGTCATTTCTTCCAACAAAGCTTAGGCTGTGTGGGACATATTTTATGTAGCTTATGTGTCGACCTAAGCCATGTCGACATTTAGTGGTCGACTTAATGTATGTGGTCCTTCATACTGTCGACACGGTGACCTTATACCCATAAAAAATTGGCTTTCTGAAGCAATTTTCCTCTGATTTCCTTTTTACAGATTCTGTTACACTCCTTGTATAAGCGGAACGTCTCCTATTTGCTGGATAAAGTTTGAATGTTCTCCGTGACCTCCCTTACTCTATTACATTAGTTTACTCTTTCCTTTATTACTCATCGGAATAAACACGTGTTGTGCCCAGTTTCAAATTAAAGGCTTCCCGCATCTCATCAACATTCTTCCCCTTCAATCACAATCTATGGCCCTTATTCCAATTGACTCGCAAGTCTGGAATTTCGCAGGCTTGCGAGTCTACCAGTTGCCGCCTGCCACACGCACAGCCACCCGCCTTCCCCTCACACGGCGCCATTACCCACAGGCATGTGAATCATCCATTCGCAGCCTTGAGTGCGGGCACAAAATCATTCAATGGCTGCGTTCTATCGAATAATTTTTCAAGTGCTCGCAAATGAAAGACACCTCTTTGGGGTCTTACACCTGCGAGTGCCTGTATGGGAAGCGGGTGGGCAAGCTGACATGCGATGAGGTAAGATGCCGCCCCCCGCACCCACGTCATCGGGGAATTACAATGAGTATGCCCAGTGTTTTCATGCTGGGCGTTCCCGTGGGTGAATCCCCCAGGCCGCAAATCAACACCCCCCCGCCCACACTGATGTGTGCAAGCGAAAAAGCTATTCGCTGCGCGAACACGCAGGGGGGGGTGAGTGAACCTGAATAAGGGCCTGTGTCCTTCAGTGCCTGCCTGAGCATGTTAAAATGGCCTTTCCAGAGGTTTAATGTTTTAGTAGGTCCCTTATACCTTATTGGTTTGTTAAAACCAATTTCTAATGTGACCATGTTATGATCACTGTTCTGTGACTGTCGTATTCGATATTATCTCTATATTATTTGTTAGTACAGGTCGAGTCTCCCTTATCCGTATATTCCAAAAACCAAAATATTCCGAAAACCATGGTTTTTCAGAATATTTCAGGGGGGTTTAACTTTTTACCCTCCACAGTCTCTTTTTTCATACTTACCTCATCCCCCGGTGTCCACGGCGGCCTTCGGCATCCTCTTCAGCGGCATCTCCGGCATCACCAGCGCGACCACGCATTCGCGCAATGCACCCCTGGGAATGGAGGTGACGCTGAAGAGGATGCCGAAGGCCGCTGTGGACGCCAGGGGACATTATGGACGTCCCTTATCCAAAATTATTGTGGTCCCTGAGCATTTCGAATAAGGGATACTCAACGTGTACTAAGTCCAAAATAGCCCCACCTCTAGTTGGGTCCTCCACTGATTGATATATGTAAAGATCCTTCAGTATGTTAAGGAACCGGTTTCCCTTAACTGAAGTACAGTAGAGGTTTCGGATAATTGAAGTCTCCATAATAAGAACTTGATGCAGTTCAGCTGCCTTCTAAATTCCTTATTGGACTTGTTTATGTCTGGAGGTTTGTGGCATATACCTGCCAATAACTTTTTTGAATTATTACTACCCCTAGATATCTCCGCCCATAAAGCCTTGGTGGTGTCACCACTTCCCCTATTTCTCATGTCTTTTATGTATGGGTTCAATGTGGACTTAACATACAGACAGACCCCCACCTCCCCTTTTATTTACCCTATCCATCCTGAAAAGGGTATAGCCTTCTACAGGTATGGTAACTGCCCAATCATGGGAATCTTTGCACCAGGCCGGGCAGTTCGCAGAGGGCAGGGAGGACCGGGGGAAGACGGGGGTGGTGGCGGCGCTGGGTCATGGGAACAACAGGTGTTTTTATGGGCATCCCTATGCAAACCCTGGGATTTCCCATGGGTCCCGGCGGCCGCAAATATAAGTCAGTTGAGACTGAATTATATTTGCGAAGACAGGGGAAATCATTCAATGGTCGTGACCATTGAATGGTTTCTCCTGCAGCATTGGAATGCGAGGGAATGTGTCTTCGTTACACATGGTTGCGAGGGGAAACGGCGGTGGAGGGGCGGCAACACTAGTGCTCGTATAGCTGCTGATTAGAATCCCCCCCCCCCCCTCCCATGTCTCTGTTATACTGTACATATCCTATCAAATTGCTCTTTCCTGGCTTATATATCAAGTTCACCCATTTCCCCTGAAAGGCTTCTTGCTTTAACCAACAGAGATATTTTACCAATGCCTTTTACAAGCCATTACTATTAAAAATCGTTATGCGAGGACACATATGTGCTGAAAGGTAAATAAAACAGGTGACTGATGAGCGTTCGTTTCCCAGAGAACAATATATTACGAGATTTTGCTTGAAGTCAATGGCTCTTTAAACACCCCAGATATCATCATTTTCTGCTTGTAGCTCCCCTTGAGCGGTTTCTCCGCAGCGGTTAGGACGGTGATTCCAGACAGTAAGCCAGCGCTGAAGAAATTAGTGAGCTGTAAACTTGCTAAACATTTTATGAGCCGTTCAGAATAGATTTCTTCTTTTCATAAAAAAAAAAAAATGCTCCGTCACGCAGTTCCGGCTCTTCTACTCAATTTCATTCCAGCGTTCTTGGATTCATGCTGCTGGATTTAAAAGTAATAATAGTTACTGTTGCGGGTCAGGATTGTACTGAGGCCAATACTGCAGTGGAGCCATAGGGCCTTATTCAGGCCTGCTGGCTAGGGTGCATAAATTTGGAGCTTAGCGAGCAGTTTAACGCCGCCCCAGCAAATGCACGCCCCCCTTCTCCCCCACTGCCTGAATCCCCACGCTACGGATGAGAGCGGATGTGTACGCTGTGTGACACTCCCAGAACATTGCCCGTTACCACCCACAAATGCCGGCTTCCTGTCCGTTACATTGTGCGGGGATCGCAATTAGATATTTCCGCTAGTTCTCTAGCTATAAAGCTTTGCGCAATCATTTCATAATCAATAGGATTGCAAATTTGCACAGCAGCAATCAACTCTGAATAACCCCCTATGCTCAGTGCGGCGATGCTCAGCGCCACCATCAGAGATGTACTTAACTCATAGGGTCTACATACCCCTCTGAATTAGGTCCTGAAAGTGGTGAGCGTGCATTTGGAATACAGATAGAAATCGCGATCCGCCACTGTTCGCCAGCCGCCAGAAGGGGGCGCATGCACACGAGACGCTTGTGTGCCCCGTTCTGGCGGAGCCCGTCGCCGCCCTCCACCGCCTCCCCGCTGCTCCCCCGTCCTCCCCCATAGCTGCCCGCACCCCCCACTCACCCTGCCCGTCTCCCTGAATCAGTCAAAGAAAATGTATGACCATCGATAGGCAGGGCCGGCACCACCACTAGGCAGCTCTAGGCATTTGCCTAGGGCGCCGGCACCTGGAGGGCGGCAGTTCGCCCCTCACCCCCAGCGAACTGTGTAAAAAACTTGCGGCCCCGGCGTCCCTGCAGTGCTGGGGTGGTCAGGGGTGTCCATGCCGTAGGGGTGCCGTCATGTGTGTAAAGCCGGCGGGGTCCCTGTAGTGAATAGAAAATAACTAGCGCTATGCGCGCGGCAGCGCGGGAAGCGCTAGTTATTTTCTATTCACCGCAGGGATCCCGCCGGCCACAGCCAGCTTTATACACATGACGGCGCCGCAGGTACCCCTACAGCACGGACACCCCTGACCGCCCCAGCACTGCAGGGACGCCGGCGCCGCAATTTTTTTCCACAGGTAACACCCCCCACCCCTCCCCCCGGCACCGGGGCGCCCCCACCCCGACTCGCCTGGGGCGCTCCGGTGCCTTGCACCGGCCCTGTCGATAGGTAAATGGCAACGATGGCAATAACATCAATGGTCATTCCTAATCTAATATTCGGGACCTGCCATGCCTAAAGGGCGGGCGTCCCGGAAAGAGGGTGGAGTACTGGGTGTGCGGTTTGGAGGGGGTGTGGCCTACAGCCTTTGTCATCATTTTCGTGGGCCGTGCCCAGCACTTCCTTAGCAACTTGGCAACCCATAACCCCCTCCCTCCCTCCCTACTCCTTGCACTGAAGACATGCCAGGTTCCGGCATCTTTTCAGCGATCAAGGCTGCTCTGCTCGAACTCCCCCCCCCCCAGCTAAAGGCACCCCCCTCTTTGCCCTCGGGATATTGCCAGCCACAGTAGGGACAGTCTCCAAATAGCGTGACTGTCCTGCTGTAATCGGGACGGTTGGCAGGTATGCTATAGTATCTTTGTGGTTTCTTCATTAAAAACACAAAGGTTTAGTGACACCTGTTTGTTTTTGCCCAGTCGTATGCCAAACAAATCCCTGATAAGCCCAGCACGCGTCGGCATATCAGGGCTAATTATATCATGGGTAAGAGGATATCCCCCTTCGTCTGTATAGAAGTGGAGTAAAGACATCCATTTACAAATACACGTACAGCTACGAAACTTTCATACTTCATATTTAATTGCTACTTTTTACTGTAAACCTTTTACACACGCGAGTGCGCTTATTTTTAGATCCTTGTATTTCAGCTTCAAATTATACAGTATAACAGTTCAAAGAGCTGCTACAAATGGGAGTTCCCTGTTCCATGTATTGTTTAGCTCAGCTAGCCAGCAAATCAGATCCTGCTCATACCCACGCCAATTTCTGGTCTTGCTCCCGTGGCCAAATTAAATTGCCTCCCTTCGTTTGATCTGCGACCAGTGTAATTCCCTGAGATTTCCATCATTACTAGCTGTCCAGTACGATAATAAAATGTTCTTAAAAACAGCACATATGACCTTTATGTTCTAAAGACGCTGTTCCAGTCTTCAGGAATAAGGCACGTTAATGGGAGACTGTCGCTTTGTTTGTGTATGCCAAGCAGTCATTTATGATCCAAGCATCTCTTAGACATCAGCAAGAGAGTCTCTCTAAAGTGATGCATGTTACCTCATTCTTGTACAACGGGGGGGGGACTTTTTTTGTGCCAAGGGCCGTTTGTATGGGGAAAAAATCCTTCAGGGGATGTAAAAATTTCTCTTACAAATTGTCCTGTTGCAGTCGCCGCACTCTCCGGCGGCTGCCGCTGAATAGGACTAACAGTCTACGGCTGCTGTTGATTAAGAGGAATCTCGCGAGAACTACCGACCTCTCGCAAGAATTCCCCTGTACTTGACTCCCAGCAAAGCCGCCGGGCGGGTGGGCCACTCAGACCGGCTACTCAGACCTGAGGTTCCCCACCCCTGCTGTACAAGGACGAAAACCTTGTTGCTGTAAAATAGTTAAAACCCGTCTCAGAATATTGCTGTAATTAAAAGCGTCGAGTCGATGGCAGTTAACAATCAATACGCAATGAATCCAGATTCGCACAGGGGGGGGGGGGGGTTCTTTCTCTCTGGGTGACAGCTATCTACTCACAGTCCTCTGTAATTTTGCAGATTAACAATCAGGACTGAAGCAGGCCCTGAATATTAGTGACTGATGCACACGGGAGACAGGTGTTAATATTGGGGGAAATGGGGTAGAATTGAGTTCTACCACCTCTAATTTTGAGGGAAATAGTTCCACCTCCACCACAGCCCTCCACAGTAATTCCAACAGAAAAGACTGTCCCAGCAACTTCCTTTTATGGCATGGCATAGGTGATGTCAAGCTGTCACAAGCCATTCCTCTCCACTGACGCGACCAAAATTCTCATTCACTCTCTTGTCATCTCCCGCCTTGACTACTGCAACATCCTTCTCTCTGGGCTACCTCTCGCCCGCCTCGCCCTTCTCCAAACCATTCTTAACGCTGCTGCTAGGCTCATCTTCCTCTCCCGCAGCTCTACCTCCGCCTCCCCCCTCTGTCTATCTCTTCACTGGCTCCCCATTCCTTTCCGAGTTCTCTTTAAACTCCTCACCACAACCTACAAGGCTCTCTCCTCCTCCACCGCTCCTTACCTCTCTTCACTGATCTCTATCCACACTCCCTCCCGTCCTCTTCGATCCATCACTGACCGACGACTGACCTCTGACCTAATCACCTCCTCCCACTCCCGTGTCCAAGACTTCTCTCTCGCTGCCCCCCTGCATTGGAACAACCTCCCACCACCCATCAGGCTTTCTGATTCCCTTACCTCCTTCAAGCGCTCCCTCAAAACCCACTTTTTCGACTAACCTATCCCTCCTCTTCCTAACCTCTTTTGATCCTCCTATCCTGCCTCCGTTCCCATCCGTTCCTACTTATCCTATTGTTTTTGGTTCGTCCACCCACCTCCTTTTAGTCTGTTAACTCTTATGAGTAGGGCCCTCCTTCCTCACGTACTAACCCTACCTCTTTACCTCACCAGCGCTCCTGCCCTGTTCTTCCCTTCCTCTACCTCATCTTCACTCTCCTCTAGAATTTCGACAACTACTTCAGAACTGATGCTGATTTTAGTTCTACCAGCTATACCCCTATTTATGCTGTATTTTATCAACACAACCTGTACGTTACCTTGTAATTTTTTTTTTGTTTGCTATGTACGGCGCTGCGGACACTTTGTGGCGCCTTATAAATAAACATACTACTACTACAAGGTACTACAGCTATAAAAAGAAAAGAAGTAGCGCTTTACCAATTTATTATTTATATGTTTATGTACATGAAATTTTTACATTCTATGCATATTAAATGTTTTTTACATTGATTACAACTCATTGGTAAAGCGCTACTTCTTTTCTTTTTATATTTCTCTTTTTTAAGGGACCCACTCAGTCCCTTTAAGTAGCAGCTTTCTTTTTGACACACACCCTTGACAGCGCCCTCGGACTACCTTAGGGCAGTCCCTTTCTTGTCTCCAAGGTACTACAGCTGTGGGCACATGTGTAAGGGGCACAACTGCTCTGAGCATTGTGTATAAGCAACGCTACTGTGTTGCATACATTTATAAGGGGTACTACTTTGTATTGTAACATGAATAAGAGGCACTACTGAGGGATTTAATGTGAATAAGGAGCATGACTGTGTGTCATAACGTGAATAAGGGGCACTACGATGTGGTATAATATGAATGGGGGCCTGTAGATTTAGGTGGGGTGTGCTCAAGCAGTGTAAAACTAAAGCTGTCTAACATCTATAGGCTACATGCAAAAACAGCCCACATTTACCCTGTACAGAAACCATATAAATATATTTGCTCCCCTTGCAGGGCAATAGGGTGTGTTCCAGACACATAGGGAGAATAGAACGTGTGGAGAGCGAAGCGAGCCACCGAGCCCACATCGTGATGAGCGCAGTGAGCCCACAAGGGGCTTGTTTGCACTCGCCCCCCTGTCGGAGCACTGGTAGTCGGGATTCCAACGTCGGGATCCCCCCTGTCGGACCACCATACCACACCCATACAGCCTATATACAGGTTATTGTTATTCCTGAGTCAGATATTTGCAGGACCTGTTCTTCCATTATATTTGAGTAGAAAGGTGGGCAGTGAGGACGCCATTGAACGGGTCAGAGAAGAGGGCCAGCCCTCGGCTCCTCCCACCGATGCCGTGAGAGCTTCATCAGGCTACATATAAACAGCAGGCCGGTGCACAAGGAAGACTTCATAGAAACAAGCCCCTGTGAATCGTTCCTACAGGTCCAGGGCACTCCACACATATGTGATGTCATGGCGTGTGACATCACATAGCGGTGGATCCACGCAGTTCATTGCATTAGCTCTACTGAACCTCACATTAGCACAGGTCATTTATTTAGACTTCCGGTAGTGCCTGCAAATACAGCCACACGTGCCCAACTCACAACCAGCCACAGTACTACTGTGTGTGCAAAATATCCATATATTCTCTTGAGCTGAGAGAATTACCATATAGGTTGCGAATGATCCATACAAGTCATTAAGACAATAGTTTTAATTACAATAAACTGTTCACTCAAATTGTTATTATCATGAGCAACTGCGCTAATGTGCACAGACCACCCGTCAATCCGCTCTGATCCGTGCTGTTCATCTCTGAATGCTGCAGGATATAGGAGTTGATGGATCAAGCTGTGAGCCGTTCTCCACTCTTTTCATTGCTTGATACATCAACCCCATCCTCTCCCAGGTATTTGCTGCTCAGCGGCGCTGATTGTCAGTCACTTGGTAGAGTAACCCTTTCATCACCAGCAATGAATAGTACAGATGTGCGCAGACTGAAGGTGTGTACACACGGTGCGATTTTGGCTATATTGTCAAAATCAATAGCAAGTTAGTTCAAATCGCACCGCGTTTAGCCATATCTAATCCCGGTGTGCGGACCCGCAACATCGGAATCAAAAGTAGAAATAGTGATAGAAACTGTGCAGCACAGTTTATGCAGCATGGCCCCCTCACGCGCCATCCCTCCCTCCCTGCCACAATGCCGGCACGTCGCCGGGTGCTGGTGGCACCCGATATCGTATCTATATTGTATCAATATTGGCGGCCGCTGAGTGGAACCGTGTGCAAACCTCCCAACTGTCCCACTTGCCCACAGCATATATTCAGTGAGGTGCGGGGGGCATGGCCAGCAGTTTACAGAGCGGAGACCACACCCCTTTTGGGCACGAGCATCCCGATTCACAATATGGGAGGTATGCAATAAGTGTTTTTGTGTTTGTTTGTTTGTTTCTAATTTCACAGTCATGTTTTGGTTTTGCAATTACACCCTTGTGTGTTTTGGGTTCAGAATTTGGATTGAATCAAAACCTTGGGTTTTGGCATTCTTGAAAATTGATGAACACAGCTAAAATCACGTCATTTATCCAATCCAAATCCCAGAATTTGGATTTGAAATCCGAAATTTGAATCCCCACGAAAATCTGCGAATGAATTGTGAAACTATCGCAGATCGATATCCACCCACAAATCCAGACGCAATTCCCAAACCATCTAATGATTTTTCCAGTCTGTGCAAATGTGAGTTAGTCTGTGCCCTACCTGTCACCTGGCTGGCACTGACGTCACACCCTTAAAACGCCTGGCCACACCTGCTTTCTTTCTGCCACTCCCATAAAACGTCCGGTACCACCCACAAACCTTGGCTTCCTGTCAGTCAAGCTTCGGCCACGTTGTCTTTATGATCCAAACACTTCTTCTGTCTGTATTTTGGCTACAATCTGTACGCGTACGCAGTCATTCGATAATCGCTCAAACTGCGGGTTTGCCAATCCGCAATCAACTCTGAATCAGGCCCATAGTCTGCATACATTTCCGCCAGTGTTTTCAGTGGAAAAGAATTCTAGGTTTATCATTTCAAGAGCACTGAAGCAAGGACGTTAGAACGTGAGGAGAAACACGTCCCGCACAGCAGATAATAATATTAAGAGTTTTACATTTTCAAGCTTTAATCTGTTAAAAAAAAAATAATTTGTTGAAAATTCTGTCATCTTTCTTGCAGGTCATTATCCCAATTCTCCTTTAAAGTTATTCCACCTGAGGCATTTAAGAATTTCCAACAAGACATCATAAGAATGTAAGTGGATAAGCGCGCAGTTACCTTGTTACACTAACGAACTACAGCTGTGTCCTCATACACCGTGGTCTATATGCCGCATGGTGCCAGGCGCCCAGCGCGACGCTCAGGGTGGTGCAGAGCAGGGCCGCCGATAGGGGGGTGTTCCCGGGCCCCAGCCTCTGTAGACCCGCTGCTTTGGGGGAGGTGCCGGCAGACCCTCTGCTCCAGCGGGGGGGGGGGGGGATTTGCGCTGCTCTGGTGTGTGGGGGGGAGCAGGCAGACCCGATGCTCCGGTTGGGGGGGAGTGAAGGCAGGGGAGGGGGAGTTTGCGGGCACAAGCTAGTGTGAGAGCTATTGCTGGCTGCCCCTGGCTGCGCAATAGCGATGCCAGCCATGTTTCTGGTCACGTTGGCTGGCTGTGCCAGCACACAACCACCGCAGCTCACCTCCAATCTGTCCAGACACCCCTGCACTGTCCCATACAATGGTTCTTTACGGCCCCCTCCAACGGCCCCTGCCTTCCATCGCCGGGAGATTCACAGCAGAATCGCAGTTTAGTGCTTGTGCTCCAACATGAAAATATTATTTTTGGCTGCTTACAATTGTTTGACTGACGGAAGGAAATCCCTAATAGGAGCTTTTGTAGCGTGTTTGTTCTATTTATCATGTCATTTAGTAATAGATAAAAAATGCAGCACTTTCCGAATCAGACCCAACAGGCAACAGCGCGTCCCCCCCTCCCCCCGCGTGCTTGTATATAACAATCATAGGCAAAGCTTCAATTAGCCATTGCATAGTTTTCCACAATGTACCCTTACTTCAGCTTCTACCCACAGAATGTACCACAGAATGTACCACAGATTGTACCACAGAATGTACCACAGAACGTATCTATTTATTAACAGTTTCTTATATAGCGCACACAGATTCCGCAGCGCTGTATAGAGAATATTTGAACATTCACATCAGTCCCTGCCCCAGTGGAGCTTACAATCTATATTCCCTACCACATGTACACACACACACACAGACATTCTAGGGTTAATTTTGTTGGGAGCCAATTAGCCTATCAGTAAATTTTTGGTTTGTGGAAGGAAACCGGAGTACCCGGAGGAAACCCACGCAAGCATGGGGAGAATATACAAACCCCACACAGTTAGGGCCATGGTAAGAATAGAACCCATGACCTCAGTGCAGTGAGGCAGTAATGCTAACCATTAGACCATCCGTACTGCCCTGTATATATAACACATGGTGGGGATAGAACCCATGACCTCAGTGCTGTGAGGCAGTAATGTAACCATTACACCGTTCGTACTGCCCCGTATATATAACACATGGTGGGGATAGAACCCATGACCTCAGTGCTGTGAGGCAGTAATGCTAACCATTACACCATCCGTACTGCCCCGTATATATAACACATGGTGGGAATAGAACCCATGACCTCAGCGCTGTGAGGCAGTAATGCTAACCATTACACCATCCGTACTGCCCCATATATATAACACATGGTGGGGATAGAACCCATGACCTCAGCGCTGTAAGGCAGTAATGCTAACCATTACACCATCCGTACTGCCCCGTATATATAACACATGGTGGGGATAGAACCCATAACCTCAGTGCTGTGAGGCAGTAATGCTAACCATTACACCATCCGTACTGCCCCGTATATATAACACATGGTGGGGATAGAACCCATGACCTCAGCGCAGTGAGGAAGTAATGCTAAACATTATACCATCCTGCCCCGTATATACTGCCCCGTATATATAACACATGGTGGGGATAGAACCCATGACCTCAGTGCTGTGAGGCAGTAATGCTAACCATTACACCATCCCTACTGCCCCGTATATATAACACATGGTGGGGATAGAACCCATGACCTCAGCGCTGTGAGGCAGAAATGCTAACCATTACACCATCCGTACTGCCCCGTATATATAACACATGGTGGGGATAGAACCCATGACCTCAGTGCTGTGAGGCAGTAATGCTAACCATTACACCATCTGTACTGCCCCGTATATATAACACATGGTGGGAATAGAACCCATGACCTCAGTGCTGAGGCAGTAATGCTAACCATTACACCATCCGTACTGCCCCATATATATAACACATGGTGGGGATAGAACCCATGACCTCAGTGCTGTGAGGCAGTAATGCTAACCATTACACCATCCGTACTGCCCCATATATATAACACATGGTGGGGATAGAACCCATAACCTCAGTGCTGTGAGGCAGTAATGCTAACCATTACACCATCCGTACTGCCCCATATATATAACACATGGTGGGGATAGAACCCATGACCTCAGTGCTGTGAGGCAGTAATGCTAACCATTACACCATCCGTACTGCCCCGTATATATAACATATGGTGGGAATAGAACCCATGACCTCAGCGCTGTGAGGCAGTAATGCTAACCATTACACCATCCGTACTGCCCCATATATATAACACATGGTGGGGATAGAACCCATGACCTCAGCGCTGTGAGGCAATAATGCTAACCATTACACCATCCGTACTGCCCCGTATATATAACACATGGTGGGGATAGAACCCATGACCTCAGCGCTGTGAGGCAGTAATGCTATAACCATTACACCATCCGTGCTGCCCCGTATATATAACACACGGTGGGATAGAACCCATGACCTCAGTGCTGTGAGGCAGTAATGCTAACCATTACACCATCCCTACTGCCCCGTATATATATGTTATGGGTTATGGGTTCTATCCCCACCATCTGTACTGCCCCGTATATATAACACATGGTGGGAATAGAACCCATGACCTCAGTGCTGAGGCAGTAATGTAACCATTACACCATCCGTACTGCCCCGTATATATAACACATGGTGGGGATAGAACCCATGACCTCAGTGCTGTGAGGCAGTAATGCTAACCATTACACCATCCGTACTGCCCCATATATATATCACATGGTGGGGATAGAACCCATAACCTCAGTGCTGTGAGGCAGTAATGCTAACCATTACACCATCCGTACTGCCCCATATATATAACACATGGTGGGGATAGAACCCATGACCTCAGTGCTGTGAGGCAGTAATGCTAACCATTACACCATCCGTACTGCCCCGTATATATAACACATGGTGGGAATAGAACCCATGACCTCAGCGCTGTGAGGCAGTAATGCTAACCATTACACCATCCGTACTGCCCCGTATATATAACACATGGTGGGGATAGAACCCATGACCTCAGCGCTGTGAGGCAGTAATGCTAACATCGATTTCTAGAACAGTTGCTATGGCAGCTACATATGGGACTTCTATAAAGCTATTCATATACTGTACATATCTACTCACTGTTCCAATTTTCACAAGATAGGAGTTTTTCTGTGACTGCCCCATTCGTGAACATGATTGTCCTGCCATTTGGAGGCAGTTGGGAGAAACACCCCCCCCCCCCTGCTGTTCTGATAAGCAGAGAGTCTATTCACAGGAGACAGAGGGGCTGGATGAATGGCCAGCAGATCACAGAGGACCAGATGTACCAAGTGATAAAAAAAAGTGAGTGATAAACAACCAGCCAATCAGTTCCTGCCTGACCTTTTTCAAACACAGTCTGTGAAATGACAGTTAGGAGCTGGTTGGCAGGCTGTTTATCACTCTCCATTTCATCACTTTTGATGCTTAGTGCATCTGGCCCTTAGTATTATGGTGATGCCCCATAGTGGCTAAAATGGGAAGTGTGGCTCATGGGAGTGTCATTCCCGTGGAGCCATGCCCATTTTGGTGAAGCCACGCCCCTTTTTCATTGCCGTCCCAAATGTTGGGAAGTATTGCTATGTGTAATCCAGAAATCATTGCACTAACATCTCAGAGTGCACAGTAAAGAATATTTCCATAACTGTTAGATGAATGCACAGCAGGAAGGTCGCCAATGTTGGACTAGGGCATGAAGGGCCCACCATGGGAATGGCCATTTGCCAAGGGAAACACCAACCCACACAGAGACTTGGACAACCATTACAGGGCAAGTACCACCTAACTCTCTAATAGAGTAACAATGTGCCATTTGCCTGGACTATCTGGGACCTGACATTAGATGAAAGGGGTGTGGCTGTTAGGCCGTGGGGACCACCTGAAATTTTCCCTATTGGTCAGTTTTTGCCTGGCTGTCAAAGTATCTCAAATAACTCCTTGAAGCTTTTCCATCTGTTTAAGTTCGTCAAGACATAAGGATGGTGCAGCTGCTATTGGCCATGCCAGGCGTTCTCTGCAATCTGTGACTGGCAAAAAGGTGCCCGGTGGACTGTCACCCCGGACGCTGGCACCTATTATAGACACACACCACTGCTTGATACTTATGGTGCACATGAAACCTTTTGAGTTGCTTGATAGAGTTCTGTTGCTCCCGCCTGTCGTCACTTTATCACAGCTGTCTTCATTCCTAGCCTGACATGTGTTACCCAAGAGAGAAAGATGAACGGTAGAAACTGCGCGAGCCGCAAGGAGATGTTTTACTTTCACATGTCACTACTATTGAACCATAAAACCTCCATCACAGACTGCTTGTAAAATAGGCCCTTATTATTCCCTTCTTAATGGCTTTTGGCTGTGGTTTGTTTAATATGATTATTTTATTATCCACGTCTCTGCTAAATTCTCTGTAACTGTGCGGATAAGCCTGGCCTTGCTGCGAGGCAGACACAGCTGTTTCCAGTAGAAGGAGAATCGTTATTCCTTTTCCATGAACCGCATGTAACTAGAACACATACTGAACTGATAACCTTGTAAATCCCCATGCAAATTGATACAAACAGAAAATGGCCAGGACTCTTTAAGTACAAATTACAGGCGTGATGGGGATCTTACTGAGTACTGTATCGTATATGCGGGGTGAGGTCATATGCGGCACTCCAGCTGCGGTGGAACCACACACACACACCAACAATCCTGGCCATGGTTTTAGCATGCCCTAACAGCAAAACCATACCTCCAATTACAGCAGGACAGTCCCGCTAATTGGACACATGGTCCCACCCGTAGTTCTCACAGTGTCCCGCGGGCATGGGTGGTCAGTTGGGGGAGGCACTAATATCCGCTGCCCTGAAGAGCAGACAGTGACCACTGAATAAATGGTGTGAACACAGTATGTGTTGGAAGAGGAGCACTGAGGATGCCCCCAAAATGACGAAAATGGGGGACATGGCCATGCCCAAGTAGTCCAAGTACACCCCTCCCGTGACTCCGCTTCCTTTTCGGGCTTCTGGTGCACAGAAGATCAAAGTCTAGGACTGCACATCCCAGCATGCCCTGCTACTGTTTTACTATTTGGCCATGCTAAAACTGATGCAGGGCATGCTGGGATGTGTAGTTCAGCAACAGCTGGAGTGTCAAGGTTAGCCATCACTGGTCTAGGATGACATGATTCAGTCATCGGCCACCGAGAAAACCCAGTTTCAGGCCAAGTCCAGGTTGACCAGAAATTTCGGGAGACTTTCCTACCAATGCAACAAGCCGGCAGGGACACCTTATTTTCTGAAGCCTCCCAGACAATCCAGGACAGTAGACAAGTACTGTATGCTATGCCACCAATTCTTAATGCTGATAATACAATTACATTTATTGACACTCATTGCCATCAGCCACTGAACCTTGAAGAAAATGAGAGATTATTTTGTCCCTACTGCAATGGGTTATTTGGGGATTTATGGATTGAGTATACTGTATAACATTTAAATGAATGGTATATCTTAGATTTAAACTAATAGTGTAATATTGTCTGAGTACGGATTTTATAGAGTTTTATAGACAACTTAACCTTATAATGCACATTGAAAAATAAAATTTAATTTAATCAAGAATAATACATTCTATCTATTACTTACACACTTCTACAAGACAGAACAGTAGATAGAAGATTACACAGAACTCAGTTACCTGGGGGGCAGAGAGGAGAAGCTGGGATCTCTGGGTCCCTTCCAGCTCTGCCCCTCCTCCTATCGCTCCTCTGGAAAACTCCGTAACTTATGAAACCTGATATTCCGGTGTCTGCCTACAGTGCAACATCATGGCTTTCTGGTTCTGCTGCTGCACAATAAGGAGAGCTAATGAAGTCACTGTGCTCAAGTCACATTTATCAGACCACCTAGCTGGTGCACAGCTGTAGTCATTACTAACTGTCACATTTCCCATACCACCTAGCTGGTGCACAGGTGTAGTCATTACTAACTGTCACATTCCCCAGACCACCTAGCTGGTGCACAGCTGTAGTCATTACTAACTGTCACACTTCTCAGAACCCCTAGCTGGTGCAACGCTGTAGTCATTACTAACTGTCACATTTCCCAGATCCCCTAGCTGGGGCACAGCTGTAGTCATTACTAACTGTCACATTTCCCAGATCACCTAGCTGGTGCACAGCTGTAGTCATTACTAACTGTCACATTTATCAGACCACCTAGCTGGTGCACAGCTGTAGTCATAACTAACTGTCACATTCCCCAGATCACCTAGCTGGTGCACAGCTGTAGTCATTACTAACTGTCACATTTATCAGACCACCTAGCTGGTGCACAGCTGTAGTCATAACTAACTGTCACATTTCCCAGACCACCTAGCTGGTGCACAGCTGTAGTCATAACTAACTGTCACATTCCCCAGACCACCTAGCTGGTGCACAGCTGTAGTCATTACTAACTGTCACATTTCCCAGATCGCCTAGTTGATGCACAGCTGTAGTCATTACTAACTGTCACATTCCCCAGACCACCTAGCTGGTGCACAGGTGTAGTCATTACTAACTGTCACACTTCCCAGAACCCCTAGCTGGTGCACAGCTGTAGTCATTACTAACTGTCACATTTCCCAGAACCCCTAGCTCAGGGGTGGCCAAACCTGCCCTCAAGATCTACCAACAGTTCATGTTTTTCAAGCAACCTGTGGATCTATAGTAGGAATGAATGCAGCCTGTGTGAAAATGTGACAGTTAGTATTGACTACAGCTGTGCACAAGCTAGGTGATTTGGAAAACGTGGACCATTGGTAGATCGCAAGGACCTGTTTGGCCAGCCCTGCCCTAGCTGCTGAACAGCTGTAGTCATTACTAACTGTCACATATTCAAACAGGCTGCATTGATTCCTACTATAGATTTGCACAGGTGGCCTGAAAAACATGAACTGGTGGTAGATCTTGAGGACTGGTTTTGCCACCCCTGATGTAGAAGAGGCACCGGACGGCGCTGCATAGAGATACCTGCTAGCCAAATGCACTGTGGGCAAGCTACAGTGCCATCCACTGAGCCCTGCACTCTGTGCGGTTGATACTTTCGCACACCACTAGATAAGGCCCTGGTTAAACCATGACAGTACTATGATGTTCTCATTCTTAAACTGATGATGAACAGTGTGCGACAGCAGTGCATAGAATCCTGCTACGCAGAGACGTGATTCCCCAGATGTCCACACGCCATAGAGACTGAGCTTACTGTATTATAAGAATCAGGAATAGTTGTCATTCGGAAAGGAGCGGAGGGAACATAATGTTCTCTGATCTGTATCTTATTCCGTCTTACACATGGCTGGGATTTCTCAACTTGAGCAAAGTTAAAACCAAAAACTAAATTTACAACACATGATAACGTAAACATTTTACAACAATAAAAAGATATTGTTATATATTGCACAGTAAGATATCATACAAAGATACAAAGATACAGTTAAAAAGGTAATATAAGAAAACCATGGACCAAAATTAGGTTTGTTTGTGAGTATTTTTTTTCACAGGGATTTATTCAGATCTAGTCGCTGCTCTGCTAATATGCAGCCCTGCAGGGCCGATGTAAGGCACCCCAGTGCCCCAGGCGGGCGCCCCGCTGCTCCACCTGCTGTGGGGGTCAAGGTGGGGGTGGGGGGGTTCTGCCGCCAACCTGGGGGGGGTGGGGGGGTGCAGCCGCATCTCTACGGGGGGGGGGGGGGTGGCGTTGTGCGGCCGTGTCCAGCCTGTTCCAGGGGAGGGAGGGGGGGTCCACAGGGGAAGGAGGTGCGGCAGTCGCACCACTCACCCGCCGCCAACCTGCTCCAGGTTCCAGGGGAGGGGGGTTTGCGGCACCGCTCACCAGGCTCCACTGAGGGGGGGGGAATGGCTGCTCCCAAGTGCCGCCCTCAAGTGGCCCAGGCAAATGCCTAAAGCTGCCTAGTGGTCGCGCCGGCCCTGCAGCCCTGCGATCAGCTTTGCGCTGCCCAACCAGAATGAAAACCCGCCATGTGCAAGCCTGCGAATCGCTTAGCGGGATCGGGGATCCCTGCAAATCCAATCAGACTGCAGCGGGAGGTGTGGGGTGGTGGGCCGTCATTGCACCCATGGCGTTTCCATGAAAACACTGGGCATACCCATGGAAATTCCCCCATGATGTGGGTGCGGGGGGGGGGGGGGCGAGCAGCTGACGTCAGCTTCACAGGGTGCTCACAGGGGGCTTACAGGGTGCTCACAGGGGGCTCACAGGGTGCTCACAGGGGACCCACAGGGGGCTCACAGGGCGCTCACAGGGGGCTCACAGGGGGCTCACAGGATGCTCACAAATGTAAGACAGAGAGGTGTCTTACATCTACGAGCGCTTGCAAAGTCATTCGATGGTCAGTGACCATCGAATGATTTTGCCCACACGCAAGCTGCGAATGGATGTTTATACAAAACATCGATTCGCATGCGTGCGGGTGCAATCTGCGTGCGGGCAGTGGGTGCACCTACTTGTGGGCACCAGGCACCGTTTTACGTGACCCGCGAAGCTGCGAATTTCGCAGCTTTGAGGGTCAACCTGAATGAGGACCAATATCACTTCCCATGTGGGTTTCTTAGGATCTGTGCGATGCCATCACATTGCGCACAAGTGACAACAGCGGTAGATTTGCAAATCTTCTCAAAACTACAACTGATGCTGATGCAGCTGAATTACATCCATTGTTGGGTTTTTCGGTTTTCCAACTGCCCCCTCACACACACACACACACACACACACACACACACACACACACATACACACACACACACTGCTGCCCGAGGGTTGGATGCGGGACAGTCCCAAAAAATCATGACTGTCCTGCTAAAATAGGGATGATTGGGGATGCAGTTTAAATCCCGGCGGTCGGGATCCTGGCGTTCAGAATCCCGATGCTGGAATCCCGACTGCCGAAATCTCCCTCCGTGGGTGTCCATGACACCCCTGGAGGGAGAATAAATTAGCGTGCCGAGCGTAGCGAGGCACCGGGCCCGCTGCGTGGCAAGCACAGCGAGCCCGCAAGGGGGGCAATCCACGTCCCCCCCTTGTCGGGATTTCGGCGGTCGGGATTCCGGCGTCGGGATTTTGAACGCCGGGATCCCGACCACCGGGATTTCATACTGAATCCGATGATTGTTAGGTATGCATGAGGGATTATCGGCACAGTGCACATGAGTACACAAAGGTATCTGCGATATCAGCAGGGCCGCCACTAGTAATGTTGGGGCCCGGGACTGACCTTCAGCCCGGGCCCCCAGTGGCACACCTCCCCCCCTCACGCGCACCGGCAAACACACCCCCCCTTGCGCGCTGGCACCCAGCCCCCCCCCCAATTACTATTACTTACCAGCGGTGGCAGTGGCACAGCATCTTCTCCCTTTGGGACTCGGAGCACTCACTGCACAGTGCAGCCTGCAGAGCGCCCCCTCTGTATCCTAGACTCGACGCTCTGCAGAATGCACTGTGTATTGTGCGCGCCTGGCCGCCGGCGCTGGGTGGGGGGGATTTGTGCAGGGGGGAGTGATGCCGTGCCACTGTGGGAAGCCTGCCGGAGCCCGGGATAGGTGTACCCCTGGCACCCCCCTGTCGGTGGCCCTGGATATCAGGAGCAATTTTTTTATATATAATGAGAAAAAAGTGGTCACGCAATCTCTGCTATGCAGGGCTTGTGGTGGGTGTTCCATTGGCAACACAGTTGCAAAAAATCTGAAGCCAATAGTCGAAAATGCGACCGCTTCTTTTACACTGGCGAAGTAACTACAGCGCTACCGCAGACTGTTGACATACAGAAAAAAACTGAAAAACTGTCGGTGCTATGGCTAATAATTTCGGTTTTACTCAGATTTACTCGGATCTCAAATCGTGATCTTATTGGTATATACAAGACATGTTACAGCCGATAACCAATAGGAAAAATCTGAACTTGCGCTAATTTTGGCTACAAGAACCGAGTAAATCCGAACCGCTCATCTCTAATAATTCCATAATCACAGCCACCTGATGCAGGGGATGCCACTTACTGTGCTGCATGCCAGATTACATTCATTCACTCTTTGGAGAGTATTCAATGCTCCAGCAAGCACAGGGGCAGCGTACGCTGTCATGGTTTCGCCTGCGCTCACTGTGCTTTACCCTTCCTCCCTGTCCGCCGCCAGCCCTCCCTTTCTCCTTATTCAACTCGTCAGGTGCTCACTGCCCCTGGCTGCAAAAATGTTTTTACCCGGCGAACGCCGCACACAGCAGGGAGGACGGCGGAAGGCAAGGGGATGGCAGTCTCCCTGCCAGCGCCACACACCGCACACAGCAGCAGGGCGGATGGTGGAGAAGAAGGAGGGCTGACGGGGAGACAGAGCACAGAGAGCACCTGAATGAAGCTGCTGACGGGGAGGTGTTGGGATCGCTGAGCTGGTCCCGTTCCTTGCATATGTAATGAGCGTGACCCAGCACAGTGAATATTTAATGAGCGTGTCCCCGCCCCCTGCATATGTAATAAGGGGAAAAAAAGTAAAACAAAAAAATCTAAATATATTTATGTGATGCTTGTAAAGAAATAAAATTAGCAAGTTCCTTCAAATAATAATTAAACTGATTTTTAGACACCCAAAAAATTAAATGAAAACATTTATTTTAAAAGTACACATTACAGTACACCCAAAAAAGATGTAAAATGCAAAACGGTGAAACTCAGCGAAAATCCCAGTGAAAGCAGTTCTCCATCCTAGCATTGAATACACTTTACAGTAAAAACCCCATTTAAATACAACAGCGAATTGCAGAGACTATCAAACGGCGAATTGGCCGGCATTCAGCGAACAATCAGCATTGAATAAAGCGAATCCGGGCATTGAATACTGACCTTCGCATTGTACAAAGTAACATTATTATTTATGTTGTTGTGGTTTTTTTTTACCACAATGTTTCACAAAATCGCTTTGTCTAAAATAATCTGTTTAATGGATTAATTAATGACAATCTCTTACCAATTGTTGGGTTTAAAGTAATACTCCTTTCACATCGCACTTTTAAAACGGTATATTGACTTTTTTTTCCATTTTAAAACGTTTAAGGCTGCAATGTGAAAGTGCCAGAGTTGATTTACCGGTTAAAGTTAACCGGTATTTCAACACGGTTAAAAAGCAGAGTCCTACACGTTTTAAAGCCGTTTTTTGGGCAGTTTGAACAGCTCAATTTCAATGGCTTGAAACGTGTCCCTTGGGGGTTAAACGGGTTGAATGTTTGAATGGTATTAAATGGTTTTTAAAATGGTCTTCACCTGCAATGTGAAAGGTCTCAAGGCTCAGACCCGTTTTAAAGTCCCATTTAAGAATACTGTGTCATTACCCATTTCTGCAATGTGAAAGCAGTATAAGGGGGTAGCACATGCATTGTTTGGAGTAGTGCAAATGGCTGTGGCAGTGACCACAGAGGAGATAGTAGGGTTGGCTTGAACCGATCACAGGTTTTGGTACTTATGTAGTATCTGGGCGTCCGATTTTGTGATTGTATGCCTTGCCTTAAGGCATACAATCAGATGCGATGCGATGCGATTCGATGCGATTTTGCATAGGATTCAATGTTAAGAAGGTCCTGTTCATTTCCCCACTATCCAAGTGGGCATAGAGTTGATTTTATATAGCGTGGCGAGCGCAGCGAGCCACCGAGCCCCGCGAGGGGACGCATATTTCTTAAATTACTATTTATTGTCTGTCGGGTTTCAGCTTCAATTGAAAACCAACGTCAACATTGAAGCTCTAAATGCTGTTGGCTTTGATCTGTCAGTTCAGATAAACCGAAGATAAATAGAAGTTAACTAACAACGGTAAACCCATCCAAACAGAAGAAATGCACGGCTGCCTAGCGTAGTTAGCGTAGTGAGTCCGCAGCAGCCCGGCTCTATCCCGGGCGTCCATGGCAAGCTTAGTGAACGCCTCTCACACAGCGCCGGTAACCGATAGATCCACTCCGCTGGTGGACGCCGGCGGAGATGGGGTCATGCGGGTGCTGCCGTAGAGGCGCTCCATCTGTCTGAGACGCGGGTGCGTCACAGAATTATTGCAGCAGGGTACGGCAACCCTGGCCGTGTCCACTTCAGGGAGGCCCTCCTTTTCAAATCCTCACTATCCACGCCAGCCCAAAGTGCGGCGTGCGCAGCGAGCCCAGCGAGGGGACGCGTTATGCGTCCTCCCGACCTGTTCATACCACCACTATCCATGTCGGTGTGGAGTTGGTTTTATAAAGTGTGGCGCGTGCAGCGAGCCCCGCGAGCCCCGCAAGGGGACGAGTTATGCGTCCTCCCGACCTGTTCATACCACCACTATCCATGTCGGTGTAGAGTTGTTTTTATAAAGTGTGGCGAGTGCAGCGTGCCCGACGCGTGACGAGCGCAACGAGCCCCGCAAGGGGACGTGGATTAATTTGTGTGTATATATTCCGCGTCCGCTCGCCAAGCTTCGGGCTCGGTGGCTCGCCACACTTTATAACATCAACTCCATGCTGACGTGGATAGTGCGGGTATGAACATGTTGGGGGGATGCGTAACGCGCCCCCTCGCGGTGCTCACTGCACCTGCCACGCTTTAGGCTGGCGTGGATAGTGGGGTGTTTCAGGAACACATATCTGACAGGGTCGCTGACTATGCTGGCCGTGGGAACACTACGCTACTTCTGACTGACTACATAACGGGCGCTGTGCTATTACACAAGTACAGAAAAACATATCATTTAATTGGCAAAATAATAATAAGCAGATTGGTTATGGTACACTGGGTACATACATAAGGATTTATCTGTCCAATCTGTCTGGCTGGAACAAATCTGGAAACGTACGATAACAAATGACAATCAGCCATTTGCTCTCAATGATGGAAAACAGACCATGGTCATTCCGGCAAATTGGTAAAATCTTGATTTAATAAATTTATCCAAACAATTTTTTTTGTCTGTTTCCCAGCATTTGGAAGCAAATGACTGACTGTCATATGCTCCCTAAATATTGCCAAATCATTATTCTCACCAGACAGATTGGACAGATAAATCCTTATGCATGTACCCAGATTACCGTTACCAATCTGCTAATTTTAGGAAGTGGTGGAACCAATTTAAAGGGCCCTCATACATTACAACGATTTTGCACTATTTCAGCCGATTAAGGCCTTTCGGGTTGATATATCGTCTGTATAAGTGTCATATCGTATGTGTTTTCTACCCGTTGTGCATTCCCGTGAGTGTCGGACAGGAGCCCCTTGATTGGCCGTACTGCACCAGTGAGTTATCAGATTCGGATGGGATCATATGGAAAAAAGGAATACTTTTTGTGCAAGCGATATATCGCAGGAAGTTTGACTGATGTTTCCAGCCCCCTTTATCTTATGGTACAATTGTATGCCATAATATATATCCCATGTGATCTATCTCGGCTTGATCAATCGCATGAGATATATCTAATGCAAAAAAAGACACCAAAGTACAAAATCGGATGGAATCACTCCTGCGAAGGTCCAGGAGGAGTTCAAGGGAAATTCCCGCTGACTTCAGGGTCAGACATTTAGTTGTAGTGTGTGGGGCCCGTAAGAGTTAATAGGTGACTTCAGCTACATGTGTGTGTATGTTTTGTATGTGCAAATCGGCACCCTCACTGAACATTGCCCCATTCCAGACCATTAACACAATGGTCCCTGGAGAGCGTAATGCGTAGGTTCAGCCTTTCCCATACTGTACATGCATTATACTTGGTTCTGATGCTTGCAATATACACACCGCAAAAGAGAGTTCCTTCACCTTTACATCAGTCCCTACAGTATGTTTTCTTCAACCAATTTGCTTGGACATAAGAAAACCTTGTCAATAACACCACAATACTTAATATAACAACTTGCTATAAAGAAACTAGAGTGGTCTTTCTAAATCGCCTGGGGGGACATTAATTCCTGAACTTTGCCTCATTCATTCAAAGTTGACAAAGCGGAGAAACAATTATTTCTTTTGGCACTAGCCAGTTGCTAAACCTATTGCAGGCTTTAATCTGTGCGATGTTGATTATACATGGCAGCGGAGAATCAATGCGGTTTACTATTTTATTGTAGCGATCCGCTGCTTTCTACCACATTCCAGCGATTGGAGCCAGCGTCCGTGATGTCAGAGCTCTTCTCAGACAGAAATATTTACTCTTTCACCAGCACATAGAATAAACATGTGAAGGTTATCTGGCTGCTTAGATGCTTGATGAATTAGCAAATAGGCTCCTTAACCTAGTTCACAAAACATAGTTCACGGTACAAAGTATATTACATTGTGCTGTGTACTTTTAGCTGCGTATTGTTGTTTATAGTTATTATTTACTGCTTTTAGTTATTTATGTGTGAGCTGCTGGCATGCCCCCAGCCCCTCTGGGTACAGAACGGTTCCAATGCGATCGCGCAGTTACCGCTGCCTGCTAGGCCATACTCCTGGTGTATGATGTTTCTCGTCATGCTGGGGGCGGACCCCAGTTTCTCCTGGCACAGTGCAGAACATGAGAAAGGTCGACACTGCTTTAGGTCGAGAGGGTCATTAGGTTGACATAGGCATTTGGTTGACATTGGCAAGGTCCACAGTCAAAAGGTCTACATTGGCTTTCACTTTTGTCCCGCATGCTGACAGTCGACATGGACACTGTTTTGTTGCACCGCGTCCCCTCGCATGACTCGCTCTGCTCGCCATGTTTGGGCACGGAATCGGTACATCTGTCAGAATGAACTTAGGTCTACAGTTATTAGGTCGACCCCACTAGGTCGACTGGCTGGAAGGTCGACCTGATTTAAGGTCGACATGGGCCAAGGTCGACATGACTTAAGGTCGAATTTGCATAAAGGTCGACATGAGGAAGGTCGACTGTTCGACATGGGTTTTTCACTGTTTTTTTATCCGAATGTCGACACAGTCGACATGGACACAGTTGGCAATGAGAATCGGACCCTCGCATTGCTCGCTTCGCTCGCAATGCTTCGGGCACGGTGGCTCGCTTCGCTCGCCACAGCTTTAATAACCTTCTCCACGCCCTAGTGGATGGTAGGGCATGAAATAGCGCCTGTCGGCACATGTCGGCTCAAAAAACAGTGAAAAACCCCATGTCGACCTTATGACCAGTCGACCTTCCTCATGTCGACCTTTATGCAAATTCGACCTTAAGTCATGTCGACCTTGGCCCATGTCGACCTTAAGTCAGGTCGACCTTCCTGCCAGTCGACCTAGTGGGGTCGACCTAATGACTGTAGACCTAAGTTCATTCTAATAGATGACCGCTTCCCTTGGGCACACTGGGTCTCGTGACCATATATCCCCCATGGTCCCTCTAACATGAGTATATTGCCCAACTGTCCCGATTTTCATGGGACAGTCCAGTTTTTTGGGGACTGTCCCACGTCCAACCCATGCACGGCAGTTTCCTGCATGGGGGGGGGGTGATGTTGGGAATTCCAGAGATAAGGAGTGCAACGACCGAAATCTTGGAGGTGGGAATGGGAGGAAGTAACCAGTGGGCAGGAGAGGCAGCGTGCATTTGTGGAGTGGAGAGGGCAGGTGGGAGTGTAAAGAGATAAGGTCAGATATGTAGGTGGGAGAGGAATAGCTGATGGCTTTGTGAGTGTGAGGAGCTGGAATTGTATGAAGTGGAGCCAGTGTAGGGCATGTAAGAGAGGGGAGGACATAGTTCGTTTGGAGAGGAAGATGAGCCTGGCAGCAGCCTGGATAGAGTGGAGAGAGGGGTTTGTGAGGAAGGCCAGAGAGTAGGAGATTACAGTAGTCCAATCTGTAGAGCAGGCATTCACAACCACGGTCCTCAAGGCACACCGACAGCGCAGATTTTGGTGATATCCAGGCTTGAGCACAGGTGACTTAAGTATTTTCTGAGTGATTCTGATTAAACCATCTGTGCTGAAGCCTGGATATCACTAAAACCTGCACTGTTGGTGTGCCTTGAGGACCGTGGTTGGGAATGCCTGCTGTAGATGAACAGTGAGTGGACCAGGTAGAATATAGTTCACCTCCTCCGCCGTCTTGCGCAGCTGCTCTAATTAACTCAAACACCTATGGGAGGATCACCCTCCTCCAATAATCACAATACACAGTTACAAATATATAGGTGGAGTATGTAAAGCACTAGTAGAATGATGAAAAAATAATGTACACGTACACGTTACTTCCCTCTGTTTGATGGTGAAGTGGTTCTAGATGTTCTGGGTGCCACACTTGATCCAAATGGACATATTCATACGGATAATCATGGAGAAAAAAAAGAATGAACATATATTGTAGTGTGTCTGTATGACTCAAGTTCAATACACCCCAGTGTATATAAATCCAGAAAAGGTGTTTTTAAAGAAGTTCTTCCACCCTCAGAAGATGTTATCGTACCGAAACTCACATACTGTAGGTGAGAGGAAGAAAACCACACGTAAAGGTATCTTTTGTGTTTAAAGGTGTCGTGCTTAAGGTATCTTTGTGACACATGGGATATGTCAAAAAAGATGTTTATTGGATACACTCCAACATGCATGTAAAAAGACGTAAAAATACAATCAGGAGAGGGACCTTTCTACAGCCAAATAGAAAACTGGATAGACAAAAGGATGTCCGGATCCAACCACACATAGGTCGTTATCCATCTTTTTGTCTATCCAGTTTTCTATTTGGCTTTAGAAAGGTCCCTCTCCAAGAAGAGACAGCAGAGAGACAGTCGGAAATACAGTACGAGTGAGAGAGGGAGAGAGATCAGGGGAGGAGAGGTAGATTTGAGTATCATCAGCATAGATATTGGGAGTCAGTGATCATACTTATGAATCCAAAGGTATTGCTGATCGGAGCTCCTGCAGTGCTTCTGGTCATCGCTGCTCCCTGCTTCTATGACTTCCTGGCGCTGTAAAGTGAGCTGTTGCTTGCAATGTCACTTTACTACACCAGGAGGTCACAGGAGCAGCAGGGAGCCCTGATAAACAGCAGCCCTCACTGAATCACCGTTCAGGTGAGTATAAGTTGAGCACAATCTAAAAATACAAACATTTATTTCAGTATATACACTGAAACAAATGTTTGTATTCGTAGATTTCAATACTGTTCCCCTGATGAAGTCTGTCTAGACGAAACGCGATGTAACATTTCCATATTGCTGTATTACCTGTGACAACACATTGAAGGATCAAATAAACAATTATTGGATGAACTTTTCTCTCTGCTTGAATGAAATTGGATTATTATATATGGACTGTGTATTTAAAATATAGGCGCCATACCACTATTGGGTAATATATTGTGGTTATTTGTTCCCTACAAACATTGTGGTATTATGACATCTTTTAGCACACAAAGGAGTAATTTGGTCCATCGAGTGGTCACGGGCGGTACTTCCCATCATAGAGTAGTTTATATATGTTCATCAACGATGGGACTTTGCGCCTTCAGTGTAACTAAGTGGTAATACGTGATGCATTTTCATGTACTATCACTTAGTTACACCGAAGGCGCAAAGTCCCATCGTTGATATATACAGTATATATATATAGAGAGAGAGAGAGAGAGAGAGAGAGAGAGAGAGAGAGAGATGCAATATGCATAATCAATTTCAACAATAGGGTATCCGGGCATATTCGCAGTGGATCTCTGATGCTGCGCAGTCAGACGATAATCTCTTAATTTTGTATCTATCTCTGAATCAGGCACTGCAGCATGACTTTGTTTTGTTCTACACACCCAACGGCCATCAGGCTGCACTTTCCCTGCCTAAAGGTCCATACACACTATAAGATTATCTTTCCAATCTGGTTGGAATGACAATCAACTATTTGCTCCCAAAAGCTGCAAAATGGACAAAATTAGCAGTTATCTGCAGAAATTGATTTAACCAGTTTGTCTGAATGACCATTTTTTGTCTGTTTTCCATGTTTATGTCAATTTGTAATTTTCTCCCGAAAATTTTTAGACAGATTGGAACGATAATCTTACAGTGTGTGCTCCTTCCCAGGTGTGTGACCGTAGTCCTTATTCTACAGTAGTTCACTCTTTCTGACAAAAACCTTCTTAGATGGACAAAATCATGTGCACTGCAGGGGGGCAGATGTAAAATGTGCAGAGAGAATTAGATCTGGGTGAGTTATTTTGTTTCTGTGCAGGGTAAATACTGGCTGCTTTATTTTTACACTGCAATATAGATCTCAATTTGAAGTGAAAACCCCACCCAAATCTAATTCTCTCTGCACAAGTAACATCTGCCCCACCTGCAGTGCACATGGTTTTGTCCATCTAAGAAGGATTTTGTCAGAAAGAGTGAACTAGAATAAGGCCTCATGTCCCCGGTTTTATAGATCGGTTACTGGATTATTTTATGGTTGGAACTGTCCCTGCTTTCCAGTGCTGAACACCTGCACAATTATTCATTTTACAAATATTAGAGGCTCAATAAATTGAGACCTATTGTTGAGGGCTATCAATTAAAAGGAATTTTTAATCAAGTGCTGAACACAGGACAGGATGGGAATTGTAGAGCTCCAAGGTCGGCTGAGCGAGTGTGGCGTGAGATGCACTTAAATGCATTGACTCAGTAGAAAAATGTCCCTGAAATGATTTTAGAACGTTCTCTATTATGACTTAGTTAATCCAAAGTGCAGTTTACTGTAGTACTATGGGCCTAATTCAATGGACCCTGCAAATCACCGAAAATTGCGATTCGGTAATTTTTGATGATCTGCACATATGACAGTGCGCAAACATGAGCCCTGAATCTGCATTCCAGGGCGTCCTTGCCCCGTGTCCACATCCTAGGGGGATCAGTTGTAGTTTTGCAAATCTTTGCAAAACTACAACTGAAGCTGCGGTAGGCCCTTTGACAGTACTAAGAATGGACAACTGATTGCCACTGACCTGGTTGCTATGTACCGATGTACGCATCATAGGCAATAGTTTATTTTTATAATTTTTCTTTCCTTGGGCATCAAGGTGTGCGGCATAATGTGTAATTAGCATCACAATGTGCAATCTGCAGGTACACAATACAATTTGTGTTTTGTTTAGTTTAATTTGGAAACTGGATCCAATTCAGCTTTAGCAAAGATCTAATGCAAAAATGGGACCTGTGAGTACTCGCAAATCGATCTTAAATCCTTGGCAAGAAAAAAAAATGTTTTTGTTCCCCAGTGAAATCATAAAATTATTTTATTTTCTCCTTTTGAAGTAGCTTACTAATCTAGGCCACTTTACTTAACAAAATCAAATTAGTTTAGCTTTAAGTAAGTAAGTAAGTAAGTTTTATATAGCGCACTTTCTCCAACAGGACTCAAGGCGCTTTAAAGACATTAAAAATAACAATGCACATACTGTACTGTAATACAAAGGGTTATCAGTACAAGGAACAGGCAACAATGGCAGTACAGATATACATCACACGTACAGATATGCACAAGACGCATTCTAATGAGGAACACAGACATGAGGAACATATTTACCGAGCTGTGCAGTACCCAGGCAGCCATTCAGTGGCGCCACATGGTGATTGCACAGCCAGATAGGGAGCCAGTAACAGTACTAGTTGTACTCTAATGAGGGACAGACAGGGGCGGGCTGGGCCGGGGGGCAGGGTGCCATGTTCTCCCCGGGCCGCCTAGCCAGTCACTGGCTGCGGGCCGCGCTGGTCACCATCCACCTCCTCCAGGCAGCCCTCCTGCGCTGGCCGGCTGGAAGCCTCTTCCAGAACACGGCCGCGGCTACAGGAAAATGGCCGCCAGCCCCCTGCACTGAGGGCATGTCCTCAGTGCAAGAGGCCGGCGGCCATCTTCCTGTAGCCGCGGCTGTGCTCTGGAAGCCGCGGCAAGCGCAGGAGGGCTGCCTGGAGGAGGTGGATGGTGATCCAGCGCGGCCCGCAGCCAGCGCAGCCCAGCAGCAGATGGAGAGACAGCAACAATGGTGAGTTGCTGGTGGGAAATTCTGGCACTGTGGGGGCATATGTGTTTCTGGCACTGTGGGGGCATTTCTGGCACTGTGGGGGCATATGTGTATTTGGCACTGTGGGGGCATATGTGTACCTGTCACTGTGGGGGCATATCTGGCACTGTGGGGCATATGTGTCTCTGGCACTGTGGGGGCATATCTGGCACTGTGGGGGCATATTATGTGTCTCTGGCACTGTGGGGGCATATGTGTCTCTGGCACTGTGGGGGGAATATCTGGCACTGTGGGAGCATATGTGTCTCTGGCACTGTGGGGGCATATGTGTCTCTGGCACTGTGGGGGCAAATCTGGCACTGTGGGGGCATATGTGTATTTGGCACTGTGGTGGAATATCTGGCACTGTGGGGGGCAAATCTGGCACTGTGGACATCACATTGTGCGGTGTAATCGGCATCATGGTATGGGGCGTAATGGGCATTACGGTGTAGGGAGCATTGGGTAATTGCCATCACAGTATGGGGTGCAATGGGCATCAAGGTGTGCGGCATAATGTGTAATTAGCATCACAATGTACAATCTGCAGGTACACAATACAATCAAGGTACAGGCTACGCCCCCTTATGATAGGCCACATGCCTAATTTTTCTGCGCGCCGCCGGCGCGCACAAGCATCCAGCCTTCCGGAGAGTTGGGGGGTATGGGCCAGTGCTCTGGACTTGCTCCCTAGGCTAAAAGTTGCCAGCCAGCCCCTGGGGACAGACATGGGAAACATATAACTACTGAGCTGTGCAGCACCCAGGCAGCCAATCAGCGGCGCCACCGGTGATTGCACCAGCCAGCACCGTACATATAGAACACATTAGAACAGTACAGGGTACACAGAACTAGACATAACACAATTAAAGCACAATTCTTAGTACACAATACAGCTGAGATATAAGGAAGTGAATGAGAATAGATGCAGATATAAATTGTAGGTGAGTAATACCCCTTTTACACCAAAAACCCTGGTCGGACCCTGGTCTTTGAATGCTGGAGTATCCAGGGTCTGACCCTGCTTTATACCCCATTTACACAGCACTTTGACCTGGGTCGGACCTGGGTCTGCACCATTTACACTGAACCTGGGTCAGCCCTGCCTTAAATAATATTTGATATATATATTTATAGAAAAATATATATATATATAAAAATATATATATATATAGAAATATATAATATATATATATATATATATATATATATATATATATATATATATATATATATATATATATATATATATATATATATGGCAGGGCTGACCCAGGTTAAGTGTTTTTTTTTTTTTTTTTTTAAGGTGCTGGGGGTGCCGGAGGGTACCTGTCCTGCCTGCTGTGCTTGGTGTACCTGGGGGTACCGGGGTGCTGGGGGGTGCAAGGGGTGCTGGGGGTACCTGTCCTGTCTGCGGTCGGATCTCAGCGGAGAAGATGATGTGCGCCGTTGCTGTACCACCCCCCCCCCCCGGCAGACGGTCCCTGCGGCGTGCGGCGTATGGAGTGTCAGTGGCGGGGGTCCCTCTGGCGCATGGGAACTAGTACTAGTTCCTATGCGCTGGAGGGACCGCCGATACTGACACTCCATACGCCGCAGGGACCGGCTGCCGGATGGGGGGGGGGGGGGGGGTGATACAGCAGCGGCGCACATCATCTTCTCCGCTGAGATCCGACCGCAGGCAGGACAGGTACCCCCAGCACCCCTAGCACCCCGGTACCCCCAGCACAGCAGGCTGACAGGTACCTCCCTCTCCTCAGCAGCCGCAGGGACCCCCCTCCTCCCGCAGCAGCTGGGAACATCTTCCCCAGCGCTGCACGCTGTGGACCCGCTGCGGGTGCCTGCACCCGCAGCGGGACCATTTACACCGACATTTACACGGGTCCTATCCGTGTTCTACCCAGGTCAGGACCTGGGTAGAGGACCCGTGTAAATGGAAACGGATACACCCCATTTACACCGCCGCGGATCCGGGTCTGACCCGCCGCTGACCCGGATTTTTCGGCGGTGTAAAAGGGGTATAAGAGAGCTGTAGTTGAAATACAAGAAGAGTGAGAACAGGAGTGAAGAGGAGAGAGGGCCCTGCTCATGAGAGCTTACATTCTAGAGGGAAGGGTAAGACAGACAGGAGTGACACATAAGGGGTAGCAGTGAGCATAAATAGACTGTTAGGATGAAATATGGTTAAATAACTACCTTCTTTCAACAATAAGAAGATTTTGTTTTATTTGTGATAACGTAGCTGGTAGTCACATTCAGACACATAACACATTCATATCTCCTCAAGATAACTCTTAAAAACTATTCAAAATTGACTCTTGAATCCCTGACAACAGATTGACTATTCCCCAGAGTTATGTGCCATGGGTAATGCATATTATGATATACTAGGTGATTCATCGCGCCCTACGGGCGCTCTTCACACCGTCGTAAGGGGCTGCGCCCCCTTAATTTGTGAACGTTTGTATATGAGAAATATGGTTAGAATTGTATGAAAGATGCCCTGTATTGCAGCTTAGGTGTCCGCGAATCGCGGGAGGGGGGGGTCGCGGGGGGTGCCGCGAATTGCAGGAGGGGGGGTTGTGGGGGGGTGGATGCTGTGAATCGCGGGAGGGGAGGGATTGGAGAGAATCGCAGGAGGGGGGTCGCGGGGTGGGTTGCCGCAAATCGCGGGAGGGGGGTTACGGGGGCGGGGGTTGCGGCGAATCATGGTAGGGGGGGTCGCGGGGGGTGTGCCGTGAATCACGGGAGGGGGGGTCACGGGGTGGGGTACCGAGAATCGCGGGGGGGTGTGTGTGTGCCGTGAATCGCGGGAGTGGGGGTTGCGGGGGGGTGGGTGGGGGGGTGTGACGCGAATCGCCACAAGAAAAAATCAACACAGAAAGGTCAACACATGTAAATGTTGACATAAGTGTGGCACTTCATTGGTGTCCATGTCGACACATGAGAATGAATATGAAAACATTCAAAAAATGAAAAAAAAAAACTTCAAAAACTCATGTCAACCTTTTTCATTGTCGACCATAGCCATGTCAGTGTTTTCCATGTGCAATTTAATTCTGGAGCTGCCGCGAATCGCGGGGGGGTGCCGCGAATTGCGGGAGGGGGGGTCGCGGGGGTGGGTGCCGCGAATCGCGGGAGGGGGGGTTACGGGGCGGGGGTTGCGGCGAATCATGGGAGGGGGGGTCGCGGGGGTGTGCCGTGAATCACGGGAGGGGGGTCACGGGGTGGGGTGCCGAGAATCGCGGGGGAGGTGTGTGTGTGTGTGCCGTGAATCGCGGGAGTGGGGGTTGTGGGGGGGGGTGTGTGTGACGCAAATCGCCACAAGAAAAAATCAACACAGAAAGGTCAACACATGTAAATGTTGACATAACTGTGGCACTTCATTGGTGTCCTTGTCGACACCTGAGAATGAATATGAAAATATTCAAAAAAAAAACTTCAAAAACTCATGTCAACCTTTTTCATTGTCGACCATAGCCATGTCAGTGTTTTCCATGTGCAATTTAATTCTGGAGCTGCCGCGAATCACGGGGGGTGCCGCGAATTGCGGGAGGGGGGGTCGCGGGGGTGGGTGCCGCGAATCGCGGGAGGGCGGGGTTCACAGGGGTTCCGGTGGGGGGTTGCCGCGAATTGCGGGAGGTGGGGGGTCACGGGGGTGCCGCGAATCGCGGGAGGGGGGGTTGCGGGGGGTGTGACGCGAATCGCCACAAGAAAAAATCAACACAGAAAGGTCAACACATGTAAATGTTGACATAAGTGTGCCACTTCATTGGTGTTCATGTTGACACATGACAATGAATATGAAAACATTCAAAAAATGAAATAAATCTTCAAAAACTCATGTCAACATTTTTCATTGTCGACCATAGCCGTGCCAGTGTTTTGCATGTGCCATTTAATCCTGGGGCTGCCGCGAATCGCGGGGGGTGCCGCGATTTGCGGGAGGGGGGGGTTGCAGGGGGTGGGTGCCGCGAATCGCGGGAGAGCGGGGTTCATGGGGGTTCCGGTGGGGGGTTGCCGCGAATTGCAGGGGGGTCGCGGGGGGGTGCCGGGGTGCCGCGAATCGCCGGAGGGGGGTTGCGGGGGGTGTGACGCGAATCACCACAAGAAAAAAATCAACACAGAAAGGTCAACACATGTAAATGTTGACATAAGTGTGGCACTTCATTGGTGTCCATGTCGACACATGAGAATGAATATGAAAATATTCAAAAAATGACAAAAAAACTTCAAAAACTCATGTCAACCTTTTTCATTGTCGACCATAGCCATGTCAGTGTTTTCCATGTGCAATTTAATTCTGGAGCTGCCGCGAATCACGGGGGGGTGCCACGAATTGCGGGAGGGGGGGTCGCGGGGGTGGGTGCCGCGAATCGCGGGAGGGCGGGGTTCACAGGGGTTCCGGTGGGGGGTTGCCGCGAATTGCTGGAGGTGGGGGGTCACGGGGGGGTGCTGCGAATCGCGGGAGGGGGGGTTGCGGGGGGGTGTGACGCGAATCGCCACAAGAAAAAATCAACACAGAAAGGTCAACACATGTAAATGTTGACATAAGTGTGCCACTTCATTGGTGTCCATGTCGACACATGACAATGAATATGAAAAAATTAAAAAAATTAAAAACAAATCTTCAAAAACTCATGTCAACCTTTTTCATTGTCGACCATAGCCATGTCAGTGTTTTGCATGTGCCATTTAATCCTGGGGCTGCTGCGAATTGCGGCGGGGGGGGGGTGCCGCGAATCGCGGGAGGGGGGTCGCAGGGGGGGTGCCGCCAATCGTGCAAGGGGGGGTCGCGGGGGGGGGTCTTTTTGCCGCGAATCGCGGGGGGGGGGGGTTTTCCACGAATCGGGGGGGGGTCACGGGGGAGGGTTTGCCGCGATTCGCGGGAGGGGGGGGTCGCGGGGTGGTGGTTATGCCGCGAATTGCGGGAGGGGTCGTGGGGGGGTTCTTTTTGCAGCGAATCGCGGGAGGAGGGGTCGCGGGGGTGTTTTTGCTGCGAATCGTGGTAGGGGGGGTCGCGGGGGAGCGGGTGTTTTTGCCGCGAATCGCGGGAGGGGGGGCGCGCGGGGGGGAGGTTTTGCCGCAAATCGCGGGAGGGGGGCGCTCACCTGGTGGCTGTGGAGTAGCAGTGCTGGGCAACATGGGAAGGCAGTGGGTGTCTGGCACTGTCTGTGGGCTCACTGGGCTGGTTCTCTGTCACATACCTCCCAACATGACCCTCTCCAGGAGGGACACAATGCTCTGTTTCTAGACTTCCCCTTAATGTATGATTGCCATCACCTGTTTTAAACAGGTTAATTTCTCAGAAAGGTGTTCAGCACAGATGAAGGCAATCACACATTAAGAGGAAAGTCCAGGAACAGAGCGTTATAGACACAGACACCCACTTTGAGTGACAGATGTAGCCAAATATATAGGAGATATCCCAACTTTTGTCTGGTGTGAAACGGGACACTTGCATGCACCAAAAGTGCATATCTGAAATTATGGGTTGTGGCCTCAATGCTCCACTCTTGCAGTCTAAAAATAAAGCTGTCCAGTATTTGTTGGGCTACATGCAAAACCAGACAGTATTTACCCTGCATCCAAAAAATAATAAATACATGTATTTTCCCCTCTGGCAGTGCGGCATGGGTCGTTTCAGGAATACTTGCATCTACTGATTTGCTCCTAACTCCCAAGCAGATTCTCTTTCACTGCAAACAGCAAATATTAATTAACATAATGGGAATTGAATAATGAAAAAAAAAAAAGATAGCAATGAGTATGACCAGGTCACGGTCAAGCACATTTCGTCTGTATTGTCTGTGAGATATTACTACGGTTATAGAGAAAGTGGTTTATTACAGAGCGACACATAGCACAGCTTGTATGCCTTGTATGAAACTGGCACATGTAATGGGAAGGTCTGGAAGGCTGGTACCCAAATAATACATTAAACCGGCTGCATGTACGGTAATGCTTCGCAAATGAAAAATCAGTTTGTCCTGTCTGTAAGCGTCACGCCCGGAAAACACATAAAAAACCGTTGTGTCATAAAACCCCAGTCCTGTTGTAGCAGTGCACTACAAATCCCAGCCAGTGTTGTTGTGATTTACTGCAGATTCCTTTCTGTTCCTGTTGAACTGGATTATTACAGATTCCAATCTGTTGCAGTGGTGCACTACAAATCCCAGCCTGTTCCTTTTATGGTGGTGCACTACAAATCCAAGCCTGTCCCTGTTGTAGTGGTGCACTATACTGCTGCCGCTCAGCTGTGAACTCGGGATGGCCATCGACCATCGGTGATTTTAAATCATCGATGGTTTATGGTTGATGTACAATAGTTTTGCTATCATTGATGGTTTCCCTCCATCGATGTCAAGCATGAATTAATAGTTTTTTATCCCTAAGGAGCCGGGACACCAAGCATAGCTCCACCCCTGACACCTGTGAAGCCCCACCCACATGTTTTGATTGGCCCACAGGCCAATCAGTCAAAGAAAATGGATGTCCATCGATAAGTAAAAACATTGATGTCTTCCATTGCATAGTTATGCACCATCGATGGCCAGTTGCACTATTTCCATCGATGCTGTTTTTTCAACTGCAGATATTTTAATCTTTGCACTGTGGCCCTGATTCTGGTTGGCTCGCAAAGCAGTGTTATTTCGCCTGTCGAAACGCGCGCACAAATTTCCCTGCACCACTGTGAATGGATTTTTTGCATAAACAACCATTCTCTGACCATCAAATGATTTCTGTAGCACTCGCAAATCTAAGTCAGTCTCTGCTGACCTAGATTAGCGGCGCCCTGCTCCAAGAACAGGGCAGGCAGCTGACATCTGGTGCATCTGCCTCCCACCCCCAGAAGGCAGGTGGCTGCCCCCATTCTCAAGTGGACGCCCAGCTCAGCCCTGATTGCCTAAAAGCGTCTTCACGGAGACGCATAGAGCCAACCACGGCTAAGTGCTTGTATAGTAGTAAGCCAGCACTGTACAAGCTGCCATTAGCAATGGAGTAAGCCGGCTCACCCCACGGTCAATGCGGGGTGAGCTGCTGCAGCACAGTCACCGCTGGAGCCTGGTATAGAGGTGTATATAGGTGTACAATTAATGTGTGTATAATAAACTTCTTCTGTTCTCTGTCTCTGTGTTTTTTTAAACATTATTTTTACAGGTGGACTACAAGTCCAAGGGGGCCCATTAATGCCCCACATACTGGGACTTGTGGTTACCATATCAGCCCGGCGTCCATTGGGCAGGGACAGCCCCGGGCTTCAGCTCTGGGCGGGTGAAGCCTAGGGGGGACCCCTTTATTGTGGTGCATCTGGTGCGGCCGGGGGACCTTGCGTAAAAAGTGTCCCCTGGTTGTGGCATAACTCCACGGGCTGTTGGAGCCCGGTGCTGTTGCCAAAATACCCCCAGTTTTTTTGTCCTCCATATTTTTGGAATAAGGACCGGTCCAAGAGTCTGGAGCTGGTTTCAGAAATACGGGGGACCCCTACGCTTTTTGTCCCCCGTATTTTCGGAACCAGGTCTGACTCAATGAGCCCGGGGCTGGTTATGCTCAGGAGGGGGGACCCCACGCCATTTTTTTAAAAAAAATGTTGAAACATTTTTTAAGACCGAGCCATGCACAGATCCCAATGTTTCTGTCAAATTCTCCTGTCAGAACCTGGTCTATTTTTTTGTGATTTTTAACGTTTACCAAAAATCGCACCCTATTAAATTTGCGAGCTGTATACTTTTATAATGGGCAAACATTTGGATGCAAATCGAAATGTGAGAAAAAATCGACAGGTCAAGATGTGTGATACTTGCAGCAAAAAGTACTTTATATTCTTCCTACCGGGAGATGCCTGGAGAGGAGAAGCAGGTAGGCGGCGAAGGGGGCGGGACCAGTCTCATTGCACCATTAGGCCCTATCCCCTAGCTGGCCAAACTTTGTATATGGGTGGGCCCACCGTGATGCGATTAGCATATGCTGTCTTTAAGACCCGCCCCCTCTACAGGCAGGCAAAGTCACTGTTATTACCTTCGGATTCTGCCCATTTCACTAGAAAGTGGGCAGAATGCGAGATAGGTGCCCATTTTTCCATGGGGCAAGGGACTACCCATTAAATCAGGTGTATCCCATAAATCAGGTGGTCATCATCACACTATCCAACAATGACAGGAATTTCAATCATCCAATAACACATTGACTATAGATTATGTTTGTGCTGCCAGAGGCCCCCCATGCATAATCCCCAATAAGTGCAGCGTATCTGAACTGGTACTTGTGTATTATCACGGCGCCCATCGCATCGCATACCATAAGGCATATGATGGTATGCGAAGCGATGCAATACAATGTTAGCAGATGTTATACACAGGGCCGGTGCAAGGCACCGGAGCGCCCCAGGCGAGTCGGGGTGGGGGCGCCCCGGTGCCGGGGGAGGGGGGGTACCTGTCCTGCGGCGCTGTCCGGTGCCGGGGGAGGGGGGTACCTGTCCTGCGGCGCTGTCCGGTGCCGGGGGAGGGGGGTACCTGTCCTGCGGCGCTGTCCGGTGCCGGAGGAGGGGGGTACCTGTCCTGCGGCGCTGTCCGGTGCCGGGGGAGGGGTGTACCTGTCCTGCGGCGCTGTGTATTCAAAGCTGGCAGCGGGGGTCCCTGCAGTCCATTAGAAATAACAAGCGCTATCCGCCGGGCTATGCGGAAGCGCTTCTGTTGTGAAAACACTGGCAGCACGCTGATTGGCTGAGATCAGCGTGCGCCGTGCTGCCAGTGTTTTCACAACAGAAGCGCTTCCGCATAGCCGGGCGGATAGCGCTTGTTATTTCTAATGGACTGCAGGGACCCCCGCTGCCTCCGCCGCCAGCTTTAAATACACAGCGCCGCAGGACAGGTACCCGGGCGGCACGGGGGGGGGCAAAATGCCGCCCTCCAGTGGCCGGCGCCCTAGGCAAATGCCTAGATTTGCCTAGTGGTGGCGCCGGCCCTGGTTATACAATTTCAAATCATATACCATCGAATTGTATGGCATATACAATGGTATCAGATTTTAAATTGTATAAGCACCCTAATGGGTGTTTTCAATGTTAAATGTGCCCCCTATAAGATAAATAATTGTATAAGCACTGTAATAGGTGCTTACAATGTTAAAAGCACCCCCACGCCACCCGTGCTATCAATGCCCACCCGAAGCGTGGCAAGTGCATCGAGCCCGTGAGGGGTGGCGGTACAAGTCCTCCGACCTTTTCATACCCCCACTATCCACGTCGGCGTGGAGTGGACCTTATATAGTGTGGCGAGCGCAGCGAGCCACCGAGCCCGAAGCTCCGCGAGGGGACGTGGAATACATGTGAAGTAATGCGCGGCCGCTCGCCACGCTTCGGGCTCGGTGGCTCGCTGCGCTTGCCACACTATATAGAATCAACTCCACGCCGACGTGGATACTGGGGGTATGAAAAGGTCGGAGGACGTGTACCGCCGCCCCTCGCCGGCTCGCTGCGCTCGCCACGCTTCGGGTTGGCGTTGATAGTGGCGGTGGCGTGGGGGTTGCATTTAACATTGTAAGCACCGATTAAGGTGCTTAGACAATTAAAGATTGTATATACAATTTAAAATCGCATCTCATTGCATTGCATGCCATTGTATGCCATATACAATGGTATACAATTTTAAATGGAATACAATGCCATACGACTGAATATCGTGGGCACCGTGATAATACACAAGTACCTCTGAACTAATTGTATAGAGCCTAATTCTAACTCTCTCTCTCTCTGCACCTGTTACATCTGCCCCACCTGCAGTGCAGCATGGTTTTGCCCATTTTGAGAAGAAATTTGTCCAGCGATCAGGACTGAATTAGGCCCATAGCCCTGACCGAATACATCAGCTGCAGTAATTGGATACTGGCTCATGTCTTAACTATTTTTCTTGCTGACAATTGATATTGGGCCTTTTTATTATCTAGATTCTTCATCGTCTGTTGTACATTATTTGACTTCCTTTCGGATTCCCTTCCTGTAATGCAGAGCTTTCAAAATAAAGTTTAAAAAAGAAAAAAAAAAGGATTTGCACTTTGCGCACAGAGAAGTTATGGGGTGCGCAATTTCAGTGTGATATTATATACATCTAATCAGTGGTCAGATTGGAGTCAGTGGTCGTGACCCTGAGACCCGCCAACTGCTACAATGCAGCGGCTGTGCCTTTTCTTACGCCAAGTTCTGTTAAAATGGCAGCGGAGCATACATTAGGTATCTCTGTGCATCTTGGGATGATTGGAGTTGGATGTTGCTTTTTTTCACTCCATCCTTGAATTGGGCATAAAATAGATGTACACTTAGAAGAGGGGTGATGGCATTGTGTATGCATCTGTGTCACTATCTATGCACTAAACAACATGTTCTCAAATTCGGTCCTCAGGACCCCACACAGGGCATGCTTTGCAAAGTTTCCTCACAGAATCAAGTGAAATAACTAGCTCCAGCTGTGGATCTTTTAAAATGGGGACCTGAAAAACATGAACTGTGTGGGGTCCTGAGGACCGAGTTTGATAAGCCACTGCACTAAAGGAATTGTAAATCGTCTTGTAGGCATATTTATTGTATTGTTACTAGATATCATGGCTGTATGTATTACTTTATTGGTGGTGCCGGCGCGCGCAGGGGGGGGGTTGTCGCTGGGGGCCCGGGCTGAAGGTCAGTCCCGGGCCCCAACATTACTAGTGGCAGCCCTGGGCCCCTTACCCGATGGTTGGAGTTTGCCCATGCTCAAATATGGACACGCGCAAACCTCGGGAGCAAATGGCTTCGGTGAGTTTCACACTCGCTGCGCCGTTCTCTCCATAGTGGGAGGAAAGAGGGCGGCAGGGGATCGGGAGCAGGAGAATTACCACCGTTTTTTTATGGACGCAGGTGTGTCAATGCCTGCTTGGGGCAGGCGGCTGGTCACATGATGTCAGTGTCCGCCCTGAATTCGGAGGACAGCGGGCACTATGAAAGTCAGTCCAGGCTGACTCTTCTTAGGAGAAATCATTCGATATTGAGTGACCATCGGAAGATTTCTGCTGCTTGCGGCCGCATGCGATGGGTGATGCTGTGTAGCGTTTTTCTTCAGGGATCACAAAAAAACAGCTTGGGGCTAGTAACTCGTGAGCAAGCCATGGAAAACTGGCCAAGGGAGAACCAGCTGGTACTTACTGTAGATCGACGCCTGCTTACCCGATTGTTTGTCACTGCCTCTTGTTCACTTTATACAGACGCTTACAGGAAACTACAGGAGCTTGAATTGAAAAAGAAAATGAATAGGGATTATGGGTATATGTGGTATAAACACAATATTACCTGCGCCACATCCTGTTAGAATTTCTGCCTCCATTAGGTTCCGCTGCAGAGCAGCCACTTGGGTTCCGTTGCATAAGTTGGGCGGAGTCAAGTTCCACAGAAGCATGATCAGAACACCAACGTTCAGTGCGCCAAGCAGGGCCGCCATCAAGGGGGTACCGTGGGTACAGCTGTCCCGAGCCTGTACACTCTGACACTCTCCAGGCCCCCCGGGAAGGCGAGCAAGTCTCCCGCTTGCTGGCCAGAGCCCCCACTCCTCCCTTCCCCGCTGGTTCATTTACCAGTCCACTGAGAGGGGGCGGGGCTAAAATGACGCAATAGCGACATTTCACATCATTTAAGCCCCACCCCCTCTCCGCTGCCTGCAATCATGGAGTTTAATGGTATGGGACAGGGCCAAGTGATGTCAGCCTTGCCCCTGTCCCGCCTGACGTGTTGCTTCTCCCGGAGAGGTGAAAATCAAAGTAGGCAAGTAAAAAAATGTAATGCATCTGACCTTGTGGGTTATTGAGATCTGATCATAGCTGGGCAAAATTGTTAAAATCCGGTAATCGACACCCTCATCAGAGTGACACCCGCCCTGTGCAAGACTGCAAATGGCTTGCAAAAATCACGCAGATTGGCGGCTAACGTACATAAGTATCTCACTCAACATCGATTGATTCTCCCAGTCCATGCATAGCCCAGAACCTACTCTAACTGTGCGATAGAATCAGCTGATCGGGCCGGAGCTGACATCACAGACCCTCCCTGAAAACACCTGGGCACGCCTGCATTTACCCTCACACTCCCAAATAGCGGTCAGTTACCACTCCCAAACACCGGCTTCCTGTCAATCAAACAGTGGCTGGCTTGCAATTAAAAAAAATAACACAGAATTTCGTTGCTGTTTGGCACCTTGCACGCATACTGTGATCTGTACGTAATACAATCATTGGTCGCCGTTTGAATTTCACAACAGCAATCAGCTCTGAATAGCCCCCGTTTTAGTCTATTTGCAATGACCCGTGCAGCGAGACCCGTTGCTAAATGCCCCCTGTTTTGGGGGAATCCTCGCTGTCCTGTGACAGCGAGGATTCCCCTGGAACATTGAATACGGTTTTCTGCGATCCCGCCATTTAACCCCCTCGCTGGCCGCATTGTATACGGGCCATTGTATCCACACCTGGCAAAGGTCTATTAAGGCTGGCGTCTCCTCATACCATTCAGGTGCAGAATAGCCCTAACGAGGATGTTAATAATATATTATTAGTGGACTACACCTACAGGAGTTTATTTACTAAGATGGGAGTTCTATTGAAGATGCGATGTCGCTATGGGCAACCAATCAGATTCTATTATCTTCAAGAAGATGCTAAATAAATAAGTAGCTTCTGATTGGTTGCTAGGGGCAACATCCGATCTTCAATAGAACTCCCATCTTAGTAAATAAGCCCCACAGTATCTATGAGGAGAGAGAGTAATTTAGCAATGTGATGGTTTGGCCGTTGACTGCCTTTGCCTGTCATCCCCGTCACAATGCATTACGGTCCTTTCCAAGACTTCCTGCCTCCTTGACCCAAGGTGCACATCCGTAACCTATCTGCAGACCACATGACTGCAGAACACATGACTGCAGACCACATGACTGCAGAACCTCTCAGCTGCTACTGTAGTTTGCACAGACTGAAGCTTTGTTTGATCTATGGACCATGTCATTGACCTTTCCCGTCACTGTAATCAGCATTCATGCGTCATTGGATTTCCCTTACCGGCTCAGCGATGGCAGAATTTGAATTATTCCCCTAATTAATGGGGCTCACTAGGACCCAATGTGCACATCTGGTTGTTTTAGTAATTTTTCAGGTACAAGTTATTATCGATCTCCTCAAGTATTATAGGATCTCCTCAGATCTGCTCTCAGTATCTATTTACTGTTCCTCAATGGTGCATTGATACAAGGAGTGTGCAACTAATATTGACATAGCACAAGCCCTGTTATTACCCTGACCAGTGGCGTAAATTCATACCAGGGCACCTCGAGGCGAAATACAGATGGTGCAACCGCTGCCTACAGCGCTCCCTCAACCGCTGGGGCCTCAAGGCGAAATACAGATGGTGAAACCGCTGCCCAAGCGCTCCCTCAAAACCCACTTTTTTCGACTAGCCTATCCCTCCTCCTAACCTCTTTTGATCCTCCTATCCTGCCTCCGTTCCCCTCCGTTCCTACTTATCCTATTGTATTTCGTTTGTCCACCCACCTATTTTTAGTATGTTAACTCTTATGAGCAGGGCCCTCCTTCCTCACGTACTCACCCTACCTCTTTACCTCACCTGTCCTCCTGTCCTGTTCTTCCCTTCCTCTACTTCATCTTCAGTCTTCTCGACAATTTCCACACCTACTTCTGAACTGATGCTGATTTTAGTTCTACCAGCTATACCCCTATTTATACTGTATTTTTCAACACACCCTGTACGTTACCTTGTAATTTGTTTTTTTTGTTTGCTATGTTCGGCGCTGCGGACACTTTGCGGCGCCTTATAAATAAACGTACTACTACTACAGTGCATGTGCAGTGGCGCAGAAAAGGGAAAAAGAATGTGACAGTAATCCTACCAGTGTGAATATTCTACAGTAATCTCCAGCCTACACCACCCCTAAATTTTGTCCTGCACCCCTCCCCCTTGTTTTTCTCCAACTCCAGTCTCAAGTGTCTCTCCAGCCATAGCCAGCTCCCTTCTGTCTATTTAGCCATAGCCAACCCCATTTTGTATCTCCAGCTCCTGTGCACCTGCAAGCCCCCTTTGTGTCTCCAGCTCCTGAGCCCCACCCAGTCCCATTCTGTCTCACCAGCCACAGCGTCACCTTCTGTCTCTTCAGCTCCTCAGCCCCTGCAAGCCCTCTTCTGTCGCTCCAGCACCTGAACCCCAGCCAGCCCCCTTCTGTCTCACGAGCCATAGCGTCACCTTCTGTCTCTTCAGCTCCTGAGCCCCTGCAAGCCTCCTTCTGTCTCTCCAGCACCTGAACCCCAGCCAGCCCCCTTCTGTCCCACGATATATAGCGTCACCTTCTGTCTCTTCAGCTCCTGAGCCCCTGCAAGCCTCCTTCTGTCTCTCCAGCTCCTGAGCCCCAGCCGGCCCCATTCTGTCTCGCCAGCCATAGCGTCGCCTTCTGTCTCTTCAGCTCCTGAGCCCCTGCAAGCCCTCTTCTGTCTCTCCAGCACCTGAACCCCAGCCAGCCCCCTTCTGTCCCACGATATATAGCGTCACCTTCTGTCTCTTCAGCTCCTGAGCCCCTGCAAGCCTCCTTCTGTCTCTCCAGCTCCTGAGCCCCAGCCGGCCCCATTCTGTCTCGCCAGCCATAGCGTCGCCTTCTGTCTCTTCAGCTCCTGAGCACCTGCAAGCTCTCTTCTCTACTTTCTCTCCGGCTCCTGAGCTTGGGGCCTGCGCAGTAACTTCTTACATACTGTGCATGCGCTGGCCCCAGCCTATGTGGGCTGCTTTTGCACATGCACAGAACCTGTTTTGGGGCTGCCCCACAGCTGCGCATAGAGAGGCATCTGGGAGGGAGGGAACACCTCCCAATGGGACTGCCTTGAGAGCCTGGCAGGTCGGACTTCCAATAGGAAGTCAATGCCAGTCACAGTGAAGCCAGAGCAGTCTCACAGACTGCATCTTGCTTCACTTAGGCAGATTATAGTGGCGGACTTAACTGGAGGGGGGGGGGGGGGCTGCAGGTAAAAACCTCCACCGTATATAGATGATAATAATATATATATAATAATCTATATATTATGATGTTTTATTTTTATAAAAAGAATAACACAGTCATCAACCAGTATTTACTGCTCACTTTAGCTGATGAGGATGTACAGTAAATATATATATATATATATATATATATATATATATATATATATATATATATATACTGTATATATATCAGTGTCTGTTCTAAGGAATGAAGAATAACCCACAGAATTCCTCAACTCCCTGAGGCCTCCAGAAATGGCTCCCACACACCAGCGCTGCTTGTTACCAAATCATCTAAGATGAGAGTATAGTATTGAATCTGATGAATGAAGGCAATTTGCAACGTGTCATAATATCCAACCAAATAACAAGTAATGGAAGACAGACCTTTTACAGATTCTATTACTATCGTGTTCCTCTCAACCAAAGAGACATTTATAGTTTAGTGCACTTGAGTCTTATTAAATGGGACAGTAATCAGACCTTCTAACGCGGTAAGGTGGTGGTGTTGTCCAGAGCAACCAATTAGATTCTAAGGGAAGTTCAGCCAGGATGCCACACCTCCGGAGAAATCAGAGTTTGTTACATATGCCTCAAGGTCTCATTAATATAGCACATTCAATAAAATGAAAGATAGAATCTGGTGGAGTGTGACCGTTTTTAGCCCGCAAACTCTCCAATCCCCCCCCCCCCAGAGGTGTAACTCTTGGCGGCAAACAAGTTATCTGCCGGTGGGCTCCTGCTCCCAAGGGGGCGCCTCTCCTCCCCTGCAAGTTTAAATCAGTTCATTGCAATCCGTCGATTTCGCTTCTGTGGCTGGCTCCCCCTCCTAACATCATTTTTGCAAGTGCCACGCCCTGTATTAGAACCCATGACCTGTCTTACTGGAGACACCTAACTGATTGAGCTATTTGGGGGGGGGGCACCAATATTTATCTTGGACAACTGTGGTAAACCTAAGCCACAGACCCCAACCCCAGTCCCTATCTGCTCCCACCTCCAATCTCTTTCCTCACAGCTCCCTCTCTCCGTATACAGCAAGTTTGAAACAGATTAGTGTCCCTGCAATAATTGCTTTCACTCTCTGGTATTGTAATTTGGTCCATAGAGTGGCCTCTAGTGCTCACTTGCGGTACTTCACCTCATAGTGTCACCCTAATGTTCAGTTATGTGATGACGGACATAGTTGTGGTTCTAATTGCCCACATATTTTATGATTGGCAGCCACTAGCGCTGGTTTTGGCTATGACTTTGACCATAAATAATTTGCTTTGGTCCTTGCCGTCATTAAGCTCCACCCCCATTCCAACAAATGGCATAATTTGTGGCTCTTGGAGGGGTGGTAACAATTATGTTACATATGCACAAGGGGTGGTGCAATTTGTCCGATCCTCGCAGCTTAACAAATCAACCAGAATCAGTTCCTGTACACAATAAAGGACCATATAGATTTCTGTGCACACAATTCAGGGGCAATCACGTAAATCTTACAGTATGTTACACCAGGGTTGCCGACCCTCCCGGAATTTGCGGGAGTCTCCCGAAAATCGGGTCCTTCCTCCCGGCCCCCGGAAGGGTGGGCAACCCTCCCGGAATCAGGGGGACCCCCACTGAGCCCCCCGATCGCGGCATTTATATGCCGCAATCCGCGGGTCTCAGGGGAGGGGGCGGAGCTAAAACGGCACAATCGTGACGTTTTAGCCCCGCCCCCTCCATGGATAGCAGTTATTTCTGCTATTTGATGTAATGGGGCGGGGCTTAATGACATCACAGTAAAGCCCTGCCCCCAAAACTCGTAATGCAAGATTCCTCTCCGGGCTTCTCCCGGAGAGGATTTTTTTAAAGTCGGCAACCCTGTGTTACACTCTTGTGACTCTGCCTCGGCCTGTTACGTAAACAGAGGCTGTTGCGCGCTTTTCACGTAGGTCTTTCCTTACATTAGCGGACTAAAAAAAAATCTCTTGGGTGAAATTCTGCTTCGTTGATTTGTTGAGATCTTGTCGCCGGGGTGAATTTTTTCGTAGGAAAAACTACTGGCAGCCGTTATACATAATGTCCCATAAATCTGGTCTTTGAATGGTCTCTTGTACATTTTTTGGAACTAGATCCAAGATTGTCAACCCTGCATTCTCTAACCCTGAAAAATCACTCTGGTCTGTTGCTATGTTTTCATTGCCAATAAAATCCACACTTTCAAGGCATTGTGCAAATCTATCCTACAAAAACCTACATTCGGTCACCTTGTTAATGTTTATACTGTTTAACGGGTGTGGTATAGGGTCCGACAGTCATTAGCCCAACGTCGGGATCCCGACTGCCTGGACTCAGACAGCATGGTGAGCGCAACAAAGCCCCTTGCACTCGCCACGCTGCGCTCGCCACCTATTCTATTCTTCCTCTGTGGGGGTTGTGGACCCCCACGAGGGAAAATAGCGGGTGGCCGTCGGGCACCTGTCTGTCGGCGTTTTGACAGTCAGGATCCTGACATTGGGTAAATGACTGTCGGGCCCGCATCCGGCACCTCTGTATATAATCTAAAGCATGTTTGTGAATTGAGATACAGACACAAAGAAGCTTTTGGCATGTGTTGGTGTCGCATTGAGGGCATTCCCTAAATCTCACCCTCCCTCTATAAATACTAGAGATGAGAGGTTCAGATTACCTTAAATCCGAACGCATCTGAATTTAAGGGATATGATTCCGTCCTGGATGCAGCTCTGTGTTTCCTGATAGATTCTGATACGAAATCGAGTCAAAAACATCAGATACTCTTAGGTTTGGGATTCTATAAAAGGAAGCTGCAGTAATTAAGCATAGTTACCTCCCCTCCTGCATTCTGCAGGAGACTCCCTGAAATAGCAGCAATCACCCTCTCTCCCTCATTAGTCTAGCAATCTCCCTCATGTCACCTAGCCCACATTACACTGTTACATCATAGCTACCTCCCCTCCTGCATTCTGCAGGAGACTCCCTGAAATAGCAGCAATCTCCCTCTCTCCCTCATTAGTCTAGCAATCTCCCTCATGTCACCTAGCCCACATTACACTGTTACATCATAGTTACCTCCCCTCCTGCATTCTGCAGGAGACTCCCTGAAATAGCAGCAATCTCCCTCTCTCCCTCATTAGTCTAGCAATCTCCCTCATGTCACCTAGCCCACATTACACTGTTACATCATAGTTACCTCCCCTCCTGCATTCTGCAGGAGACTCCCTGAAATAGCAGCAATCTCCCTCTCTCCGTTATTAGTCTAGCAATCTCCCTCATGTCACCTAGCCCACATTACACTGTTACATCATAGTTATCTCCCCTCCTGCATTCTGCTGGAGACTCCCTGGCATAGCAGCAATCTCCCTCTCTCCGTTATTAGTCTAGCAATCTCCCTCATGTCACCTAGCCCACATTACACTGTTACATCATAGTTACCTCCCCTCCTGCAGGAGACTCACTGAAATAACAGCAATCTCCCTCTCTCCCTCATTAGTCTAGCAATCTCCCTCATGTCACCTAGCCCACATTACACTGTAACATCATAGTTACCTCCCCTCCTGCATTCTGCAGGAGACTCCCTGACATAACAGCAATCTCCCTCTCTCCCTCATTAGTCTAGCAATCTCCCTCATGTCACCTAGCCCACATTACACTGTTACATCATAGTTACCTCCCCTCCTGCATTCTGCAGGAAACTCCCTGACATAGCAGCAATCTCCCACTCTCCCTCATTAGTCTAGCAATCTCCCTCATGTCACCTAGCCCACATTACACTGTTACATCATAGTTACCTCCCCTCCTGCAGGAGACTCCCTGAAATAGCAGCAATCTCCCTCTCTCCGTTATTAGTCTAGCAATCTCCCTCATGTCACCTAGCCCACATTACACTGTTACATCATAGTTACCTCCCCTCCTGCATTCTGCAGGAGACTCCCTGGCATAGCAGCAATCTCCCTCTCTCCGTTATTAGTCTAGCAATCTCCCTCATGTCACCTAGCCCACATTACACTGTAACATCATAGTTACCTCCCCTCCTGCATTCTGCAGGAGACTCCCTGACATAACAGCAATCTCCCTCTCTCCCTCATTAGTCTAGCAATCTCCCTCATGTCACCTAGCCCACATTACACTGTTACATCATAGTTACCTCCCCTCCTGCATTCTGCAGGAAACTCCCTGACATAGCAGCAATCTCCCACTCTCCCTCATTAGTCTAGCAATCTCCCTCATGTCACCTAGCCCACATTACACTGTTACATCATAGTTACCTCCCCTCCTGCAGGAGACTCCCTGAAATAACAGCAATCTCCCTCTCTCCCTCATTAGTCTAGCAATCTCCCTCATGTCACCTAGCCCACATTACACTGTTACATCATAGTTACCTCCCCTCCTGCATTCTGCAGGAGATTCCCTGACATAGCAGCAATCTCCCTCTCTCCCTTATTAGTCTAGCAATCTCCCTCATGTCACCTAGCCCACATTACACTGTTACATCATAGTTACCTCCCCTTCCTGCATTCTGCAGGAGACTCCCTGACATAACAGCAATCTCCCTCATGTCACCTAGCCCACATTACACTGATACATCATAGTTACCTCCCCTCCTGCATTCTGCAGGAGACTCCCTGAAATAGCAGCAATCTCCCTCTCTCCCTCATTAGTCTAGCAATCTCCCTCATGTCACCTAGCCCACATTACACTGTTACATCATAGTTACCTCCCCTCCTGCATTCTGCAGGAGACTCCCTGAAATAGCAGCAATCTCCCTCTCTCCGTTATTAGTCTAGCAATCTCCCTCATGTCACCTAGCCCACATTACACTGTTACATCATAGTTATCTCCCCTCCTGCATTCTGCTGGAGACTCCCTGGCATAGCAGCAATCTCCCTCTCTCCATTATTAGTCTAGCAATCTCCCTCATGTCACCTAGCCCACATTACACTGTTACATCATAGTTACCTCCCCTCCTGCAGGAGACTCACTGAAATAACAGCAATCTCCCTCTCTCCCTCATTAGTCTAGCAATCTCCCTCATGTCACCTAGCCCACATTACACTGTAACATCATAGTTACCTCCCCTCCTGCATTCTGCAGGAGACTCCCTGACATAACAGCAATCTCCCTCTCTCCCTCATTAGTCTAGCAATCTCCCTCATGTCACCTAGCCCACATTACACTGTTACATCATAGTTACCTCCCCTCCTGCATTCTGCAGGAAACTCCCTGACATAGCAGCAATCTCCCACTCTCCCTCATTAGTCTAGCAATCTCCCTCATGTCACCTAGCCCACATTACACTGTTACATCATAGTTACCTCCCCTCCTGCAGGAGAGTCCCTGAAATAACAGCAATCTCCCTCTCTCCCTCATTAGTCTAGCAATCTCCCTCATGTCACCTAGCCCACATTACACTGTTACATCATAGTTACCTCCCCTCCTGCATTCTGCAGGAGATTCCCTGACATAGCAGCAATCTCCCTCTCTCCCTTATTAGTCTAGCAATCTCCCTCATGTCACCTAGCCCACATTACACTGTTACATCATAGTTACCTCCCCTTCCTGCATTCTGCAGGAGACTCCCTGACATAACAGCAATCTCCCTCTCTCCCTCATTAGTCTAGCAATCTCCCTAATGACACCCATCCCACATTACACTGTTACATCATAGTAACCTCCCCTCCTGCATTCAAAAGGAGACTCCCTGACATAGCAGCATTCTCCCTCTCTCCCTCATTAGTCTAGCAATCTCCCTCATGTCACCTAGCCCACATTACACTGATACATCATAGTTACCTCCCCTCCTGCATTCTGCAGGAGACTCCCTGACATAACAGCAATCTCCCTCTCTCCCTCATTAGTCTATCAGGCCCAGATGAAGTGAGCAGCGACACGCGCGTTGACCGTGTCCACCTAGTGATTGTACCCCATTGTCCTCCTATATGATTGCTTATTGATTACTTTTTGTCACACTGCACTGTCCAGTGGGCGGTGAAGGCACGTGGGTTCATTGCTAACCGTGCCTCCCCTCCCCCCACTCTACCTACGTCCAGACAGGAATTGGTGAATATTCACCTACCAGGTCTGTAGAGCAGGGACAGTTACACTCGCCGTCAGACCGAAGGCGTTACCCCGCTGGTGCCAGGACATTTGTCAGCATCAAGGGTGCGCTGTAATCCGGATCTGTCGGGGGTGACAGGGCTAGTATTCTAGTATTGGGAACTGCAGTTCAAAAGTGTGCACTTATGCTGAGAGACCGCAAGCATTTAACTCCTCGGATGCTAATTTATTTTATATGCATCATGTACATGCTATAACCTGGATCTCTTGGGTTTACTTATAAACCAGTCTGTTGGAAGGTCAGCTTGGTGGCACTTGTGATTTAAGAAAGTGATATATTACCACACTAGCTGATTACCCTCCAGACAGTTACTATTATATATTACCACCCAGCACACACGCAACACTGCTTCTAAACCCAGCAGACCTAGACTTATCAGATTAATATATCTCCCCATTGTAATTATATTCAACTCTTTACTAATAGTGTTGGAGTACCCAAGATACCAGAGGATTAGAACTCAATATTGCAATCAACAGGTTACTCAGATATAACACTATCACATGGGTAGAGTTTACTGATTTGTTTAGGTCTACAAAATACTCCCTATACAGTAAGACGCACTTCTGTGACAATTTAAACAAAAACAATAGGATAATACGACATTGGGGTCTCACTACGTGAGGAATCTTTTCCTCAATTTAAATTTTTTTTTTTCGTGTCATTTGTCTAATATGTATGTCTTTGGTTTTATATGTCGCTTTTTAAGTGAATAAATAAATAAAAGTTATATTTTATATAAAAAAAACTTCTTTATGGTGCACCACAAGAACGACAAGCTCAGTCTTTCCTTCTCCTTTTTGTGTCTTCTCTTGATCAACCTGACGTGAAACTTTAATACATATGTGTGTAAATTAATCTGAATCTATTTTTAAAAAGTGCTACGGCGCAGAGGCCCCGATTTTTTTACTCCAAGTTATGCTATTCTACATCTGTGATATTGGCACTTATTCAGATCTGATCGCAGAACAAATTTGTTCTCAAAATGGGCAAAACCATGTGCACTGCAGGTGGGGCAGATGTATCGGGGATCTATGTACATGCTCCGCTCCTAAATAGAATCTGCTCCCCCGCAGCGCCAACTCCTCCCTGCCACCTACTGGGCTGTGGTGGCATTGCTATTCCGCTGCATACACTTTGAGGAGCTGCCTGCTGTGTCTGGAATGCAAATAATCGCTGGGTGTCTTGCGCCAAATATATGCTAGGTGAATGAGGATAGGTCTGTACCCCTGCAGCCACAGCTATAAGCCCCAAAATACACAACAATAAAATGCATTAGAACATCTACATTTTGTTACAATCCCCGCCAGCATCTTGTAACTATCAGGAGCGCTCAAAGACAAAATACATGACAGGAAATTGGTTCCTATTTACTATTTGGGATTTCTGTCTTCTCCCTTTCCTTCAGGCTGCCTAAAATAATTTGGCTGACAAGTCGTTAGTGTCTCGGTGATTTTATTAGTTACTAGCTGACGCTGCATTCTCCTGAATATTGCTTAATCCCACATAGTACATCTGTGCCAGTAATATTGAGTTAGAAGTATATTGTAATTAAGACTGATGGGATCTGAATTTTGGAGGGGTGATAAATAGTGTGGGGAGGTCTAAGCTTGACCTGGCACCGAGTTAAATGTCATTCTGCTCCAGAGAAACTTTAGCCCCTCCATCCCCACAAATACTTACTCAAAAACAAATGCCAAATTCCGCCATTGTGCATGATTTACGCAGTGTATATGTGAGGTCAGAGTGCAGTGTTACAGTGCGACTAATGTGTTTTCCTTTGCTTTCTATTTTGTTTGTAACAGAGTAATATCCCAAAGTGATTCACTGGAAAGAATTCACAGTTATGCTTTTTCCAATCTAACCCATCTGACGGAATTGTAAGTCATTTTCTTCTGTAATTTTGTTTCTTATTTTTTAACTATTTACAGTATTTCATTATCCATACATTTAAAAAAAAACTCCATTGACCCCTTCAGTGGCAATCCTGAGAATTTTCTGGGCTGTGCCTCAGTGTCCAGTCTGGCAAGCCCGGAAAATTCTCGGGATTGCCACTGTTTACAGCCGGGTAGCGCTGCTGAGTTCAATCACTGAACTCAGGCAGCTTTGGTTTTTCCGGCTCCCTCCCCTCCACCGCGCCTCCTCCTCCCCCCTCCCCTCTGGGTTTTCTATTGAAGTCCCCGGCGCCGGCTTATGACAAGCCAGCTGCCGGGGACAGGGAGAGAGGGACGGGGCGTAGGGGCTCAGGTCCGGGTAGCGGCTGATTGACAGTTCAGCGGCGCTGCCCGGACCCTGGGAGGCAGTGGTGGGTTTTTTAAAGGGAGCGCTCCCCATAAAAAACTCACCCAGTGGGGAGCACTCCCCCCAAAAAAACCACCACTGAAGTGGTTAAAGAATAAATATAAATAGGCAAAAAAAAGTTCAGTAGTGAAAATGAGCCAAATTTTCTAACTGTTCCGCAAAATATTTTTGTCCATGACCCTACGCGTTTTGCCGGCCAGTCTAGCCACCCACGCAGCAGAAATGAAAGTACTGCCATAACAAAGGGTATATGAATGGAATACACGTAGTGGGGTATTCTGGTTCATTCACTCAGATGCGAATTTGCATCCTTCCGAGTGACCACGATCCCGCCTTGGGGATGGTGGGACGCCGGCCCGCCATTTGCAAGCTGTGTACATTTGCACTGGCTGCGAATGGATAATTTACATACTGTAAACATTCATTCGCAAGCCACTGGGACCCCACATCTTTCGATGGCCACATTTCCATCAAGGCTTCATTAGCATGAGAACACCCAATGTTCTCATGGGAACGCCCATGAATCACTGGGCATTCCCATATGTTAATGGGCCAGCCCGCCGACTCCCACCCACCCCCTCCCCGCCCTCCATTCGTAAGCATGGGCGGTGCGTTCACCCAGCGACCAGTTCGGTCGCCGTGGATGCACGCACCAAGCACATATGCAGAAATGCGCAATGCAAAAACATTGGCCCCGTGCGAACTCACGTGGGCCTGCAAATGGACCAGAATAAGGTCCATAGTCATATGTGTGATCGCACTGTACCAAGTGATCCGTCTCCGCCTCGATATATTGGTCCTTATACGATCATTGGTGTCCTCTCTACCCTTGCATATAGGGGCCGATTTTCCCATTGTGTTAGTAGTAATCCGTAAGCAGGTCAGAATTGGCCCCATAGGCTCAAGCTTCCACCTACCCTACGCATCCCTTCTATATTTCCTGGTTAAAGCCTTTGGTACTTAATCGTTTCCAAACAACGTCTCCCAAAACCCACATAGTACGCTCTCACCAGCTAGCGGAATTCAAAGTCAAGAAAAATAAATATTGGACTCTTCAAGTGCCGTTTCTGAGCCGGTCAGGTGATCTGTCTTAGCCTACCAGCTTCAGTCCATCTCCTTCCAGCCAATCCCCGATGGGTTTAAAGCTGCAACTTATATGACAGCCGCGCTGTGTGTATAGAGCCTAACTCAGAGATGGAATGTACTGTATTATAGTTTATTAATGCCACAGATCAGAGCTATGTGTTGCTCAGAGATGAAATTGGGGGCATAGCCTGGAGGCAAGGGGGGTGGCCTACAAATTGCATCACTCCTGCAAGGCCACACTCCCGTTTTGCCACTGGGGGTGCATGGCTAGCAGCTCTTTAAAGCTATGGCCATCCCCCAGCCCCTCTACCTGCAGGAATAGAAACTGTGCACGCGTGCGGTGGGCCACTGCCAGCCCCGGTAGGGACGCGGGTATGTCCCCAGAAAAATGTAGTCTTCACTGCGCATGCGCATAATCGCTTAAGCACATTCGCAGGCCACCAACATCGGTCCCCATTGCAAATTCACAACAAGCCGATCAAACTAGATGGACCCCCCAAGTTCTGTGCAAAAAACAGGGATGTGGGGACATGAGTGACCGACTGGTCTTCCATTGAGCTCCCAAGGAATCCGTCATCCGAATTGCCACTTGATTTGTCATTTTTCTAAATGTGATTCATCGCATGTGAAAGGACTCCCGGGGAGCTGCGGGGGGAGTTCAAGGGAAGTCGGATGCGATACATCGACAGCTGCAGATACGATAATCTTGTGCGCAGCACATCCAGCCCCTTACCCCCATGTGCATGGGCGATACGGCCCAATTTCTAGGCCCCATCCTTCCTACATTGTATCAGAAGTGTAAAGAGTAAAAGAGTAAATCTAAAACACATTGAAAGATGTATTATAATGAAACAACTGCCCTAAAGTCCTTGTGCATCACAAATGTAATCTCCGATCTTTTTTTATAAAGACATTTTAGTCCGAATTAATTAAAAACAGCACAATAGCCCCATAACAAAGTCAACCTGTCCACACATTAGAAACAACCAAAGCAAATATGATAAAAGCCAAGAATCCTTGGGACTACTTGTCACCACCGGCTAATCCCAGTTCGTTATTTTCGGAATACGCTTGTGATCGTTTCGTGCTGAAGGAGAATCCCAGCTGGGCTCAGATCTTATTCTGGTGTTCATAGCGTATTCTGCAATTGTAGAGATGCTGAATTTTGTTATTTTGAATGTTGAAATTCTTAATATATACCGCATGAATTACCCTTAATAGAGGTAAACAAATTCAAATTGTCTGTGCAGATTATTTTGTTAATTAGAAAGTCCCCTTTATGGCCCCCATACATTAGCGGACAAGTTGGACCTATTTTTGCCTGAGCTCCCCCAGCAAATGGGACATGGAAAATTCCGGGGAGCTGCGGGGGCAGGAGAAAATAGAACTACAGTACCTGGGCAGCGGGGGATCCGGGCTGCGTGAAGCGCCCGGGGGCTGTGGGTGCAGCTGCGGAGCGGGCAGCCTGCAGTGTCCGGGAAACGCTGAGTGAGTGGACACTGTGGACAGCAGTGGCAGAATTTGAAAATTCAAAAAATAGGCCGGCCACTGATTGGCTGAGAGAGAAAGAGTTCCCAGGCGCTTCACGCTGCCCAAGATTTTGCCCGCGTTTTGTGTTCCCCGCCCCCTTCACATAGGTGTGTGCCAACGGTGATATCAGCCCGAATTGGATAAGTGTATGGGCACTGAGTGTTACATATGGTCTAGGTACATTTGAAACAAAGAAGTAGTGAATAGGAAAAACACAGCGCTCAATGTAAACTATGTTAACAAGGTGTTAATGAACCCTGTATGTGAACAGATTTCAAAGATACAAACCAGATCGAGCTTAGCAGGGTCGACAGGTGTATTGCATACAATGCTCCAGATCTATCCAATCCACATTCACACTATTTAAAAGCACAGGGGAGATATAATAAAAAGCAACATGGTGCAGGTCAATAAAGTAAAACAAATATTTAATCTGACAATTGCACTTACAATAAAGTGACTTGATATAAAAGCATGAACAGTGTGTCACTGGCAAAAACAGCAGGCATGCGATGTCATCAGGATCGTCCTTCAGTCTGGGTCCCTTGGTCTGGGGGCAAGGGGGGCTTAGTCCAGGATTGTCCTCTGCTTCACAGCTGTTCCCACAGGTCCACACGTCAGGCTGGTGTTTAAAAAGCACGCTTAAACGCGTTTTCGGAAAGTTCTTCCTTCGTCAGAAGCGTGACTAACAGGTCCATAGTGGGGCATACATAAACCCCTGTCAATTAAAATACAAGATGTTCATTGGCCGCTAGTCGGCATCCAGCATCCGGCCCCCGTGCCCAGCAGCATGGTGGTGCGTTCCACCTACAGGAAGTGCGCGGCCACTTGTCTTCCAAAGACAGGAAGCGCATCACCGCTTCACTCACTCACAGGGATCTGCGCAGAAAACGATGGCTGTGTGTGCCAAAGCACTCGCGCTTGCGTTCAACTGTAGATAGTGACCTTTAATCCTTTATGGACCATAAAATTACGCCTGGCAGGGAAAGCGGAGGCTGTTTACATCAAAAAGTATAAAAAACCACCAGAAAAATTTAGTGACCCTAGGGCCACTCCGTAGCGCTAGTCGTGCTAGATCTCCAATTCCCAAAAGGTAATTTGCAATTACCCCCAACGGGTGTATAATCAGCAATGTAAAAAAGTATACATAGATCTGTCACTTGACAGGAGCAGTAATTTATTTAATTATTTATTTATTTATTTATTTATTTAGCTGGGCAGGATTATCGCTGCTTCTTATACAGGGAGTGCCGATCCCTTATATTGTACAAGGTGTAAAGGTCTGACACTTATCCTTTACACCCTGTTTTTTTTTTTGAATCAAGTATTTTTTTATTCGTTTTTGAAAATTTGCATGTAAAACAATTACATAACTTACTAAACAGAAAAAAAAAAAAATAATACTAATAAACAAATATTACATCAAAACTGCTTCCTAATTTTGCAATAAAACTGAAAATAAAAGTAAATATGGGTTAGATCATATAAAGTTGAAATATCATAACCCAACACCAAAATCATATCTGATATACAGGTTACCACAGCCAGTGATCAAAAAGGGAAAAACAGGTGTATCTTGGTAGTCTAAGGTGATACTACGCCGTGGATAGAAATACAGCTGCACTTTGTTTTGATTGCGCACTCACGTGGTTAATCCTTCTTTCTTGTATACATTTGAAATAAAACAAATATTTTTTTTTTATTGCAGAATTATCCAGAACACAAAACACCTGGTCCATATTGGAAAAGGAGCCTTTGCAAATCTACAAAACCTAAAATACTTGTAAGTTTAATTTTCTTTAATGCATATAAATAATTGTAAAAATGTATCTACAGCACAATCTGAGCACAGGTGACTGATTTAGTACCTCAATCCTTTTTATTTATTTATGCTTAACCATAGTATCCTTAAAACCTGAACTGGTAGGGTGCTTTGCAGACAGAGGGGTACATTTACTAAGATGGGAGATCTATTAATGGGAAGAACCATGGTCTAAGAGGTTAGTTTTCTACAAGCTGATGTAGCCATTATGATTGACATCTTACTGATCTCTATCTCTGGGTAAGTGCTCCTGCACGATCTCCTGACCTCTCCAACCAGGTCAACTGACTGGCGACCATCGATGATCGGTATGGAGGGGGAATTTGTGAATGCCATTGACCTGATATATGAGGCCTTTAGTAAGAGATAAGTACTCGGAGAAGCATCTGGACTTGTTGCAGTGGTGGGTCTTGTTGAATGTAGGTATTCAGATGAGCAGTGTTAATACGGGTCCATTAATCAACAAGTTTTAGCTATTTAAATATCTTTGGGTATGATAAATGGTTCTCCAGCCAATCTTCCCCAAACTGTCATTTTTTTAAACACATGACAGTTGGGGACAGTTTGGCTGGTGCACCATTAATCATACAGAAAAAGTTTTAAATAGCTAAAACTTGTGGATAAATTAGTTTGTTCATTAAAGACGGTATGCCCAAGTGGTCTTGCATGTAGGCTCCGGCAGGGCTTGGTTAGGCTGTTGGAGGGAGTCAAGCTGTGGGAGATTAAGGTTTAGGTAGTGGTGGGGTGGGAGAGAAAGCTGTTGAGATGCCGCTGAATGTACTTCTACTAATCCAGCAAAATATATAATCTGGCACAGTACTGGAACCAAAAGTGGCGGAAAATGTATGGTCAACCAGGTGGCAATCTTATAAGGAGACTCCTGGTCACTTCAGCCTATGGCATGGCAATCGCCATTGTATTTTTTTTTAAATAATTTTATTACATTTGCAGCAGTTTTAAAATAAAAGTTTTTAACATGGAATAACAATACTTTGAATTACAAATAAAGGACATTCTCCAATGGAATACAAGAATTCTCTTCTTTTACAAACGTTCCCTGTTGGATTACAAAGAAGAATTCCTGTTAGATAACGAATGAAGGATATTTCCTAGTTTACAAATTGTTCCCATGAGTTTAATAAATGCTTACTCATTTTATTCATGAATCACAAGAAGAATGATTCCTATTAGACTACACGTTTAATCGCCTTGGACTACAAACCAAGATGATTTGTGTCAGACACCGGGCCTGTATTATGTTCTTTAAAAGAATCCTGTACACATTCTTTATGGATGTCGGTATGCAATTTCTTTGACATTAAAAGTTTAACTTCAAATTAAAGGTGCAATAATGTGACCACGGAAGAGTGGTTAGCCCGTACAAGCCTATCTACGGAAACCTTCGTTGACACGTAGGGTGTGATGGCATGAAGCAAAAAGAGTTGAGAATTAGACTAGAAGAGAAGTGGCCCATCACAACCAATCAAGTGGGAGGTAGCATTTACGAAGAACATTCTATAAAATGATAGGTACAAGTAGATTGGTTGCTTTGGGCAAATTCTCTACTGTGCCTTTTTTTCACTCTTGAAAAGTCTAGCCTTTGGTTGTTGGTGTCCTCTCTAGAAACAAAGCCGCACACTCACTGAAGCCTTATTTTATCCAGAAGCAGTCCAAGCTGTCTGGCCCTGAGGATGAAGAATTGTGGGTAGCCATGTGCTGCCTTATTTTAATAAAAGTACACAGCATTTCCAATCAATTAAAAGAAAAAAGGGTACTTGTTTCCTAGCACGGCCACACCGATTCAGATCGGGGTGGTCGTGTCGGAAAAATCGGGTCGATCGCATCGCATGCGATTTGGTCGCATGCGATGCGATCGACGCGACCGACCGATTTTTGACCCGATTTTTTTCATTGAATCCAATGTAAATTGGGTCCCTGGGACCCAATTTTACATTGGATTCAATGAAAAAAATTCCCAACCCCCCCAAATTTAAGCGCGTTAACCCCAGGCCACGATAGACGCCAACCCGAAGCGTGGCGAGCGCAGCGAGCCCGCGAGGGGCGGCGGTACGCGTCCTCCGACCTTTTCATGCCCTACTATCCACGTCGGCGTGGAGTGAGAATAGAATAGTGTGGCGAGCGCAGCGAGCCACCGAGCCCGAAGCGTGGCGAGCGCAGCGAGCCCCGCGAGGGGACGCGGATACCTTCACAGTTATACGCGTCCCCTTGCGGGCTTCACAGGTGTCCGTGGCGACGCGGACACCTGTGAAGCCCGCGAAGGGACGCGTTTACCTGTGAAGGTATCCGCGTCCCCTCGCGGGGCTCGCTGCGCTCGCCACGCTTCGGGCTCGGTGGCTCGCTGCGCTCGCCACACTATTCTATTCTCACTCCACGCCGACGTGGATAGTAGGGCATGAAAAGGTCGGAGGACGCGTACCGCCGCCCCTCGCGGGCTCGCTGCGCTCGCCACGCTTCGGGTTGGCGTCTATCGTGGGGTGACGACGGGGACTTCTATAATGTGAAATGGGTCATTATGGCCCATTTCACATTTTTTCACATTTTTACAGCATTTCAATGTTAAAATTTTTTTTAACATTGAAGCCTATGCAAAAATCGGGTGCATCGCGTCGCATCGCGTCGGGACCAATGTTAATGGTCCCGACCGACGCGATGCCCCCGATATTTTACCTTTCCCGACAAGATTTCAATGTTAAAATTTTTTTTAACATTGAAGTCTATGGAAATATCGGGGGCATCGCGTCGGTCGCGTCGGGACCAATGTTAATGGTCCCGACCGACGCGATGCCCCCGATATTGGCCCTTATTCTGATCGGTGCGGATATTCCCGCATTCTTACGGTGCGGTCCGCACGCCACGGTGTTTTGCCGCGTGCGGCCATCGTCCGTAGAAACGCCCACGTGTCCTCCGCATTCGGACGGACTCACTCTTTAAGAACAGGGCGTGTTTACGGACGACATACAAACCATGCGTGTGCGGGAGAAACACTCCGATTCGGCACGGTATTACTGAGTATTACAGAGTATGCTCGGAAATACCGCATCCGAACGGGAGCCAAGCGGTGCTACCGCCCGTAAGCGGAGTATTTACGCCAAACAACCCACTATTATGTATCTTCTGCAATACATCACATGACCCACTTATTCAATTACCTATCCTCATAAAAAACTTCTTATTTTGAATTGGAATCAATTAGATGCCAATATATCCTTACAAGCATGCCTAACACATGCATTGCACACATTAACCCTTACAGCAATTGAAGTGCAATGGTTTCAATTAAAGCACTGACAAGCGTCCTATTAGTGAGTAATGAGTAAAGGAGTAGATTCTATTGGGTTCAGGTGTTAATGGTTGTAGTCATTAGGCGTACGTTCGCCTACCGCATGAACGAGTGGTGTCCGCAAAGCAATAGTACACTTGTGGACACCGCACATTTCTGCCCTTTTTGATCGCGTGCATTCGGAGTGGTTTCCGAATGTACGCCCCCCAACATAAGTGTACTCCCCCGTGTCCGCCCATGTTTCCGCCCCGTTTTGCCCACTTTGAAACTACGCCCATGTGTCATTCCGCATGACGCCCATAATACGCCCCTATTTCCCGAATAATAGCGGTGAACAGTTCTGGACGGGATCTGGCCGAACTGGTACCGAGTCAAGGCGTGGCACATGCGCGTTGCGTTCTCCACGCATGCGCAGACGCCGTAAAGACGCGATCCGAAAGTATGCGGTAAAGTCCGCGTCAATCAGAATAAGGGCCATTGTCTCCTAGCCGGCTAAATGGACCTGATTTCAAAAGAAATCGGGTCCATCGGGGGTAATCGTGTCCCTTAATTAAGGGACACGATTACTTAAGATTGTGGCCGTGCTAGGAAACAAGTACCGAAAAAAGGATTGTATATGTATTGTAGCTGAGAATCTGAGTCACCGACATGAACTGGGAAAACTCCAAGCCGCTTGCATCCTGCAAACATTAGCAAACACACGTGATCATCTCCAGTGCTTACTGTATTACCCTCAGGGATACTACATGTGAAACGCGTTACTAACACATGCGCAAAATGAAGCGATAACCACCATAATGTCCATATTTAGCCATCATTACCTATTATTACCGCCATTCAGCATTTTCCAAGTGAATCTGTTTATAACAGCAGTTGGAGGCTCCTACCTCATAGGAGGGGTGCTGCCACTGGCCAAACTGCCAGCACCCCCCCCCCCCCCCAAAGAATCCAAATTAGAATACAAGGCAAAGCAGGGAGTGGCTTTCTACAAGAAGGCAGTTCTCAGCCTATTGCACCCTGGACTGGCAGTCCTGGAGGGAGCAAACACCTCCCAATGGGACAGCCTTTACTGGCAGGTTGGACTAACAATAGGAAGCCATAGTGGAGCAAGTGCAGTCTCACGGACTGCATCCGGCTTCACGACGGCTGAGCACAGTGGCAGATTTTACCTGGGGGCCGCATTCCAAAACTACCACTGGAGAACACTCTGCATGCTTTTAGTGTGCTTTTCGCTGCGAAACATGAGAAGCTTACTGCTCACGACCAGTTCTGAACAGGGCTGCCGAGAGGGGAGGGGAAACGGGTACTAATTACCCGGGCTTGCTGGAGGGGCCCTGGTCCGCCAACACCCCCCCCCCCCTTCCCCCTCCATCCCTCCCGAGCACCAGCAGTACACACCTACAGTATGAAAATTTTGGGGGGTGTGGCCTAATTGTGGGATTAGGACACACCCCCAACATTTTACCAGGGGCCGGCATACAGTACCTCTTGGTGGCCCTGGGCCTGAATCAGGCCCAGTATTAGCACATTTGCAATATTAAGCAAAAACTTGCTGTAGATTAATAATTAATAACAAGACAATGCACTCTATGTATTACAAGTCACAGAGGAGTTAACAGAGGAGTTAACAGAACTTATTAAAGACAGATCATATCACCATCTTTATGACCTAGAGTAAAATAACTCAGTAACAAAGAAAACGTGAAAAGAAATACAACACATCAGTACGTGCGCTGCTGTTCAGCTTCTATGATCATTTTCCATTGTTCACTGTTAATCTAATTAATTTGGCCCAGTACACTGTAGCAGGTCCTGGTTTGTATTGCAGTGTCTCGCTTTTATACCTTCCACTATTATCCCTGCACACCCACTACCGTGTTACTCATTACCCCTTGAAGTTAAAAATTGTCCTTTTAATCATAAAATAGAGTGTACAGAACGCTTAAAAAAGAAACCAGCCTGGTGACTGGGAATCATCAAAAGGTTGCCGGCGGCAACGGGCTCTATTAGCACAGACACAACATCTGTCACTTTCAGCTCATTCATTTCACAACCTGATAGGCTTCATGGAAATCTACATTAAAAAAAAGAGCAATTTGTGTGTGTGCGTGTGTGCGTACGTGCATATGTGCATGCATGTGTGTATTATTATTATTATTACATTTTATTTAGAAGACGCCACAAGTGGTTGGCGGCGCCGTACATAGGCCACACAGAGTACACGGAATTAAACATTGCAGTAACTGAGAAACGACAACAGAGCACCAGTAACAAATAGCAGCACAACTCTCAGTACACAATACAGCTGAGATGTAGGGAAGCAGAGGAGTTGTTCAAGTACTACCGGGGGGGGGGGGGGGGGGGTTGCCATTGCAAGAGATGAATGATGCGGGAATAGACAGTCACTGATTAGGAGTGCTGTAATTGAAGGGGGAGAGGAGAGGTCTGTGAGATGAGGAGGGAGGACGGCCCTGCTCCAAGGATCTTACAGTGTAGAGGGAGGGGGAGGCAGACAGGTGACATGAGGTGGAGGGCAAGTAGGCCTGAATGAGCATGGATGGGGTGGCTAAGACATGAGGCAGCAGGTAGGAAGAGCGGCCTAGGTGGCCGCACTGAAAGGGTCGACAGTGCAGCAGAGGCTTTGTGGAGGCGTGGCCTGGAGGTGCATGGAGTAAGCAGCAGCATGCTGTAGCTCCTACATATATATCCTAATCGCCATCCTGATTCCCTGAAAAGCAAGACATTTACCCCTAACAAAGAGCCTGATATACGGATACCTGGTCTCTGTTTGGTGCTGACGCTGGATGCTGAACGGACGCAGAGTCTGCACCTTTTGCCGGCGTGTGTGGGGGAGCAAGATCCGAGACGGACCCGACTTCCCGCTGACGCGGCGGCTGGGTCACTGGCCGGGCGGACGTACGTGGAGGCGGTGAGGACGGGGCGGTGAACTGGAGCGTCCCTTGCGCCCTCTTCACCCTGAGACCAGTCAAACTCTCCTCCGCTGACCTCTGAAAATCTCCCTGTACGCGGAGTCTGTTACCGTTTGCCGGCGCGTGTGGGGGAGCGAGATCCGAGACGGACCCGACTTCCCGCTGACGCGGCGGATGTGCTACCGGCCGGGCGGACGCACGTGGAGGTGGTGAAGACGGGGCAGTGAACTGGAGTGTCCCCTGTGCCCTCTGCACCCGGAGACCAGCCGTACACCCGGAGACCAGCCGAGCATACACCCGCTGACTCCTGGAGAATTGCCCGCACACCCGCTGGTTGACCACGGTGAGAGGGAGACACAATCTGTGTGACGGGCACTGCTGGTGAGAGACACCCTGGGCAGTGTAATATTGGGCTATATCTGACTACAGTTCTATCTGGGTCGTGTGCCTTGAGCCCTGTGTACAGCTGGCGCAGCTCCTCTCCTGTCCCTTAAAAAGTCCCCGCAAGGCCTGCTATCTATGCCTGCTATCCATGACTGCAGCTGCAGCTAAAACCTCATAGTTATAGTCTGCAGATTATCCACCTAGATCGAGACTGTACTTTTCTCTGAGCAGATATAGTATCTGTATACACAATAAAAGGTGTCCCTATTTGGCATATGGAAATCCTGCATATACTGTTACAGTATTGATTGAAGCTCTCCCCAATCCTATAGGTTCCCTCTGGGACCTGGTTTTGAACCCTGAGTACTTCAGACGTGGCTTTCTAAACTAAGCAGTGCTCTTCCCCCATTTCCTCAGCTGGAAATCTAATCCAATAGCCTGCAGAATATTGGCCTCCAGGACGGAACTGTGTTTTATTCTGAATTTGTCACTCAGAGATTTGTATACAATATAAACGCATCTGTTTCCTCCCCCTGCTGTCCCCTGGAAACTCTACCTGCTGACATCAGTTTAGTCTTTAAGAGGTGACAACCGTGAGTGACGCCCAGCGGACTTGGTACTATCTGTTGGTGGGGCCCCTGGCTATAGTTGTGGCTCTTGGATCTCGGAGGTGATTCCCCCGGACTTGGAGAGGCTTCTATGACTTAGTGTCTGATCGTGACATCGGCATATATTGTGAGTAACTCTTATGACCTCTGCTACAAGTCAAGACTTCAGGAGGTGAGATATACTGTATAATTATTGACTGTGAAATATACAAGGCATTAAGGAGAGATCTGGGGAACATTGTGAGAGTGGACCCCCCTTGTGCGGGCGACTGTTAAAGAGAAGCTAAGTTAACTACCCTCTCCCTCCCCCGAACTGACATACATCACCCTCCATTGATACCACCTGAACAAAACATATCCCCCCTTAAACATGGGGAAAACTTCTGCAACTGTAGCAGCGGCAGCAAAATTAGAAAAGTATGCACGTAACACGCAGACCTCTAAAACGGCATCACAAAGTGTACCCAGTTCTCCCTCCTCTCGTATAGAACTGGATACCTCAACCATTGAGCCTGCACAGTCGACACAGCAGATTTTACAGGCCATAAATGCATCTGAGCAAAGGGTAACAGAAAAGATTGGCCAAGTTCAAGCAGAGGTGTCTTTACTGAGACAGGATATGCAAAGCATCAGGGAAAGGGTGCAGGAGACAGAAATCCGCATTTCCCAATTAGAAGATAATACTGTCCCCTTAACTAAAAAGGTGGAGAGTCTCTCCCAGCAAATTGTGAACATCCAGACCAAAATGCTGGATATGGAGGGGAGAGCAAGGCGAAATAACATCCGCATAGTTGGGCTCCCGGAGAGGGTAGAGGGAACAGATGCAGAAAAATTCATTGAACAATGGCTTACGCAAATATTTCCAAAGGATGCGTTCACTCAGCAATTTGCCATAGAAAGAGCGCACAGGATACCGACAAGACCGCTACCCCCAGGAGCTCCACCAAGAACCCTAATAGCTAGGCTATTACACTACAAAGATAGAGACACTATTATGAGATTGGCCCGGGAAAAGGGTGTAATTATGTATGACAGCCAAAAAGTGTCATTTTATCCAGATTTTGCTACAGAAGTGCAAAAAAACAGAGCCAGCTTTATACAAATTAAAAGACGTCTTCGAGACTTGAATATAAAATACTCAATGATATTTCCTGCACGACTGCGTGTAATACATGAGAACGACACGCACTTCTTTACATGCCCTAAAGAAGCCGAAGACTGGCTGGAAAAGAATAAGCACGTCTGACATCCTAATAAAAACTGTTAGAGGGTAAACATTGAATAGAGAGGGAGGGAGGAAGAAGGGGGAAAGGATAGTAAGATTTAATTTCTCCCCTTTCCCCCCCCCCCCCTTTTTTTTTTTTTTTTTTCTTCTTTTTCCGCTGTTGTTTCCCGTATCCTACTTCCCATGCACATGATATAATGGAAATTAGTATGCATTAGGGTTAGGGTCCCATTTCTCCTTTTCCCTCTCCTTCCTGTAATTATTATTATTTATTTTCTCTCCCTTTTTCTTTCTTTTTTTTTTTTTTTTTTTTTTTTTTTTTTCTTTTTTTTTTTTCCTTTCTCATCTCCTTCTCTCTCTCTCATAGGATGAATAACAGGGTAAATTAAAAAAAAAAAAAAAAAAAAAAATGTGTGGGAGCCTCCATGTGCTAATATAGCCATGGGAATCAGTAGGTTCCTTTACTTCTGGGGGAAATAGTTTAAAGTGTAGTATGAGGGGCTCCAGGTATACCTTAAGGGCTAAGGCTGTACAGGGTGGGTTAGGGTGGGGGGAGGGGTTGGTGTATGTTGTGTATATGTTTGTAAATGTGTATGTGCATAAAACAGGTCAACAGAAGGAAACGGCTAAAACAATGTATAATGTAACCAATGTAAAACAAAGTGGTATATACCAGTATATGCTTAGCTATGTATTTTATATGCTAGTGTTCAGTTTAGTGTGTATACCGTGTGTAAAACAGGTTAACAGAAGGAAACGGCTAATACAATGTATAATGTAACCAAGGTAAAACAAAGTGATAGATGCCAATATATACTTAACTATGTATTTAATATGCTAGTACTCAGTTTAACGTGTATACGAGGCTGGACCAGGTGGAAAAGAGGGTATGAATGACCAGCTCGAGGGGATAGGTTTTCTGAGCTGGAACGTCAGGGGACTTAATAATAAAATAAAAAGATCTTTAGTGATGTCCCAGCTCAGGAAATATAAAGCCGACATTGTTTGCCTCTTAGAGACACACTTGTGTGGGGATAAAACAGAGACATTAAAAAAGCCATGGGTGGGCTCAATGTATCACTCTACATTCACCAATAATGCTAGGGGTGTAACAGTGCTAATAAAGAAATCTATAAAATGTCAAATCGAAACCAGCATTATAGACCCCTATGGTAGATTTGTATTGTTGAAGGCCGTTGTAAACCATAGACCCTTAAAGATACTGGCAATTTATATCCCCCCTCCATATAATAACGAGATAATGCGAAAGGTAATGGCATTTATTGCAGAATCCCCTGAAATACCAGTAGTATGTATGGGAGACTATAATAACATAATGATTAATGAATTAGATAGATGGAAAGCAACTAGAGGTCAAATGCAATTTTCAGGTAAAGCCCAAGTAACTGCGTTTTCTAAATTAATACAAGAGATGGGCCTAATAGATATTTGGAGGGTTAGGAACCCAGAGGTTCTCCAGTTCTCCTGCTATTCCCCCACGCACAATACTTTCTCCAGAATAGATATGTTCCTGATATCCCCTTCCCTTGCCCCTGCGGTAATTAAAGTAGAACATCTATCTAAAGGAATATCGGACCACTCACCTATACATCTAAGAATTGATTTAAATCAGGATCGAGGCAAAACAGCATGGAAATTAAATCCATACTGGCTAGAGATAATAGACAGAAATAAAGAAATGCAGCAGGAGCTGGAGTATCATGTGGAGGACAATAAAATGCATCATAGTTTGGAAATACGACATGACACTCTGAAAGCAGTACTAAGAGGACTATGTATAAAAAGAATATCAGAAATCAAAATAAACAGTAGAAGAAAAGAGAAGGAGCTAGAGACTAAATTCCATCAGTTAGAAAAGAACTATATTAACTCCAGGTTATTAAGTGCTAAGACAGAGATGATAGATGCAAGAGATGAGTGGGTAGATTTTCTATTTAATAAATCCAAAAGGAAGATACAATTCAGTAGGCATAACCAATACTTTCAATCTGAAATAGGGGGAAATCAGTTGGCATATCTTGCCAAAAATGGAAACAACTGTAATACAATTTCTGGTATTAAAAATCAACAGGGTAAAATATGCTATGCGGGTAAGGAGATAGTGGAGGTGTTCCGCCGGTATTATGCCAATCTGTATGAGTCTGGAGAAAAATGTACGCAAGTGGAACTACAGGAATATCTGAGATACATTTCAGTGCCCTCTTTGACAACGGAGGATGCAGATGCCCTGGAAGTTCCTTATACTAAAGAAGAGGTAGCAGCGGCTATTTCCTCTCTTCCCTCTGCGAAAGCACCGGGGAGAGATGGAATACCTACAGAATTGTATAAAAAATATGCAGATTTTTTTGTGCCTTATTTGACAGACCTATTCAATTCTTTGTTGGAATGGGGCTCTCTTCCCCCCACGATGTTGGAAGCAACAATCATATTGATACTGAAGAAGGAAAAGGATCCACTTTCTCCAGACTCATACAGACCAATTTCACTGCTGAACACAGATGCCAAGATACTCGCGAAAATAATAGCCATAAGATTGAATGGGGTGATTGAGCTGATAGTACATAAAGATCAGGCTGGATTTATGCCAGGCAGAACAACAACTCAAAACCTGCAACGCCTCTATTGCCATCTACAGGGAGATCAGAGGGGGGAGTCCGAGGCCTTGGTGGTGTCCTTGGACGCGGCCAAGGCCTTTGACACCGTGGACTGGGATTACCTGTGGGCAGTCCTACAGAAAATGGGCTTTGGGCCACGATTCATTAAGTGGATCCAGATGTTGTATTCCTCTCCATGTGCAAGGGTGTCAGTAAATGGATACATTTCGGAGGCCCTTGTACTGGAGAGAGGAACTCGACAGGGATGTCCACTATCTCCTGCCCTGTTTGCTATGGCCATTGAGCCATTGGCATGCAAAATACGTTCAGATCCAGATATTAAGGGAATTGCAATAGGTAAAGTGACAGATGTTATAGCATTATATGCAGATGACATGTTAATTTTTCTACAAGAACCAGGGAAGTCTCTGCAAACTATGCTAAATTTAGTGAGTGACTTTGGGAATGTATCAGGATTACAAATAAACTGGGACAAGTCAAGTATGCTCCCGATATCAGGGAAGATACCGAGGGAGTATCGTGACATGTACCAGCTAAAATGGGCCCTAAAATTCAAGTACTTGGGGATTTGGATCACTCCAAATATGCACCAATTCGTTGAGTTAAATGTGCTACCAATTACTACATGGATGAAAGAGAAAACGCATATATGGAAAAAACTCCCAATTACTGTCACAGGACGTATAAATATGTTTAAAATGGCAGTGCAGCCTAAATATTTGTACATGTGGCAAAACTCACCTGTATACATTCCCAAGGCAGTATTCACATCTATAGAAAAAACTATACTGTCCTTTATTTGGAAAGATAAACAAGCCCGGGTTGCAATTAAAACTTTATATAAATCAAAGGAAAACGGAGGATTAGCCCTACCAAACCTTAGAAATTACTATATAGCCGCACAACTGGCACATGCACAGGGATGGGTAAATAATGAACTAGATCCAACTACCCAGGCCCTGTTTGTGGAACAAATGTATCAGTGGGAATCCCCAGTATATTTTTTATTATCTGAACACCCCATGAGTGGAGTTCATCCACTATTGCGACAACTAGCACTAGTCTGGAGGCAGGTACATGGAATCTGGGAATGGACGGGAATAGAAATTCAAAGCCCAATATGGTTTAATAAGAAATATAGCGAGTTGGAAAAAATATCTGCAGATAATATATGGAAAAAAAATGGCATAGTGGAGATAGGACATCTTTATGATAATGGTCTATTTAAGACATTTAACCAATTAAGTATTGAGTTTGGTATACCAAATAATCAATTCTTTAGATACCTTCAGTTGAGACATGCGATACATAAACAATTTGGAGGATATACTTTGGAGACCTCTATATCCCCCATTAAAAAAATGCTACAAACTATGAGTAAGAGGGGGCAGGTGTCTAAATTATATGTTAATATTAACTCAAGCCAATATCCCGAGATATTAGAACGGCTAAAAAACAAATGGGAAATGGATATAGGTCAATTATCAGTGGAAAACTGGAAAAGAATAATAGGCTCAATAAAGTATGCTACATTCAGCATTAGATATCAGCAGATACATTTTTATGTCCTCCACAGGGTATACCGCACTCCAGTGCTAATGCACAGGGCAGGCATAAGGGATAATACCAAATGCCCAAAATGCATGGGGGAAGGAGCAGGATTCTGGCACCTGATATGGGAGTGCCCCCGAGTACAAATTTTCTGGGAAGAAGTGTGGGACGATGTTAAACACACTGTTCCTGATATTGCACAGTTTGGCCCCAGGGCATGCTTATTTGGGTTAGAGTTAGGAGGAAGTAATACTATACAGATATATCAATACATTATAAGCCTGATTACTTTAGCTAAAGTGATGATAGCGCGCACATGGTTCGCGGTGAAACAACCAGATATAGAAAAATGGAGAGCTCTGGTGAGAGACGTGATTAGACACGAAAAGCATATGTACTATACTAGGAATGCATCAGCTAAGTTTCACGGTAAATGGGATAGGTGGTGCAATTCAAGATTGCATATTGAAGAGGCAGAAGATCTGTCGAATGATGGGCATTAGTTCATACACCTAAACAGTAAAGGGGAGGGCGGTGGTGGGTAATAAGTAAACAAAGTATGAAATCACAAACTTGGATAATTAAGACTTCACACCACTAGAGACATGATTTGAATATTAGATATATATAGATATGTGTAAACACTAATATTAGAATAAAATAAAATAAGTAACACAGATGAACATAATATGATAAAATCCTCACAATTAGGGGTCTTAATCAGAATGGATATATAATAAAATGTTGTATGAATTGATAATTGATGATAAATAGAAAGATAATATCTTCTTTTTTTTTTTTTTTTTTTTTTAGTTATGCGTAAACACTAATACTAGAATAAAATAAAATAAGCAACACAGATGAATAATACGATAGAATCCTCACATATTTTGGGGTTTAATTAGAATGGATATATAATGAACTGTTGTATGAACTGATGCCCAATATGAAAATCAGAAAGATAAAATAAACTGGAAATAGTGATAAGCAAATGAATGTACCAAGAGGGAATACCGGGAGTGGGCCGTTTTACATCGTAGAACAACGTTGTAGTTGTTAGAAGACCTGTAATTATGTATTGTGTATATGTTAGTAAGTCATGTTAATGTAATGTATGTTAGGGATGCTGTATGTTGTTTTTTTGTACTGTTATGTCTATTTTTTATATACAAAATCAAAATAAAGAATATTGAATTAAAAAAAAAAAAGGAAGAGCGGCCTAGGTACTAGGTTATGTACACGTGGGTATATGTGACTATGTAGTAAAGAAGCATATACAGATGGAGGGTCTCTGGTTATTGCGGGTCCTGGTGATTCTCTTGCCAACCGTCAGGACCCGCCATCAGGCTTGTGCGCCCCGTTCCGTCTGAGCCCACTGCTACCTCCCCTCCCAGCCACTGACTGTAGCCCCCCGCATCCCTCCCGCCCCCCCCCCCCCCCCTAACCTTGCCCGTCCCCCTGAAGCAGAGACGGGCAGGGATTCCAATCCCCGCCGGCGAGTGACGGGGATGCGCGTGCCCTTCAGATAGAGAGCCTCTCCGCCGGCTCTTGCCAGCATAGGGAATCTGGTGAGAGCTGGCGATGAATGAGAGGCGCTCCATCTGTATGGTAAGTACGTATACAGATGGAGTAGCTCTCATTAGAGCTGCTCCTGGCGATAGAATCACCATCCACCGCCATTTGGCAGCTGCCAGAAGGGTGTGCACGCACACGACACTGGCGCTTCCCGTTCTGACGGAGCTCGCCGCCTCCCCGCTGCTCCCCATCCTCCCATATAGCTGCCTGCACCCCCCACTAACCCTGCCCGTCTCCCTGAAGCGGATTGCGATTTCCTAAGCTGGCTGAGAGGCACTCCACCTGTATATGTGTGTGTGGAAGACCATCTTTTTCCCGAAAAAATAATAATTAACAGAAAAACTCTAGGTGCTTTCAGCAGCCAATTGTGAACTATTAATCCATTACTAGATTTGAAGCTAGACTCGTCTGATATGTAACTAGCAGAAGCCACAGATTGATTAATTACAAATGAAATCCACATACATAAAATGTATCCGTACCGTAGACCGTAAGCTTGCGGACACGGCCCTCTTACCTCTTTGGCTGTTTGTTCCACACAACTAATTATAATGCCGCCGTAGTAGGACATGTTCATAAATAAAACCACATGGTTTTACAAATTTATTATCGGAATTGTTTTTGACCTAGTATATTGACTTATAATATAGAATCAGTATGAATATAGGCGGACTCAGGACACGGTGGTGGATGGGTGTCCCCCTCATTTCTTCCTTTCACAATGTTGACTTTGATTTCAATGGAAATTAATTCAGCGCAAAATGAATAGTACCGGGCCTTCGTTCCCTGCACTTAGTCGGTGTTTAGATTGTGTAACTAGCATTGGTACTTGTGTATTATCTGGGCGCCCGATTTTTTCATTGCACGTTAAAAAATCGCATCGCATACAATCATATCGCAAGCGATGCGATGCAACGCGATTGGACCCAATTTTTAATCGGGACAGGCACCCAGATGCCTGATTCTTATGTTAAATGCCCCCCCAGACCCGATTTTTTATTGCACACCCACCCTGATGGCTGATTACTATGTTAAATGGTCCCCCATTGTTAACGCCACCCCAGTATCAACGCCAATCCAAAGCGTGGCGAGCGCAGCAAGCCCGCGAGGTGCGGCGGTACGCCTCCTCCGACCTTTTCATACCCCCACTATCCACGTTGGCGTGGAGTTGATGTTATATAGTGTGGCGAGCGCAGCGAGCCACCGAGCCCGAAGCGTGGCGAGCCCCGCGCAGGGACGCGGAATACATGTGAAGAATTACGTGTCTGCTCGCCACGCTTCGGGCTCGCTGCGCTCGCCACACTATACAAAATCAACTTCACGCCGACGTGGATAGTGGGGGTATGAAAAGGTCGTAGGACGCGTACCAACGCCCCTTGCCGGCTCGCTGCGCTCGCCACGCTTTGGGTTGGCGTTGATACTGGGGTGGCGTTAACAACGGGGGGGGGGGGGGGGGCATTTCACATAGAAATTTCTTAGAAACCTGGCACCTGCTAATATTAATACTAATTCAGGTGCTGTGTTTGGGATTGTCTCACCTTTAAAAGCCATCAGGTACTTGGCAGTTGAGCATTAACCCAGGAAAAAAACACATGTTCATTTTAGCTATGATGTGTAAGCAGGTGCCAGGTTTCTAAGAAAATCAGTTGTTAGTGTAGGACTTGCAGTGAAATGGGGTCCCTTGGCGATGGGCTGCAAGCTTAAATGCATTGATCAATTCATGAACTAAAACCCCATTATTTATTTATTGATTATTTGAATGTTAAGGTGAGTTAGTTTGTTATAGTGAGTGCTGGGCCCCCTGTGTGTATATATATATATATATATATATATATATATATATATATATATATATATATATATATATACGTGGGTACATAAAGAGGCCACTCTCCAGACTGTTGAAAGTTTTAGAACTGCATTTTATTTTTCAATACTGCTGCCACATTTTCTGGTCAACGTTTCGGCTCACATCAGAGCCTTTTTCAAGACTTGCAGACAGCTTAATACATGTGAAATACGTGCCGTAAACACCTCATGACATCCAAAATGAAGTGCACGCCATCCTGCCTCATATATATATATATATATATATATATATATATATATATATATATATATATAGCGACGTAGGCAAATAATCACGGCACTCAGAGGAACTTTTAAAACTTCAAACAGGTGTATTCAGGGTGTCCAACGTTTCGGGGTACAGGCGCCCCTTTGTCAAGGAAAACAAGTGAATCAATTGATTCACTTGTTTTCCTTGACAAAGGGGCGCCTGCGCCCCGAAACGATGGACACCCTGATTACATCTGTTCGAAGTTTTAAAAGTTCCTCTGAGTGCCGTGATTATTTGGCTACGTCTATTCTATTATTCATCAACGGGCACCGGGGCTTATTTCACCAAGGAGAGTGCCAGCTCGCCACCCGTAGCTATATATTTTTATATATATATATATATATACACAGACACAGCATGTTTCCCTAGCGTGTGACATGATGACGTCACATGCATAAAGGAGAAGCTGAAGCAAGAGAGCGGCAGAGAGCCCAGCAGACACTGCTGCTTCCCCTGGCTCCGACACGTCCCAGGCCGTCCCCGCCCATCCGCCCGCCCATCCTGTACACAGTAGCCAATAGCCGGCTCTGTGTACAGTCAATTAAATCAGTGGGGGGATTTGTCGTCTCTGTCATGGCCACGCCCACGTCGCGGCTGACTCGCCTCTGGTGCTCAGGCAGCGGCAGCATGTCAGTGTGCCGGGCGAGTGCCGATGCCCACACAGGCCCTGCTGCTGCCTTACAGTAGTTTACCCCACTGTTTCCTGTGCTTTTTATATGGCACTGAAATCAATCAAGATCCATATTGGAAGTTCCTGGATTTGTTCTTGTTTTTTTTGCGCACAATTAGGGCGTATTCTCATGCAACAGTACTAGCCCATATTTGCACTTTTCACCAGCATTAGTCAGATCTCACTACAACAGTTTCATATGATTGAGACCAATTACATTGTGCAATCTCCAGTGAACCCATACTGAAGGCATAGCCAGATAAAGAGGGGTGCAGGTGATAATGCACCCCAGATGCCCCTCTGTCAAGTAAACACACCCCTCCCTGAGCACAGTGACATCATTAGCTCTCCTGCTACATGTCACAGTGCGTAAGTAGAACAGAGGTTGCTGCTATTGTTGCATGTAACAAGATATATGATACAGTAGATTTAAACTTTCTATATGTAGTTTAAGGTTGTTTTTAAAAAATCCTCTCTTCCTGGACTCCCCACTTAATTATGATTGCAATCCCCTGTGTTCAAATTAACTAAATATTATATATAGACCTGGGGTTCCCAATCTTTTTTTTTAAATCACGGCACCCTAGAGTATCAGAATTTTTTCACGGCACCCTTAGGCCCCCCAAAAAATAAAAAAGCAGAATGAATATAATGAAGTAGATTGGATCAGTTATGTGATAAAGGGCAGGATTTCCTTCTGTTTGTACATATTTTATGATTGGCAGCCACCAGCACTGGTTTTGCCCATAAATAATTAACCATAAATCTTTTGAATTGGTCCAGGACCACCAACCCGGTGCGCCCTTGCAAGCATCCCAAGGCACCCCAGAGAGCCACGGCACACAGTTTGGGAACCGCTGCCCTAGACAAATATATACACACCTGGGGATGATTTCAGCCACCTGTAAACTAAAAAACAAACAAGAAAACAAAATCAGCTCTTTGTAGAACATAAAGACAAAATATATTAACCCTGATCTTAAAAGCCCTGTTATGTACATTTACAGTACTAGGAATGATGGAATAATATAATGAGGTGGTTTACTGCGAAATCAGGTCATAGAACACTTCATAATTTCTCATTATAATTAAGATTCCGGCTCGTGTACATTGTCAGCAACATTAAATAACAATCTATTTGTAAACAGTTTTATTAGCTGTTAACAGCGCAATGAAAAGTACAATGTAATATCCGCGTCTTTGATTAACAACCTGTATCTTCCTTTATAAAAATCCCGAATCTGCATTGAAACTTGACCTAGAGACCTTATCTTATTTAATTAGGATACTCATTTCAGCATTTGCCATGCCTGTTTCATATTGCGGAATGACCTGCTGAAGCCTCAGGTTCATTTAATCATGTAATGTGATCTTTAGTTGACATCTCCAGGCTAGCATTATAGAATGGTATCTCCAACTGAAAATGAATCACCTAAATTGCAAGACATTTATGCACAGGAGACATCCCAACAGATTTAAGGCTCTCGTCCTTAGCTGCAAGTTCACACCACTCAGCAATAATAGCCAATTATTTTTTTAACCTATAGAATACAGTTAATAAAATAACTATTTTTTTAACCTATAGAATACAGTTAATAAAATAACTATTGTACAGTATCGAAGCCACTATCGCACTACCTATTTATTGCACTAATTATTATCCCACATAAGAACTTAAATATTTCAAGGCCACTTTAACCAAATGAATGCCAACATCTCTGAGCGTTGTTGAAAAATATCCGCTAAAAATGCCATTGTCGCTTACATTTGTTATATAAATTCAAATAAAAAATGTTATGTAAAAAAAGGGTACTTGTCTATTATCACGGTGCCCAATTAGCATACGTATGGCACCGTAGGCAAATCGCATCGCATGCATTTTTTGTGTGCGATGCGATCGCATGCGATGCGATTTTCCTATGTAATTTATTCACTGCTCTTTTTTTGCTCCGGGCGGTGCAATGCAATCTTTTACTTTACTATACACTTATATGAGATGCAATGAGATTGAGGCACCCTAGGAAAATACATAGGAAAATCGCATCGGATTGCATGCAAAAAATGCATGCAATGCGATTTTCTTACGCAGAATCGCCCGCTAAGCAATTTGCTTAGTGGGCGCCATGCTAATACACAAGTACCAAAACAAGATTATATTTCCTATATTAATATATAAGGTAATATTACAGGTCATGATGATGAATGAAAATTTTTGCTTGGCAATTTTCACACCAATTTTGACAAATTCACTCAAAGGGCTAAATTCCCAACCATCTCCTGTATACACCACTGGTACTGTATATACAGTTGCTTTTCATAAACTGGCCTATTTCTTACCACCCAACCTGAACACTAAAGTAATAGCATCCATATCTAATTACCAGGCCTATTGCCCCATATGAGAGCCAACGTTACATTTAGAATATTCAAAAACATTCAATAAATTAACCCATTGCCCCCACAAAAGACACAAGTACATTTATACTGTATTTATATTCGATACAGATTCGATCCCAATGCGCGTTCCCTGTAGTGTAAATCGAATAAGACTATATAGAACAGATCAGTATTCTATAGTCAAATCATCTGCATTTTGCGTACTATTCGATTCGATCCTGATTCGATCGCAATTGAATTGGGATCGAATCGCGAGCAAAATCCCAGACAAATCCCACATCTTCGCATATAGGGTGGATCCTATGATAAGCAATTCCAGCCTTACATATAATAGGATTCACTCGAAGATAAAATATCTCCATCGTTATTGTTCAAACGAGATCGAAGGTATCACAGTAGTCAAACTATTAAGCAATTTAACTGAATTGCTGAAACTTCTTAAAATGTATAAGTAATCAACATAAACTAGGTGGGGGAAGGGGTATGGGTGAAAAAAGGGGGGTGAAAGCACAAGGGGGTGTGGGGAGGAGGTTTGGTCTCCCTCACATCAAGTATGTGCACCGTTTTTTTTTGTGTGGAATGCAATACAGTAGTCTACAAGAAGCGATGTTGATTGGCAAAGGGAATAACTAAATAATAAGCACACTGTATACATTTCTAACAGATAAATAACATAATGTCTGCAATAGGCATGGAGTGGGTTAAACATCCAAGGCTGTTGTTTGACCTTTGGGAAGCATGTGACCCGGGGGTCCAATAAGGACTCAGGGAAGGACAGTGTTGGCTATGATATCAGGGCAGGAAAGGGAGGAGTCTTTCTCTCTTTCCTGAAGGGTTTCCCGCCCTCCCTCCCTTGTGTTATTATGGTTGGGTGGGTGTTAATTGCGTTGGCTGATAGGTGGGAAAGAACGGCAGGTGAATAGAATTAGTTCTTATTCAAATGATGATGCTACGTATATGTTTGCTTTTCGGTGCGCTCGCCTCTCATTGGCTTAAGCCTTCGCTGGATCACCCGCTCGGGGGCAGCACCCCACCCTGATGGGTGGGTAGTCAATGCAGTAGGTCGAGCAGGATACCGCTTGTTAGGGTAGGCTTGATTACGTATGCAGATTGTGTGGGGGGAGCTTAGTTAATTAGCCGTTCTTTCTGGGCCACCATTAATTAATTATTAATAAATTAATCTAGCTTAAAAGTACTAAAATAAATCAGCTAACAATTCCTGCCAAACCTAAGTCTCCGAGTCTTTATTTCAGGTTTAATTTGTAAGTCTTGAAATGTGATGTATATACGTGCTAGAGGTCACACACATCAGATGCTAGGATGTTTAAGGAAAAGAAGAGTCACGCATCGTGTAATTAAATATCAAGGGTGACATTCTATGGGATGAGATTTGTGTTTTTTGGCGAAATTTTCGCAAAAAACGGCCGAAACCCCGTTTTTGCATATTTAATGAGATGTGAAAAATGGCAAAAATCACTGATTTTGCCGCGAAATCGCACTTTTCTTGCCGGAACACGCACCTCATTTAATATGCGAATCCAAGGCAAAAATGTGATTTGAAAAAAGTGCGATAATGGGCGAAAAACTGACGTGAGAAAAACTCTCATCCCATAGAATGTCACCCAATATGTCTTACAGATAGATGACTGGACATGTAAAGGTTTGCTCAGAATGTAGTATTTCCATTTTACACAGAAACTCTTCTGGGAGGAATGAAAGCAATGTAATGTGTTATACCTGTCCTAGTACATACATTTTGTAGTAGATTATCTAAGTCAGGAAGGTTACGTGAATGTTTAGCAGTCCAGAAATTCATAATAACCTTCCTGGCCGTCAGGGCCGGCGCCACCACTAGGCAAATCTAGGCATTTGCCTAGGGCGCCGGCCACTGGAGGGCGGCATTTTGCATCCCCCCCCCCCCCCCGTGCCGCTCGGGTACCTGTCCTGCGGCGCTGTGTATTTAAAGCTGGCGGCAGAGGCAGCGGGGGTCCCTGCAGTCCATTAGAAATAACGAGCGCTATCCGCCGGGCTATGCGGAAGCGCTTCTGTTGTGAAAACACTGGCAGCACGGCGCACGCTGATCTCAGCCAATCAGCGTGCTGCCAGTGTTTTCACAACAGAAGCGCTTCCGCATAGCCCGGCGGATAGCGCTCGTTATTTCTAATGGACTGCAGGGACCCCCGCTGCCTCTGCCGCCAGCTTTAAATACACAGCGCCGCAGGACAGGTACCCCCCTCCCCCGGCACCGGACAGCGCCGCAGGACAGGTACCCCCCTCCCCCGGCACCGGATAGCGCCGCAGGACAGGTACCCCCCCCCTCCCCCGGCACCGGGGCGCCCCCACCCCGACTCGCCTGGGGCGCTCCGGTGCCTTGCACCGGCCCTGCTGGCCGTAGTCACAATTATAGTTAGTAATGGAATCAGTGGTTTATGACTGGCATCAAGATTCCAGTTATCAAATAATAGTGGTGTAGGGAGGAGTTTAACCTTTATGTGTAGGACGGTATCAATGAAAATTACTTCTTATGTTGTTGTCATTGCTTGTAGGAGCATCTGTAACACAGGAATACGGAAATTTCCAGATGTCACTAAAATTTTATCTGTGGAATTAAATTTCATTCTGTAAGTAATACTCTTGTTCTATTATTATTATTACGGCATATTACATCATGACTTCAGCCTGCCCAAGGCTCCTCTTCTCCCTCCCAGCCTGCGGCCACCGCTGGGCAGTAAGTAACAGATGACTGACCCAATGGCAATAACAAATGCATCTGGCAGCCGCCGGGTCAAATCATGTGCTACTGACTGCACAGCGCCAGTAAAAGTTTTGTCAGGCCCCACCCACCTACAAAATGGGCGGGGTAAAAAATTTACCAGGGCCTGTCGGTGAATCCGTCAGACCCCCGGCCTGTTGCCATGCACTTACTGTATGCTATGATCTGCCGTTCTATATTGTATTTATGTCCCGATAACACTTTGTTTTCTATTTATTATTTGGCCGGCGCTGCATATTCTTTAAAAAATACTTATAATACTAAAAAATAATAATAATAAATGTATATGAAGTATCTTTTTCATTACATGTATTTATTTTTTCCCCAGAGAGATTTTTGATAACCTACATATAACGGCAATACCTGCAAACGCATTTCAGGAAATTAACAACGAGTCTTTAACATTGTAAGTGGAAAAAGAAAAAACCTGAAAAAAGTATCTGTACTGTGCGTGTCTGTATATGTATTACGTCAGATTATGTGACAATGTGATACACTCGGAAAGAGACAGTTCTGGATGAAAAAAAAGATTAACTCTTTGGGCAGTATTCAATGAGAAAGTTCTCCGTGTTTTATGGAGAATTTTTGCTTTTTTCGCCTTGGACGGAGCATTTTGCTCTCCAAAAGCGAGCAACCCTATTCAATGTGAAATATTCTCCGTCTTTCTAAGTGATTTTCTCCGTGTCTCTCCGTGTAGCAATTCTCCATCTTTTGATGGGGAGCTGGAATGTGAACTTTTTAACTAAAAGGTTTTTTTTTTTAATTTTGGTGTCAAAAAATCAGGGTTTTTTTTTCTGTGAAGGGGCATGTTATTTTTATTCATGTGCTTATATATATATATTTAATTTTTAAAAAAATATGTTTTTTTTTTTTTTTACACAGTGCAGCCAGCAGGGGGCCGGAGCGCTCGAGCCGCTCATTAGATATTCATATATTCACTGCACCCGATCGTTAATATGCACGATCGGGTGCAGTGAATACTGGGTCCCCCCTGGCTATAGGGGGGGGCAGCCTGTGCTGCCTGGGTCCTGGGGAGCCCCCCTCCCCACCACATTCCTCTGGAGCAGCCAGGGAGACTTTAATCTCTCTGGCTGCTTCCGTCCCCCGGCTCCCTGAAAGCTCCCTGCCGCGGACGCTCGTCCGCTGCAGGGGTTAAGACTCGCCGCGAGTGGCGGCGAGCATCAGCCACATTGAATAGTGGGTAAAGTGCCGTGACGGAGAATCTGCAAACATGGAGAATCTCCGCTAAAACACGGAGAGTGCATGGAGAGCGAAATAAAACGCTCTCCATGCACGGAGAACTTTCTCATTGAATACTGCCCTTTGAGTGCCCAGGGAATTTGTTACAATAGGTGTGAAAATTGCAAGCAGACATTTTCATTCATCATAATGGTCTGTAATGTTTACAGTACCTTATATACGAAATATAAGATTTGACACATTTTTTAGTTGAATTTATATAACAAATGTGAGCGGCGCTAGGATTTTTAGTGAATATTTTGCGCATCTCTCACCGAGATGCTGGCACTCAAAGGGTTAAATATGCCACAAGGATAAGAAGTGCAATGCAATATAAACTAAGAAAATGTAAGCTACCGATGGAGCCGGCCTCATTCTTGCAGGGGCTGGTGATAGTATCGCCAGCCCCCGCCAGCGGCAGGCGCGTGCCCCATGGCTACGGAGCTGTCCATGGGTCCCTGCTGCCTCCCCTTCCCCCGATTCCCCCGGTGCCCCTCGCCGCCCCGCTGTCCCCCCTATCCCTGCCCGTCTCCCTGAAGTGGAGACGGGCAGGGACCCGCAGCGGCGCCGACCTGAAACTGGGACGCGTGTGCGAGTGAGCCGGCGATCGCCAGCGAGGACATTCTGGCGATCCCCGGCCAAGGAAGAGAGGCGCTCCATCTGTACTGTTTAAATGTACTTGATTTCTAAATGAAAGTACCCACATTGGTAAAACTGCTTCATAAAAAAACAGCATCTCCCACCCAAAATTAGAATGTGAGAATGAAGGTTAGATACTGTACGTATAAATAAACACAGGTAATTAAAAATGAGAAGCTAGGGATTAAGCTCATAAGAGATTCAACAGCAGTGATTAACTGGCTTATTAGCCCGTAATAATGCGGTTCTATAAATAAGAACATGTGAGGACAGACAGGTCGGAGTGAATGCTGACTGACTGTAGCACATTTCCGTGTGGACAGCCAGTATTTTTCCTGTGAACAATCGGAAGCAGAGGTTCGTTCACCAGTTACTGCTTTACAAAAGTCATGTAGGGTCGTAGGTCGTGTCATACTTGCCTACATTCTGGCTGCCCTTTCCGGGAGAGGGCAGCCAGCTCAGGGGGGGGCGGAGCTGTGGGGAGTGAAAAAGTGGTGGGGACGGGTGGCTACTTACTTGTGGGCGTGACCAGAACAATAGTGCTTTTTTAAGCCACGCCCCCGACGTGCAATGCCATTTTTAAGGCATTGCACGGCAGTGGGCGGGGCTAAAACAGCACGATTCTTGTCATTCGCGTCATTTGACCCACGGGTCCTGGGGTGGTGTGTGTGTCGCGTGATCATGGCGGCTTTGCAGGAGGGTTGCCCTTCTTTCCGGGGCGCCGGGAGGGGGACCCGATTTCCGGACCCTCCCGCCCATTCCTGGAGGGTAGGCAACCCTGTCATAAGTAGTTTTTATACACATCTACACTAGCTGCAGGTGCGCACTGATTTGGGATACACCATTTTGTTCGATTTGCACCAGGGTGTAACCTGCCAAGGGGTGATACCAAAATGCCGACTCCTCTTCAGTGATAGGAGCCAATTGCTGCACTGTAACATTATGTGCAGCACCTGGCTCCTGTCACCATGTAGGAGCCAGCAGTGCGGTCATTCTCGTCTCCAGGTGCAGCCTGAATCTCCAGAACCCATGGAGTGACGAAACGGGGAACTGGGCAGCAAGTACACACACTCTTACCCACAATGCTGCATCCCCTTTTTACCAGCAGTGCACAGGCATTAAACCGCATGCACTGGGTGTTACCATTACAAATGACACCCATTTAGAGGAGGAGCCACACTTATTCAACCCAACAGCACGCCTAAATGTGGGGTTTAGAACACAGCTGTTGGAGCGTGCTCAGACGCATTGAGGTGCGTTGAGGCACGACAACATACAGCATGCAATACACATCTCCACCACTGGGTGGATAATGTTCCACCAATCCAACGGCGGATGGATATACAGATGGAGCCTGTCTCATTCTCGGCAAGTGGCACGTGTTTCCGGGTCCCCTAGGAAAGTCATTCATAAAAATAGCGTACGGTATATACTGAAAAACGCAAACGATGTGTTCCAGCAATCTTCCTGCAGCAGATACAGCTGAAGCGTAACTGATGGTAAGGGATCGCTGTTTAAATGAGCATGTGTCGCTATCACCAGGTAGCGGATAAGTGTGCCGCTCCTCCACTTGGAGACCCAGTTCGATACTTAAAGGCCACCGGAATCCATGTGAATAAAATATTAAAACAATCAGTGTGACTATAGGTTCCAGCGATACCTTAATGCCCCATATGCTGGTACTTGTGGTTCTCCAAATACCACCATGTGGGGCAGGCTTGCTGGGACCTGTAGTTCAACTGTAAAGGCCAATATTACTTTATGGAAAAGCTATAAACCCCACACTCACCACCCAGGGGTGCAGGTAATAGCCCAGGGCTTCAGCCCAGGCCTGGGGTTCCCCGGAGAGGACTTTATTTGGGAACGGGGGTTCCCCACCTCCCCAAGAATCTACAGCCTGGGCTGACTAGTTAGAGAGGATAATGCTTTGGCCAAGTGTCCCCCCCTGGCTGTGGCATTACCACCCAGCTTAGTGAGCCCGGTACTGGTTCTGAAAATACGGGGCATCCCCACACATTTTTCCCTGGTATTTGTAGAACCTGGGCTCGGGGCTGGTTCCTAAAATTAAAAAAACAGGACCACTCATTTTCTCCCTCAAATTTTTGACCTCACTTCCTTTTCCTGTGAGCAGTTGTATAAAATGCTGTATGCGCAGTACTGTACTGTATGGACTGTACGGTACATTACATATTTCACACAGCAGGAAACCTGTAGTCCCTGTGGCTACTAGTATCTTATACCCCTTTTACACCGCCGAAAAATCCGGGTCAGCAGCGGGTCAGACCCGGATCTTCGGCGGTGTAAATCCCTAACGCCGTGTCCCTTTACACGGGACTTCTACCCAGGTCCTGACCTGGGTAGAACACGGCTAGGACCTGGGTAGAGGGCGGTGTAAATGGGAACGCCGGGTCGGATGACCCGGCTCCCATTTACATGAATGGGGAACGTCCAACCTGCGGACCGCAGCGTCCGCAGGTTGGACGGGTCGTCAGCCTGACAGTCACTGACAGCCGGCGCTGCTGTCTGCTATACCCTGCAGACAGCAGCAGCAGCGGCGGCGGGGGAGGGAGGTGAACGGATGCCTGTGTGCGGCATCCATTCACCTCCTGTGCGACGGCGGGGGGAGTGTGTGCGGGGACTGGGGGCAGCCTAGCAGCTTACCTTAGTGCTGGGCTGCCCCCAGCAGCGTTCCGGTCCGGCAGCGGCGCGCGGCGGTGATAGGCGCTTGGAGATGACATCGCGCTGTCATCTCCAAGCTCCGGGGGGGGGGCGGGCGCGGGTGCGGGGCGGGCTGTCCGCCCGGTGTAAATGGCACTAAACGCCGGGTCGCACCCGGCTTGAACCTGGGTCTAAAAAAGCCGGGTGCGACCCGGCGTTTTGGTGTAAAAGGGGTATAACTGGTGTAACATAATGAGTTGCACGTACAGCAGTGCCCTTACACAATTGTACACTATGCCATCGATAGCTCCATAGATATGGGCTCCCATGAATCCCTGGCTGAAACCCGGCAGCCATTTTGTTAACCTGCTCAGTGCTCAAGTCTGGTCTGCTCGCATTGTATTGCAGTCATACTGGGGGCGCAATTCTGTGTTTAAGTAGTGTAGTGTAATGAGACGCATGTACAGCAGTGCCCATTCACAAGTGTAAACTATGCCAGCGATAGCATCATAGATGTGGACTCTCCTTTGAAGACCTGGTTGAAACACGGTAGCCATTTTGTTAACCCGAGTCTTAAGTATGTATAGCACTTCGACCATACTTTATACTTGCTCACTTATCCCTATAGCCCGTTATAAATAGCGTAATGAGACGCATGTCTATGCAATATTATTTTCTGAGAAAAATGTTTATTTAATATACTGTACAATAAATTACTTCTTGCGATATAGTGCATTAATGGAGAATTCACACACCTGCAATGCAAGTTTTCACTATAGTATTGAATGAAACATCTGAGGCATGCGCAGTGGTGATTTTAAAAAGCGACATCTGGTGGATGATCGCTGGTATTGCACTCACCAGTAAGACTTATTGCGCAGCTGCGCGACTAGGCGTGCTGCGACGAGTTGTCAGGACAAGCGCCATAGGCAGCATAGATGTGGGTGGCTCCATCTGTATATCAAGTTTGTATATTATACTACCAAGAGTTGTACAAATAAATGCAGACATTAGTATTATCTTCCCTTGCTGTAAATGTGTAATACTTTGCTACAGTTATTTCACACCAATCAATTCTATTTCAATTCTACATTTAACTGGGTTACCACCTGCAGGTTTTATAGCCAGATTATCTGGAGAAGTGCCATGCCGCAGCTAGGCCGGTAGTCATTTGAGTAAGCAGCACTTATGTAGTGTCATATTCCCATTATGTCATCATTTTTTAAATATAGGGAAGCATTTTTGTACCACGGACAGATTAGAATTTGGCGAAGCAGTAAATCCAAATGACATCACTACAACTCTATAAACACGAAATACGTTTCAGGTTTTACTGTATTTGGCTTCAGCACAATCGCTGAAACACAAGTTGTTGTTCTCTTCTACTATTGTCTAATAAAAAAACGTGGTAGTGCCCATTAAATTTTTATAAAAAGATATCTAATTTCCTCCATGCAGTTACACAATACCAGCAGTGTGCGATCTAACATCTGGACATGTCACTTACATTCTACGGTGCTCTTGTGATGTCACTCAGCTTGGTTATAAAAGTTACTGCTCGGAACAGAAAATTCAGTTATCAGCAGCTGCTGAGCAAGAGTCCACAGTTTATATATTTGACTATATCTAGGTTGGCAACAATACATGGCGTAAGCTAAACTTATTTTGTATCTGAAGATGGTACATTTGACACATTAATTAAAAAACTATTTTTTTCTCGGCTCCTGATTGGCCGCTAGGCGGCCAATAGAATCATTCGAAGGAGAGGCACTGAAGATGAAACTTCAGCATCTCTCCTGTCAGTGTACCGGGACACTTGCATTTTTTTTTTCTAAAGACCGAAGAGGACGTGGGTAAGTAAGATTTACTTCCACAGGTCCCCCTAAGGATTGCTACGGACCCTGGACCCAGGATCAGCAGCCCCCGGACCCAGGATCGACGGACCCAGGGCTACCTACGGGCTCAAGAAAGGTAAGTATCAGTATGTGTGGGCTTTGGATGTATTAAAGTTTTATTATTAATGGGTGTCAGTGTGTTTTTTTTTACTATTTCTATTGAACTGTGGAACTATAAGTGCCAGCGGGCCCCCGCATGCTGGAACTTGTGGTTATCCAAGTCCCAGTTTTAGACAATAGTTTTTAATTCTATTTTTTTACACCATTTTATCAGATCGATGTCCACCGCCCAGGGGCATCGAGGACAGCACCAGGCTTCAGCCTGGCCTGGTAAGTTCTGGAGGGGGGTACCCCTTTATTGGGGGGGTCCCCACTCCCCCAGGACCTCTGGCCAGGCTGACCGGTCACAGGGATGAATGCTTTGGCCGGGGGGACTTATAATGAAAAGTCTCCCCCCGGCTGTGGCATTACCCTGCTGGCTGTTGGGCCTGGGGCTGGTTCTTAAAATATGGGGGTCCCCTAGTCATTTTATCCCCCGTATTTTGGGAACCAGTGCCCCCCCCCCCCCCCCCCCGGTTTTAAAAAATACAGCAATTTGGCCAGTTTTCTGATTTTTTTCAAACCAGCCCCGGCTCTTTCAGCCTGGTGCTGGTTACGGCTGGGGACCCCGAGCCGTATTTTTATTTATTTATTTATTCCTTTTTTTACACACTGCAGCCTGCACGGATCTGACTGATCCGTGCAGGCTGCCTATACAAATTTGTATTAGGGGCCTTTACAGGGCCGCTAATATGAATGAATACGACATCGGGGATTACAAAGCAGTCGTATTTGACTGCTTTGTAAATTCCCCTCTGGAATACTAATTTGCATACGGCCGAAACACCCGTAATCAGTCGTATTCATTCGTATTAAGAATAGGAATACGAAAAATCGTATTCTTAGTAAACCTGTGTCTCTAGTCAACAACATATATACCAAACCCTTCATTAACAAGGTTATACTGGTGCGTGGTCATCGAGTGATCGCCCCGCCCCTAGTAGGTAAAAGCATTTTATAAACTGTACAATAGCTTCAAAAGATGTAACCATTGTTCTCATTTATTTACACCCCAGGAAGCTTTCCAGGAATGGATTTGAAGAAATACAAAGCTATGCATTCAATGGAACCAAACTGGATCAATTGTAGGTATAATAATGTCTTTAGAGTGGTTCTCTAACTCGGTCCTCAGATCCCCACACAGGTCATGTTTTCCAGGTCACCCGGCAGGTGTACTATGTATTCCAGGTGACCTGGAAAACATGGACTGTGCGGGGATCCGAGGACAGAGTTTGAGAGCTAGGATAAGAAACGCACTTTTGCAGAGGTTGCTTATGAAATGTGAGCTCTACATAAGTCATTGTAATGTATAACTGAAAATGGGAAAGTTTATTTTGGTAGAATACGGTTCCGGAAGTGGAGAATAGATAAGTGGACTGTGTCATAGCATCTGCTTATGTGTCATCCATCTAAGCTCAGACACAGCTGCAATAACACTAGCTGTCCAACCCTGAGACGCTCGATGCCTTGTTACATACTCCAATGAGCAAAACTAAATAATTGCAAAACAGTATAAAATAGAGTAACAATATAGGATATTACGTAGATTGGAACCTCTAGTTACATCATCTGACCTTAGGTAATGTAGATTAAATATGCTCTTAACAAAAGGACACACAGTACTAGGCCAAGGTCATTCCATGCTCAACTGGAATCCACGTGCAATGCTTTTACACTTGTGCTTTATGACACATCTTGTACTGAACCCGTCCAGGAGCTTTGACAGTACCTCCGAACCCTAATTTACCTGGACAGCACAAAGTGTTTTATTATTGGCAGACACAATCCAATCGAGTCCAAAGCATACAGTGTAGATTAGCAAAGGTCCGTCTATTGTGTTAGAAACCCATTGCATGTCAGATTTGTTTCTTTTGCTCAAATATCAAGACATGGGGCATGATTGGGAAACAGGACAAAAAAGGATATAGATACTATGTAGCTAAAGGCGCTTTAGTGTGAGTGTGCTTGGCTCTAAGCAGCAAATCTAAAAAAAGGGGAGTCAACCCCAATACAATGTACAGAAGAACAAGAGGGAGTGTTGATTGCGCTAATACTGAAGAAACAGTTTAAATTAATTCAAAGTGGTCAGGTGTATAGTAAAAAAAAGATAACAATTTTATGAGGGAACTCCACGGAGGGTACCAGGCGTGCCTCCAGAGAAGTCTTGTGCCTCGGGATGGAGTAAGGATACCAGTTCACTTTTCCTGAGAAGAGGTATGTCCCAAATGGAGAGAGTATTTGTAACTCCTGAATAAACCTTGGTAGGACCCCCCACAGCTGGAAGAGCTGGATTTATCTAGCAAAGGGTGTGGAAACGATCCGAGGTCACTTGAGATGCACCTTACGCATTTCACTGTACTCAGCAGCTTTTTCAAATGTGACTTGTTCACTGGACTGGCCAGGTTTAAATACCCTTTGTAATAACCAGTATCACACACACCTGGAAAACTTCTGGTAGGACAGCATCCAACACTCGCCTGTGTCATTCTGCAATCAGCTACCTCATGCATCAGCCGTGGTCACTACAAAGTGTAGTTAAACCTGGTCAGTCCAGTGAACAAGTCACCTTTCAAGTGATCTCATCTCAGATCGTTTCCACACCCTTTGCCAGATAAATCCAGCTCTTCCAGCTGTGGAGGTCCTACCAAGGTTTATTCAGGAGTTACAAATACTCTCTCCGTTTGGGAGAAACTCCATCCCGAGGCACAATTTGTTTTTAATACTTTATGATTGGGAAACAGTTGTATCTTCTGTTATTGGCAGGTCCTTAGAGAGTGGCCCCTGGAACTAATGGGGGTGTGGCCAATATGAGGAGGTGTTGCCACACGCCCTATTTAGAAATGTGTATATACGCATATAGGGAGCAGCAGCAGCTGCACAGTGGTACATTGGTACACAGTAGCACAGCGGGGAAAGGTGAGAAGAAGGTGTGAGGGAGTGTGTGCCGGGATTAAGTAAAAACCGGAACTGGACCCCGGAGCATCAGAATGGACAAGCTCTATTTATCAAACTCTGTATTCCAGTGCTTGTAATGTCTGGTCCAGGGGGTGCCTGTGATAGCTTTCACCGGGAAGATGGGGAAGGGGCGATTACAGCCTCCCAGTATAGTACTGTCCATTCCGTTTTTTACAATATCCCGGACCATACCAGGCTTTATTTTCTCCCTCCTCCTTTCCATGGTGACAGGTGTCAGACAGCCCTTCTGGACGGGACACCCCCCCCCCCCCCCCCCCATACCCATGTGTACTTACCATGAAACCTCTCCTGGCTGCTGTGGGTGTGGCTATGTGGTCAGTAGATCCTAATAACAGATTTATCTGTGTCAATGTTTATTCAACAAACCTAATAAGCCGAGATAAAGAAGTCATAAGTAAAGTATGTTACCCCTACTGTAGCGACACAGAAGGTAATGTCAGCCAGGCGCTGATCTGCGGCTCCTCAGCATTGCTTACAGCTGAAATGTTATATTTGTTGTATGCAGGATTCTTAATGACAACAAGAATCTAAATCGTTTTCATAATGACGCCTTAAAGGGAGCTACGGGGCCAAATCGTTTGTAAGTATACCAATAGTTATTTCATACAACCCACCTCCTTCACACAATGGGGCAGATGTATTAAGCCTGGGGAAGAGATAAACTGGAGATAACATGGAAGGAGATAACGCACCAGCCAATTAACTGCTTTTGAAATAGGATAGTTAGGAGCTGATTGGCTGGTGCGTTATCTCCTTCCACTTTTTCTTCACTTTATCTCTTCACCAGGCTTAATACATCTGCCCCAATATCTATTCACAAGAAAATAACTCATCTCTGCAGTAACTATATTGTAAGAACAAACCATTTCATGTTTATGCTACTGCCCGGGGGGGGGGGGCTTGGGGGGGGATTTGGGTACTGCCCAGTGGGGGGGCGGGGTTGTCAACGCTGCAGCCTGAGGGGAGGGTGCAGTGTCGACGGGGGGGGTTGGATGTTGCCCCACTACTGCCCGGGGGAGGGGGTGTTGTGTTAACGCTACTGTCTGGGGGGGTTACACTGCAGCTGCAGCCACTTCGGTCAGCCGCACCGCTGCGCTTAAGTCGCGGGTGACGTCATCAGCAACGGGCGCAGCCTGCTCTATATAGAAGGGCACCATAGCCAAAAATAAATATGGCCGACGGCAGCCGCCGCATATGGAATGACACAAGCACCGGCACTGATAGGACCGTCCCTGGCAGCTCGATCGGCGGCCAAGTGAAAATCTGGACCAGCCCACCGGGAAATGGCCCTGTTTCCCGACGGGCCAATCCGCCCCTGATTGTATATACAGTGGCGTAAATGTAATCACACCCTATTACATTGCCCCTGTATAACAAAATGTTCAACTGCCAAATGTGTTATTATTTAAATGATATTACATGGTTGAAGGCGGCTCTTAATCTGTTAACTCCCCTTCCTAGGTGGTCCTCTTCTTTGACTTAAAGTTGTGTGCTGTGTCCTTCCATAGTGGGGCTAATTCTGGGGTTGCCAGGCTGGAGTTGCCACACAGGAATGCCTAAAGACCGCCATACACCGGAACGAGATTAGACCCAACCATCTCAACTGGTCGTGCAACAGATTGTGTGCGCATCATGTGTACACAATTGCACGATGCGCACTCCTGCAGGTCGAGTGATTGGTCCTCTAATCAGTTGTGCGGCATGTCTGATCCGTTGGCTCTTGTTAGGGTCGAACAAGCCAATGAATGTGATTGTAAGCCCATACAATCGCTCTTTCGACCGCCCCGCCACCTGCATACGGTGCAGTTCATCCTGATCTATGGCCAGCTTTAGGCTTCTGCTTATGGTGCCACCACTTGTGCCATGGTGGATGCAGCCCTGCAGGGGGGAATGCTGAGGTAGATCTCTGAGTAAAGATAGAACAATTTTATAAAAGGTTCCTTTACTAAAACATTTTTTTTTTTATGTTTTTATGACCTCCAGTACATTTTCTGTTTTTTTTAGAGAGATAACATCGACCGCTTTGGAGCATTTACCCGTCCACGGGCTGGAATTTATCCAGGTCTTAGTTGCAGAAAAATCCTATTATCTGAAGAAGTTACCAGCTCTGGACAAACTTGCCAATTTGGTGAAGGCTCAGCTCACCTACCCCAGTCACTGCTGCGCTTTCGCTAACATGAGATCAAAAGAGTAAGTTGAGAATTCAAACTTTAAACTTTTTCAAGCGGTCTCCCGGCAGTCAGCCACCTGTAATTCACCTTACAATATTAATGCACAGGACGTGTAAGTTGCAATTCTAAGATATTGAAGGAAGTAGCGCATAGAGGTATAACCATCCTTCATATCAAAGTAAATTAACTCCATATACTGATCTAAACAAAAGGCAGTAGTGGTGTTAGTGTATACTGGAAGCAGTACTATTTTTCTGGAAAACTAGGTCCAGGAACTCCGGGTCTGGGGGGGGGGGGGGGAGAAAGGGGATAGAGAGAGGGGGGAGAGAGAGAGGGGGGGAGAGAGAAAGGGGAGAGAGAGAGGGGGGAGAGAGAGAGGGGGGGAGAGAAAGGGGAGATAGATGGGGGGGGAGAGAGAGGGGGGGAGAGAGAGGGGGATAGAGGGAGGGGGAGAGGGGGAAAGAGGGTGGAGGAGAGAGGGAGAGGGAAGAGAGAGGGGCAGAGAGGGAGAGGGGGGCGAGGGAATGGGGAGAGAGGGGGGAAAGAGGGAGAGGGGAGAGACGGAGAGAGGGGAGAGGGGGAGAGAGGGAAGGTGAGAGAGGGAGAGGGGGGAGAGAGGGGAGAGAGCAGGGGGAGAGAGAGAGGAGAGAGAAAAAACAGGTTGAGGAACCCAGTTCCTGATGATGTCATATTTAATTAGAGGTTCAGGAAAAATAGCATGGACTGGGAGCATACACGATGGGACTTCTATATAGATCCCACTGATACTGTAGCAATAAGATAGAGGGAGCTGTAAGACGCAATGTCAATAGTGGAGAAGAAGACAAGCCGTCCATAGCCTTATATCAGCTTCTACCAATCAATTTATAGAATGCACTCGTTAAATGTTAGTCTGTGACATCACTCAGAAGAAAGTGGTATAACATTAGCACAACATTGCAGATGATGCTCAGCATGTCTTGGGGCGAGGGAAAGCTGCAGCAGCTCATATCGGGGCCCTTTATACACAGATGCACACACACAGTCACACACAAACGTGCAAATGCTGCAGGAGCCAGTGTACGCTAGTAATGTAACTGTCACTTTTAATTCCGTGAAGACGCACATTTTAAGGAAACTGGGTACAGCCTAATGGCACAGGACCTGGTGCTCCTAGAGACAGAGCCCCAGTGTACAAGGGCACCTGCTAACAAGTAGCAGGTAAGAATGTTTGATGAGCTTCCAGCACCGTATGACATTTACTATGGGAGTGTCTGGAAGTGCAAACCCTTTGGGTTCCAGTACTGTCTGACACTGGGATTTCACCATCGATTCTTACACTGGGATTTTGTTGTCTTGGAGTTATAGCGGTGGATACCCTAGATGAGCGGTGGCCAAACCCGTCCTCGTAAAATGTATACCTTCAAACAGGATATTTTGAGAAGAACCCTCTCCTCGGTTCATATGTGCCATTGGTCGGTAGTGATGTTTTACTATTCCAAATACCAGTTGGACACTGTCCTGCTGTCCCACCCGCATACCTCCCAACTTTGGTAGTTAAAAGAGGCACAATGTGTGCGCAGAAGGCATGTGGCTTAAATTTTGGGGGCGTGGTCTATGTCAGCGACCCTCCCACAAGGGAGCACTGTGAGCTGCGGACCATGCCCCCAGCCCCTCTGGCTGCAGGAATAGTCTATTCACGGGTGACGGGGGGGGGGGGACTCCCTACTGCCCACCCCACCGTGGGACACTGCCGACCCTGGGCGGGATGCGAGAACGTCCCAAAAATCCGGGACCATCCTGTGAAAAGCTGGACAGTTGGGAGGTATGCACCCATAGCCACAGCGTCTAGTAGCTGAGGGGGTAGATTGGTGGAATCGGTGATGACCGCTGTTCTGCAAAGCAGTCGGTTAACACTTTAATAGATGCTGTGCCAAAATCTAACAGTGCGGGGGAGGGGGTGCCCCAAAAAATAAGTAAACCGCATGCCATGGAACTCTGCCACAGCCCCTCCTGCTAAGGCCCTGCCCCACCCAAGGTAACTCCCCTCTTCCGGGCATGATAGCATCTCCGGCATGGCAGGTCACACTTATCGGACTAAGGGGCTTATTCTGGTTCATTCGGACCTCCGCGCATTCGCAGGCGTATTTCTGCACATGTGCAGATGCAGGGTGCGTGCAGGGTGGTGCCATTCTCCGGGCGGGGTTTGGTGAACTTGAAAGGCTGCGGATTTTGCAGCCTTGCATGCCAACCAGAATAAGGGCCTAAGAACATTGGGAGCTGCTCTATTACTGTATGGGAATGTAAATCTGACAGATATTTCGGGGTTTATTTGTGTACCTTCTGCTTTTCCCCACCTATCCAGTGTACAAGATGACCATAAGCTCTGCTGCGTACTGTATAATAAAGCCAAAGCAGCCGTTTAGATGTTTTGTTTGGCATCTATAAGACGATGCTTGGTGCAATAGGAATTTCAGTGTTCTCTAAAAGCAATACTATGCTGCAGACGGACTTATTGATCGTGTGTACAGAATATAAGGTGATTCAGTATAAAGAGAACCACAGCAGTAGAAAGAATTCTATGGGTAAAATGTTATGTTTCCATCTATTTCTGAATAGGCGGTTGAGTAGAGGCCACGTGAGCCGAGGATGAGTGGCCATCCATGAGTTGGGAGTATCGACTCTAAAAGTGGCACTTACTATATGATATTATTTTGTGAAAAAATGACAATTCAACAGCCGCACTATGGGCCTGATTCATGTTGACTCGCCAAGCAGCGTAAATTCGCTGCTTAGCGAGCCGGCTGATGCCGCCACCGGGGCGAGAAAATGCCCGCCACCGCGAGAACATGCCTGCCGCTTTGTGAATGGATGTGTAACAAAAACAACCATTCTCACAGATGCGTAGGAGGGTGAAATAATTTGATTGTCGCCAAACTTCGAACGATTTCTTCCAGTGTTTGCAAATACTGTGTGTCTTGGCAGATTCAAGATTTACATAGTAAGTCCCCCCCGTGCAAATGCCTCAGCGACTGTGCAAGTTGCCAAAGGCGTCCGCTCAGCAGCCCTGCACATGCTACATTAGAATATAGAGCAAAAACTTCGGTCCCCGGTGCAAATACGCCGGAGTCTGATCAAACCGGAATCAGGCCCTTCATAAAAATATTACCGTCCTCCTCATCACTTTGTTTCGTTATACGTAAGGAGGGGGCGGGGCTTAGCCGGACCAGAAGCGGAGATTATCTCTGCGACTTGCAGAGCGGCATCCGTAAAAGGAAACCCCTCTGGGAAACAAAATAGATCAGTCCGACTGCAGGACAAGTGTAAGGTCTCATTTGGGGACATTTGGAAAGACGGTTGTGGAATCTTTTTTTTTTGGGGGGGGGGGGGTTCTACAAGGCCATCAAATTTACAGAACAAGATAATATCTCAGAAATGGCGGTTGTCGGTGCCCAAACAGAGCAACACTTCACCTGCTCCGTTGGGTGCAATCTTGTGGTTCAAAAACACTTGAATTCCACCCCTAGAGGTGAGGAGCAGTTTTGGCCTTTTATTTTATGCATAATAAAATATATAAAGTGGGCTTTATGGTTCACCAATTAAGAGAAATAACAGACAGGAACATTTTGAACATCTCGTTTTCGATATAGTGTCAGAATGTCTAGTACTCATTTATGAGAAATGCTGACAGTTAAACATTTCTAAATGAGCATTGAAAGAGTCAAATGGAAATAATGCCAATTCTTCAAAGAAGGTGTTCTGGAATTCCTCACATATTTAGGTGCAGACGAATAACTTTAGCATTCCATAACAACTTTATGCTAGAACACTGTATCCAGTTTAATTGTCCATGAGTCTCTGACTAAGGAACAGAGGGGTCAGGCTGCAATCGCACCAGTGTACTCTCAGAACTGAAAACAATCTCTAGATTCCGCGGAAGCAAACGATGCATTACACAGACACTGCACTAATTAAAAGACTGTGAAAGCGCAAAGGTCTAGGATGTAGCCAAGCACATCAGTACATGCTAACAGATAAGGGCAAGAGGCAAAAGACATCAACACCCTTATTATAATAAAGGTTAAATATGTAAAAAGAACAAACAAACCTAATAGTTTACACTTTGGGTCCGATTCAGGATCAGAATTCGGCCCCAGACACGTTGGTTAGGGTTTGCGCTTGCACACTTCTGCGCATGTGCAAACCGCGGCAGTGAACGGCTTTGGAAAACTTACACACTCGCTGGGCCAATCGCTGCGGGAAGGAAGGGCCAGCGGTTGTGTAGGGGGTGGCAGCACGGGAACAACCAATATGTCATGGGAGTCCCAATAAGAACGCTGGGCGTTCCACTGGGAACGCAGGTGGGCTGATCCGTGGGCAATACATAAAACCTTGCCAGGTGCGGGCTGCTCGGGAATTCTGGCGAGTCTGCCAATATTTTTAAAGTGACGATAATTTACTAAGCAAACAGGATGCTCTGAGTCACTAATCCCCATAGCCTGGAATAGACAGACTCTCAGGTCAGCAAGTTTTTGGGACCATCGTCCCAGGGTGACATTGTAGATTGACCGTCTAAAGGTCAACAGGCAGAAGGTCCACCAAAACCAATCACGCTCAAGACGTGGGAGCAGCGCTAAAAATACAATGGCACACAATTATTTACTGTATTGTAAAACTTTTTACTGTATTAAAATGAAAAACATATACATAAAATATACATAAACATCAAATACACAATATAAAGACTATTGCCGGCTGACAAGAAGAGGAGTTCCTCACATCACAGGATTTAGTTAAATGTGGATGAGCCCAATGGATGTGAATGGGTGAATAATATCGGTGGAGGGGAATGAGGGGGTTTGGGGGAGGGGGGGAAAGGCGGAAAAAAACGGGGGCAAAGAAGCAAAAAAATAGTCACTGGTGAGTGCACTTTACCAGTTCCGGTAGGCTGTTAGTATTCCATGGTTTCCACTCAGATGTTATGAGGTACTCACGGGAATGAATGGCACTTTGTTTAGCCGTGAAGGGTAGGTCGGCTTCCGCTTCAAATTGATGTCCCTTGTCTTTGATGACCAAAGGGGAGGCAGGGTGTTGGAATGTGGGGGGAAGAGGTGTCACCCCAGTGGAGCCAAAGCGGTGTCCGCCGAACCAAAGGAACCTTTTAAATGGTGATGGGTTACTCACTTGGGGAATGTCCTCCAAAATTGCACGTTGGAATTGTGCCAATGGATGTTAGGAGGAGGAGTAGCCACCATACATCGGATAGGAGAATTCCCAATTGGGGGGTGCAATGAGGTGAAGAAGAGGTGAAGAAGTCCACATAAACAATCCTGGAGTTGAGGAACAGGTTTGTACACCTGACGCGTTTCACTGCCAACTGCAGCTTTATCACAGGCAGAAGGTCCACACGTGAAAAAGGTTGTTATCCATTAGGTCAGCATCATTAAGTTTGACAAGGGAATAGGTCAACATTCTTTTTCATGAGTTTTAAAAAAAACATTCGTTCTAATTTACCAGACAAGTCAGCAGAGAGGGAGGATACAATGGTGGGCTGAGTGCAGCGAGGCACCGTGCCGGAAGCATGGTGCATGCAGCAAGCCATGCGAGGGAATGCGGTACACTAATACAGTGTCCATGTCGACACAGACACCAACATTTTTTTACAAGCCATGTCAACATTTTGCTTTGTGTCGATCATGTCGACCTAATACATGTAGACCTTTTGCCGGTCAACCAATAGTGGCCGCCCTAATGATCCACACCCTATGGGGTGAACCACTGCCAGAGGCATTTTCATAGTTATGGGCCAGTGGCTGGTTAAACTTCTAGGTCTATCAAGTGACCCAGTTGTTATACAAGTGTCCATACAGTAGCTTCTTTTGGGCAGTGGTTCTCAAGCCTTAAGTATCCCCATCAGGTCATGATTTGAGGATGTCTATCTGTGGAACCAGGTGAGATAATTACTGACCCAGCATAAAAGATCAACCACCATTTGCACAGTTAAAAAATATTATCCACAAACATTACCTGTACATGAAGACTGGAGTTGAGAACTGCTGATTTAGGGAATTGATTATTGAATCAAGCTGTGCCCTATGAACCTGGTTGGTGACATTTATGAGCTTAAAGCATTATTTTTAGAACGTATACATGATATACATACTGTAGCAAAGAGATAGCTTGAAGGAAGATAGCACCTTCATTTGTGATGCCCAGCATTACGCTCTCACCAAAATTTAGTTAAGTGGTTCCCACCCTAATAGTCCCAAGTTTTAAGGACATCCATAACTTTATTAGTATCTCAATTAGATTCCTTATACAAGAGGGGTCTCCCTTATCCGTGTTTTCCAAAAACCAAAATATTCTGGTTTCTCTGAATCTTTTTTTTTTTTTGGGGGGGGGGGGGGCTCCCCTGCCCCTTTTTTTCATACTTACCTCGTCCCCCAATGTCCACGGCAGCCTTCAGAATCCTCTTCAGCTGCATCTCCAGTCCCAGGGGTGCATTGCGCAAGTGCACGGGTGTGTCAGTGACATCACCACCGTGGACGTTGCGGGACTATACTGTAGGGGCAACACCAGGGGACCAGGTAAGTATGGGGAAAAAAAAGATTCCAAAATCCGGAAAAATCCCTAATCCAAAATGCTCGTGGTCCCGAGTATTTCAGATAAGGGATACTCAACCTGTACTGTCTGTGCATAAGTATGGATATACATAAAACCTGGACTGTTGGGTTCCTTAAGCAATGAGTTCGGAAATCCCTAAATTAAACAATAACAATGATAAACAGAGTTATATTTTAGCGTAAGACCTAAAAATTGCTGTTAAATGCAGACTTCTACACTGCAGGGTTTTAATGGACCTACAGAGAGTAGGGTCTCATGAGTAACAAAATTTAAAATAGGAGGCTTCAATCTCAAACGAGTGACCCCCTGAGGCTGTCGGTGCCAGGATGGTGGACAGGGTCCATTTTAAAATGTTTTCTTTGCCTGGAAGGGGTGGGGCTTAATGAGAAAATCACACCCACAGTGCTCCTAGAACAGCTCGGCAGCTCTCCTCCCGGCACTGCTAGAGACCGCATGTATGCACATAGAGTAGCATCTATTCAGTAATCTCCAGCTGCTTTGCATAACAGAGGTGGTCACTGGCTCCCCCAACTGTCCCCACCCACAGGACACTGTGGACAGCGGGACAGTGTCCGCTTAGCAGGACTGTCCTGCCGTAACTAGGACAGTTGGGAGGTATGTACTATAAATGAATATATAACAGTTTATGCAGCTATGTATTTATTCACCAATTCCACACAGACATTACTTCTATGTATTAAATGGAATCGCCTTCAATCAGCTTTATTATACTTTTATTTTATTTTTTTAAATAGCTTTTACACTTTTTCTACTTTAATGGTTTTGTTTAGAAAATCCTTTCTGGACTCCAATTATTTTGCCAAAGAGAAATAAGAAGCCGCAAAACTCATCTCTAGCACTCCCTTGACATCATTCTGACACCTAGCGGATAATTAAATCCAACTATCACCAATATTATTTTCTCCTTGACAACAGACATCAGTCTGTAATAAAATGAAGATCTTCCTCCACACTCCACAGCGCTAGTGCTCAGAGACACATCTCTTCAGTAATATTGTCTTCGGTGCCCTAAGCCAAAAAAAGATTTGCCTCTTGGATTAGAAACACAAACTTTGATTAAAAACGATATAACTGAGGGGGGCATGACTAGGCGCTGCAGAGAGGGGACGACGCTTGCTCTAGTCAACTCGTGAAAAAAGAGCAACAACAATCACAAACGCAGCAGTACACTGTGCAATTATCACAGGCAAAAATACCCTTCACAAAGAATTGTCTATGTCAGTGGTCCCCAAACTTTTTTAAATCACAGCACCCTATCAAAATATTTTCAAGGCACCCTTAAGCCAAACTTTTTTTTTTTTTTTTTAGAAATTTAGAAACAAATAGTCAATGATGTTTGTATGTGATCCTTAGACAAAGCAAAACATGAGCTCTCGGAAAAACTATTAAAAAAGATACAGTAGTAACACAAACACTTATAGATAAAAGGCAAGACAAAAGTACAGGTGGAGACTTCCAATAAAATTAAATTTAAACACTGAAGAGATAGCGAGAAAACTAAATCTGTTTCTAGAAATAATGTGGCACCCTCCCCATTTGTTGTGAACTCATGCCAGCTAAACCATTTTGCCAGAGGAGAAGTAGAAGTAAGGGAATATGGTGTGCCCAGGGTCCCCATCTGAAACGCATTATGAATTTTGCAAATAATTTTTGGGAGGGAACTTCCAATTTTGTGCAATAGCTGTTCTAGTAGCAATGAGGATGTGACCCAAAACATAGTGATCTGAGTTGGTCAACTCATAGGGATATATATGGAAGAGAGCAAGGGAAGGCGATTCAGGAAGACTAACCTGTAAACCCTGTAATAATGGGAGACTTTAATCTACCTGATGTAAACTGGGAGCTGCCTGTTGCAAGTTCCACCAGAAGTAGGGACATGCTGAATTCCTTGCAAGGAGCATCCCTCCAGCAATTGGTGAGGGAGCCCACTCGTAAGGACGCAATATTAGACTTAATACTTATAAATGGTGACAGAATATCTGACATAAATGTGGGTGAAAACCTGGGATCCAGTGACCATCAAGCAGTATGGTTCAAAATAAAGACAGAGACCGACTCATCGCACACAAAAACAAAGGTGTTAGATTTTAGGAAGGCTGATTTTGTAGAGATGGTAAACTCTGTAAGGGATTCTTTGGCAGAGTGGAGGAACTTGGAAGGAGTGCAGGATAAGTTAGAAAAATTAAAAAGTGCAATTCTAAAAGCAACAGAACTTTGTGTCAAAAGAGTTAGGAAAAACACAAGAAAAAGGAAGCCATTGTGGTTTGCGAAAGAAGTAGCAAGTATTGTGAAAGCAAAAAAGTTGGCCTTTAAGAAATTTAAGCAGACACAGAAGAATGAGGACAAAGAGGTGTATCTTAGACAGAAGGAGGCTAAGAAGGTAATCAGATGTGCAAAAGCACAGGCTGAGGAGAAAATGGCCCAGTCAGTGGGTAAAGGGGGGAAAACTTTTTTAGGTATATAAGTGAAAGGAGAAAAACAAAAAGTGGAATAATAAGACTAAAGACAGAGAGTGGAAGTTTTCTTGAGGGGGACAATGAAATAGCAGATACTATTAATAATTATTTCTGCTCAGTATTCACTGCTGAAAGAGAGGGGAAGGGGCCACAGTTAAGTTACAAGTATAGTCAGAAAACTGAGGGAGAAACAAGTACAGTTACAGAGGAGAAAGTCCTCACAGAACTCTCAAAACTGAAAGGGGATAAATCAATGGGGCCAGATGGGATACATCCAAGGATACTAAAAGAGCTTAAAGGGGAGCTGGTAAAACCAATAACAGAATTATTCAACCAGTCACTAGCTACTGGAGTAATCCCAGAGGACTGGAAAACAGCGAATGTAGTCCCACTGCACAAAAGTGGAAGCAAGGAAGAGGTAAGCAACTATCAACCAGTGAGCCTTACATCAGTAGTAGGGAAATTGATGGAAACACTCTTAAAACAAAGAGTTGTAGAATATCTCAAAACCAGCAATTTACAGGATCCAAAACAGCATGGGTTTACTGGGGGAAGATCATGTCAAACAAATCTTATTGACTTTTTTGACTGGGTGACTAAAGTAATAGATCAAGGTGGGGCTGTAGTTGTAGCTTATCTAGACTTTAGTAAGGCTTTTGACACCGTCCCACATCGCAGACTGTTAAATAAACTTGAAAGCTTGGGATTGGATTCTAAGATAGTTGAATGGATAGGAGCATGGTTGCAGGACAGAAAACAGAGAGTTGTAGTAAACGGAGTACAGTCAAAGGAGGGAAAGGTTACAAGTGGAGTACCCCAGGGATCTGTACTTGGACCAGTGCTTTTTAATATCTTTATTGGTGATATTGCAAATGGAATTGAGAGAAAAATGTGCCTTTTTGCAGATGACACAAAGGTATGCAAAGGGGTAGACACACCAGGAGGGGTAAAACAAATGATTGATGATCTAGGTAGATTAGAGGAATGGTCAAGAGCATGGCAACTACAGTTTAGTGCCAAAAAATGCAAAATCATGCACTTGGGTTGCAAAAATCCAAAGACTAAATATAGTATAAATGGCACTATAATGGAAACTACTGAGGAAGAAAGGGATCTAGGTGTCACTATTTCAGGGGACTTAAAGGCAGGGAGGCAATGTAACAAAGCAATGAAGAAGGCAAGTCAGATGCTTGGTTGCATAGGGAGAGGTATCAGCGGTAGACAGAAAGAAGTAATAATGCCACTGTATAGGTCATTGGTACGACTTCATCTAGAGTATTGTGTTCAGTTGTGGAGGCCATATCTCTAGAAGGATATAAATACATTAGAGACTTTACAAAGAAGGGCAACTAAAATGGTGCATGGCCTACATCACAAACGTACCAGGAAAGACTAAAAGATCTTAATATGTATACTTTAGAGCAGAGAAGGGAAAGGGGGGACATGATAGAAACTTTCAAATAAATCAGGGTTTTAACAAGGTGCAGGTGGGAGACATTCTTCACAGGAAGAGGAGCAGCAGAACACGAGGACATGCACTGAGACTAGAGGGAGGAAGATTCAGGAGAAATCTGAGGAATAATTACTTCACAGAAAGAGTAGTAGATAAGTGGAATAGCTTCCCATCAGAGGTGGTAGAGGCAAATACAGTAGTACAATTTAAGCATGCTTGGGATAGGTTTATTGATATCCTTACAAAAAAATAAGGATCAAATATGGTTTGAGGTAACGTGTTTAAAAAAGGGGCAGACTAGATGGGCCAAGTGGTTCTTATCTGCCGTCACATTCTATGTTTCCCACCAGAGCTTTCTTATTATAGGGCATGCCCAAAAGATGTGATTAATAATGCCTATTTCCAAGCAATTCCTCCACCAGAACTTCCACTGGGATGGCTAAATTTGGTGAAGTTTAGCAGGGGAATATATAACTCCGGGGAAGCAAAATTAAGTACAAACCTGGACTGTATTGCAGTCCCTAGTTTGTCTACTCAATCTCGACTGTCCTTGGAGGCCCCTGTTACTCTGGAAGAGGTGGATAGCCCAATAACAAGGCCCTGGGAGTGGATGGCCTCCCTATTGAAATGTACAAAACCCATTAAGTTCTTTGCCCAGAAACTCCTTGCTCTATGTATCTCTCTATTGAAGGGTGGTCCTCAACCTTCTTTTATGACACAAGCTTTGATGGTGCTTTTACCCAAACCGGGCAAGGAACCTTTGTCCCCTGTCCCCTTATCATCCCATTTTATTATTGTCCACTGACATTAAAATTTTGCAAAGCTACTGGTTCTTCACGCTTGAACTAGTGCACTCAGTCCAGACAGGCTTTATGCCCTGAAGGTCTGCCACCATGAACCTTAGACATTTATTTACGTACCTTCAGTGGGCTTATGCCCGTATTTGTGGGAGGTTTTATCCAAATTTTGATAAGCCCAAACTTTATTGCTTATCCCTACTTATGCTTCCTTTGGACCTGCTGCTAGGGTAACTATTAATGGATTTACTACTGACTCTCTGTCTCTGGGAAGGGGGACTAGACAGGGGTGCCCTCTCTACCCTTTGCTTTTTGCCCTAGCCACAGAGCCACTGGCTTGCTGCATACGTGCCTCATCTGCAGTGTGGGGTTTTATGGTAGGGAACAAGGAGGAAATGATAGTACTATATGCGAATGACATGATTCTATATCTTTCTTATATGACCTCTTCTCTACCTTCACTTTTCAATGTGGTGGAAGATTTTGTGGCAATGTCCTAGAGTGGTTGCCTTCTGGGACTGCCAGTATTGCCAGTACGTGTATTTCTGTTCCTCTTATGTTCCCCGTGTGTGTATCTTTGGTTTAGAATTGGAGGACTCTCTTTCTTTACGATTCTGTTGATAACTTACATTAGCCAGCGTGTGTATTGCACGTTCTTGGAAACTCAAACTTAATATTGTTTTTAAAAAAGTTACCTCTCAACAAGATGATCACTGTTATTTTCCTTTGCTGCAGAGCAGTTAAAAAACATCATTTCAACTTAATGGAGCAGAACCAATGTCTAATTATTTTCTAGAGTATAGAAATGTTGTTCCTACAGACTAAGAGAAGAGAACTACAATTAGTTGAGTGCCCGCCAAGTTCTAGGAGGCTAGTGTTTTAGTATTTTATAGCCTTCAAAATTGTGTTACGCAGATGAATTCCCTAGGATCCACTTACTTATGTAAAATCTGTCTTAAAGATATGAATATTACAACCAGAAGGCAAGAGAACAACAATAAAATATGAAAACTTTATAAATGACATTTTATCAAATTAACCCTGGAACACTAACATTAAATAAAAAATAACGTTATCATTAATGAATGGTCTCAGAGACCCAACTATTTCGACTAGTGGTTCCCAACCTGGAGTACATGTACCCCTTGTGGTATGCTGCAGACTGGTTGGGGGTACTTGAAAATATTATTGGTAATAAAATAATGGCGGAAGAAGAGGAAGATGTCTCCTAATGGTGGATGAAGTCTCCCATTGCCGTGAAGATGAACCAAGTTGCATAATTTCTGGATTTACGGTTCCATCTCCATCAGCCTCAATGTCTCCTTGTGCTTTTGCCAGACCAGCAATCCACTGGTAGCCACCTGCACTGCCCTCAGATATCAGCGTTCATCTGCCCCATGCTGACATGGGTGGAGGAAGCAGAGGCATTTATCCTACGGGTGTTAGCGGGAATCCCAGAGACAGTACACAGCCAGGGATGCAGTTGAAATCCCGGCGGTCAAAATGCCACCCATAGACGGAAAATAAATTAGTGTGCTGAGCGTAGCGAGGCACCGGGCTCGCTGCGTGGCGAGCGCAGCGAGCCCACAAGGGGGGGGGGGGGGGTGATCCACGTACCCCCTTGTCGGGATTTCGTCGTCGGGATTTTGACCACCAGGGATTTCGGGCGCCGGGTTTTCAAATCAATCCCCACAGCCAGTGGCCAGACACAGAGGCACTTGATTCCAGAGCGTACACTACTCCTCCACTATGCCTTAATATAAGGACACACACACTGCTCACTTTCACTCCACTCGGAAGTACTGTGGATATTTCAAATTGAGAGGAGGGGTACTCATATTTGAAAATTCTAATCAAGGAGTACGGGAAAGGTTGGAAACTGCTGATCTAGACCCTCACTGTTTGGACACTAATCAATGAATATTTATTCTAATAACTACATGTATAAAAACTCAAGGGAATTATCCAGAGGTAACTTAAAAAATTAGACTTTTTTTGTTGCAAAAGGTAACAGAGCACAACTGGTCAAATGGACCCACTTCTACTTTGGTGCTGTTATATCGGGTTTTTCAGTTGTAGGAATGATGTCTTTTCCAGAGTGCGTTGTAGATCGCAAAAAAAACACCTTTTGGCCACTTCGGATGAGCCAAAACCAGGGTCAGTTTGTCATAAAAGCAGAATACGGATAACCACATTATCACCAACAATGGGTCTGTGAGAGCCGACTTCTCTTTATCAGCGAAACTGTCAACAGTCCCAAAAAGTTTATATTATGGCGGATAACTTGTTACGTATTTAAAAATCGTTAATGATAGTTTGGTACTTGTGTACTAGCACGGCGCCCATCGCAGACCATAAGGCATGCGATGGTATGCGATGCGACACGATTGGCACCCGATGGTATACAATTTAAAATTGTATTCCATTGTATATGGCATACAATGCCATACAATGCGATGCAATTTTAAATTGTATAAGCACCCTAATGGGGGCTTACAATGTTAAATGCACCCCCACTATGAACGTGAACCCGAAGTGTGGCGAGCGCAGCGAACCAACGAGGGGCGGCGGTACGCGTCCTACGACCTTTTCATACCCCCACTATCCACGTCAGCGTGGAGTTGAATTTATATAGTGTGGCGAGCGCAGCGAGCCTGAAGCGAGGGGACGCAGAATACATGTAAAGTAATACACGTCCCCTAGCGGGGCTCGCCTCGCTGCGCTCGCCACACTATATAAAATCAACTCCACGCCGACGTGGATAGTGGGGGTATGAAAAGATCGGAGGATGCGTACCGCCTCCACTCGCCACGCTTCAGGTTCACGTTCATAGTGGGGGTGGCGTAGGGGTGCATTGAACATTGTAAGCCCCCATTAGGGTGCTTATACAATTAAACATCGTATAGGGGGCTTATACAATTTTAAATCGCATCAGGTGTATACCATGCAATGCGATTATATGTTTTGCGACGAAATATCGTGGGCGCCGTGCTAGTACACAAGTACCGATAGTTTTTGTTTTATTTACAAATGTGAAACTTGTTCTGGCATAATGTTCCAGGGTTAAGGATAATGTGACAGGCATTGCATTGACCAGGTAAAATTCAAACAGCAGGATTATATCTCCTCCAGAGGTTAGGTCACTCACAAGGATAAAGAGCAGTTCACAGCAGGTACCAGGTTAGAGCATCACAGTCCATGATCGGACATATAATATTGGTTAACAGTCCAATAGCTTCTTATGTAGCCTCAGAACACCCAGCTTATTACCTGGCCAGCTTATTCAGCATCCGAAGACCTTTACCTGTCTACATGCAGCATTATTTTGCCCTGTATGCATGGGGTGACTGGAGCTTTGTGCTGAGCAATCTAGCCTTGCTCAGATCGCTAAGCACACATTCTCTATTAAGAACACGGGCAGTGACAGATCACTCAGCACACAACTCTGGTGCAGCGCTGTGCGCGGAGCGATCTGTCACTGCCAGTGTTCTCAATAGAGAGAACATGGGCAATGACTAGATTTATACTCCTTTGACCACATGTTGTGGGTTCACAGTAACAATTTCCACATGTAACAATCTTCTCTAACTGAATACGTCTTTCATGGCAATTTGGCTAATTGAATATCCCTAAAGGTCTTTGCAATCATCTACAGTCAGTAAAAAAATATTCTCTTCTGACACCAGCCAATGATTGCCATCACTTGTCTCACCTGTTTAATTTGTCCCTCTCACGAACATTTCCATGTGGCACCAAATACAGTAGGAGTCAATATCTTCTATTCTCAAGAAAACCTTCTCACCTACACACTATTCCTCTACTCACTGGGGTCCCTTGTGTCTCTTTACTTGGCACTCTGCTCTTCTCTGTTTACTATGCAAATTATGTTAGTTATAGGCTTTGAAATCTGAAAATAATGGTGGGTGGGGAAACTTGTTTATAAATATTTGAGCTTTGCAGTTTAAAATTATGAGTATAAATTATGGAAATAAAAGTATATAATGAAAATATATTAGTGGTACCTGTGGAAAAAAAACTTTGGTTAGTGCCAATGTTTACACCCTTTCAGTGAAGGAGTTTTGAGTTTTGTAAAATAAGTCAGTCCGGTGGTACTATCCCTATCTTACCCTATGCTCCTTTTGATCTTGTCCTGGCTGCTTTGGTCTCTGTGGGCTGTGAGGGCTTCCAAGCGCAGGACGGCTGAACCCCGTTTGCACGTGGCAGCCGCTGCGCCGATGCTCCGTCTTCGCCGTGACTTAAAACTTCCCACTACAAAATAAATCTTCCTTCTCTTCAGCAGCTGTAGTATGGTCCACTGCTAGATCCAGTTATCTGCAAGTCTCCACTGGTTTCTGCCTAGTTCATTCATTTCCTTGCATGCTGAAGCTGGTATTTAGCCCAAGGAACAACTTCAGGCTGCTGGTCAGAAAATCCTGTTTGCATGGAATTCCTTCCAGCAATCGCCGCTTCCCTGACACCGCCCCACGGGCACCCGGGGGAGTGCTCACTCTTCACGACACCCGCCTCCTTATGCTTTCCGGTACCTTCAGCCCAACAGCACCGCAGCACCCAGAACCACCGACACCAGGGAGACCGTCAGTCAGCAGCAGGAGGAGCAGCGCTCTCCCCCCCCCCCCCCCCCAACGAATTCTATAACTAAAAATACAGGAGCTGCTTAAACTTAAAGCGCAAGACCACACAAACTTCCATATCTTCTCTGTTTACGCCTCTCCTCTTTGTGTACTGATACACTCTAGTGGCCTCCACTGACACATCGGACTAAACTCAAAAACAACCTTTGCTTCCCCAACCTTCTCCTTTGGGAGTGTTTTCCCATTTTTTTTTAAAGCGGCAATTAATTACATGGCCAAATCAACTTAGTGTAAATGATTGCCGCTTTGAAGAAATGGGAACACTCTTCCAAAAACTCTCACTTTCTGATTCTCACATCCTATCACATTCGGCCCACGGTCTCTGCTGTATTCACTCCCGCTAGACTTTTTTTATTTATATGACTTTTAATGCTGACAGTTGAGTGCTGCAGGGTTTATGGCAAATAAATAGAATTGTACATGTTTATATTTTCCTTCTGTTGTCTTCTTCCTCCAGGTTATATCCTCCCTTCGCCTTTTTTGGAAACCTAACAAACCAATGTGCCAATATGACGCGGAGACAAATGAATGACTCAAAGTAAGTACAAGTGAGTCACTATAATTTTCTTTCACAAAAAAAACTACAAGACAAATACCAAAAATAAAAGTACACATCAGATCATTGGGCACAAAGCACCCATAAGTCTTCAAGTTTCCCGCATAACAAACGTCTACCTGCTGGACATCGTGTTGTCCCTATCCCTCCTACTGTATGTCATTGTTAGGTCTGTAAATGCAGCAGAATGTAATGGTGGTGTAAGATTCTAACACTACCTTTCTCCCAGTATTTATTTTTGGCGATTCACATGTTTATCTCGACCCATCTCCCCTCTAAAGAGGGGCGATTGCGCTGGTCACAACCAAGGTAGCGCTTGTCACAACCAAGGTAGGCTGGGATTAGGAGTGTAAAACTATTAAACCCAACCAAAAAAGCTGGTAATAACCCGAAAAATGCAGTTTGAGCGCCCATACAGGTTACTTTTGGCACATTTCAGTACAGGGCGCTGCAGCTGAAATGTGAAGGGTAAGGGTTTCTTTTATCACTAGAAAGTATTGTGCACTACAATTAAAAGTGAAGCGCTACAATATACTACCTTAAACTTGTTTTTAATTTCATTTCTTTTAAAAATGGGCTGCCCAAAATCATTTGGCTTTAGAGCACCGATTCCTAAAAGTTTTCTTGCAACACTAACTGCATTCCTTTTGGGTTCTTTTTAGTTACCAAGTATACTTTTTAGTGTGCCTTAATATGAGCAAGTCCAGCTGCTAATCGTTTATGGTCTTTGGAAGCAATATAAGTCTGAGTTTGATAGAACTATAAAGACACCAGGGACTTCACTGGTAGAGATGGAATACGTTTTGCAGTTAGGAACAGCGGTATCCGGACTATTTGTCTACAACAAGAAGATAGACAGACATTAGGTCAACACCATTAGTTCGACAACTCAATAGGTCGTCATGCTTTTATGTCGACATACCATTAGGTCAACATGTCATTAGGTCGACACTGCCATTAGTTCGACAGTCAAAAGGTCGACATGTTTTTTTCACGTTTTTTTGAGCCGACAGGCGGTATTTCATGCCCTACCATCCACTAGGGCGTGGAGTTAGATTATAATAGTGTGCCCGAAGCATTGCAGGTTCAGCGGCCGGGTGTGGAATAGTGGCCCAACAGTCGGGATTCCGACAGTAAGTCTACAGACATCGGGATCCTGACTGCCAAAACACCGGGGCAAGAGCACCGAAGCCCCTTGGTGGCTCGCCACAGGTTATATTCTCCCTCTATGGGACCACACTGCTGCCAGTTCCTGGACACACACACACCTATGTGCAGCGGCGGCTGGGAGCTTGTAGCGCTATTTGTCGGGCAGCTGCTGAATTATGAAAACATTTTGAAAAAAATGGTCGGTGCTGATTGGCTGAGCGTGTCCGGCCAGTCTTTTCAGTACTGCATGTTTTCAAATTCAACAGTGCTTCCTGCCCCGTTGCCTGTTAAATAGCACTACCAACTCCCAGCAGCTGCTGCCCGTATCTCCGATGCCAGCCAGCCACCCATCGCTGCAAGGGAGCGTGCCCTGAGATCCAGAGATGCTGCATCAGTGGGGGACAGAGACCGGCGGCTTCCCCGCACCATAGCCAACAACAACAAGCCGGGTCAGTAGCTTTCACACCAGCCAGTAACCAGGGCTGGCCGTGGGAGAAACCCTGCTAGCTAGAAGGGTTGAAATCCTGTCAATTTTCCTGGGAATTTGGCCCGGGAACCTTTCACAACCAACTGGCTGGTGTGAAAGGGGTATTACTGGTCTGCCCCAATACAGACTCACCCCTACAACCCATTATAAATGCAGCTGCGAGGCTAATCCTCCTCGCCAGACATTCATCTTCTGCAAACCTTTTGTCAGTCCTTCCATTGGCTACCTGTATTCTACCTTATTCAACATAGAATACTTTTGTATTTTGCGTTCGGCCTATTTCTGCCCATGCTAATCAGGTAATTTTTTCCCCAGTTTTCTCACATGTGGAAAAACTGAACATAAATCAGAACATTCTGTCTGTCCAGATCATTTATAGGCACCACTAGAAACATTTTTAAAGGTTATGTAGCATCCAAGGGAATGATATAAAATAAAGTGTCAATTTAGCAAAGGTTCCAGGAATCCAACAAATGGTTTAAAACCGTTATTTAAAAGAGAAAAAAAGTTCCAAAAATTAAGTTCTTTCCCAATGGCATACTTACAGGCCCAACACTATATGGCTGAGTGCTTTCCTCAGAAGATTACAATAACCTGTTAGACAATTTACTTTTAAAGGAAAACTCTGTGCATTATTAATTCCTATCTATACCCCTCTGTGTTAGGAGACCGTACTAATAGGTTTTTTAAAATGGATGGACCAGTCCCCATCTCAGTTTTAAAACACTACTGAAATAATACTAAAAACATTTGAATTATCCATTAAATTAGTCTCAGCAACATCCTACTCTTAAATATATTTCATAAAACATACCTATCGCTACATCGCCGATACTTAATGGGAATGTTAACAAATCATTCATGTCCCAGATGTGGAACTCAAAGGGCAGAATTGTTCCACTGCTTATGGGGATACCCAATAAGATGATGATATTGGATCCAGATTTAGGGCTACATTACTCAACATTTGGTCAATTTCATACCGATGACCCCTTAATGGGCGATGTTTGGTATTACCCCAGAGGGAATTCAAATAGCACAGGGATTTAGGAAATTATACTCATACTGTAATAATATCTGCAGCTGCTAAAAAATGTATTCTCCAGTGGATACAAACCACAACCCCCCCATTTATCACTCTTTGACAAAATCTTTTAATATCTTCAGTATAGAGTGGCTTGAAACTTTGTTACAAAAAGAGAAATTTGTTGAGAATGTTTGAGACATGGGAGAGCTATAGAGAAACTTGATCCGAACCTCTAAAAAAGCAGATACTGTATGGAAGGGTTTTAAAAATACATTGTGGTATGAAATGAAACACGAGTGTTTACACAAGATCCTCCAATATCGCTTACTATTATATGGTCTATAGTTACACCGACTCTACTGATGATATAACCCCTTTGTCAAGGAAGAGTGGTGGAGTGGGCACGGATCTGGCATGTCTTTTATTTTTATGATTTTTCCTTAATATATTGTATCAGATAATTGTAATGAAAGACACTACTACAAAATGTACAATGGAACTTGATTCTTTTTATTACATTATAAGCATTGTAATACTCATATATTGTTTTAGGTACACAAATATTGCATTTTGGTTTTAAATTTATATCATGCTTCAATAAGATAAAGTTTTGAAAAAAAACCTTAAAAATAAAAATAAAAACAAAAGCAAATCTCTGCATTGTCTATAAAGATGTGTTTTTTTTTTCTTTTACAGTGCTGAAGCGAATAGGGACTACGAAATCTTGTGTCAGCCTAGAACACTTCAGTGCAATCCGGCGCCTGATGCCTTCAACCCTTGTGAAGATATCATGGGATATAATTTCCTCCGCATACTGATCTGGTTTATTAGTGTTCTAGCTATAGCAGGGAATGCTGTGGTCCTGTTGGTCCTGCTGACGAGTCATTACAAACTCACTGTTCCCCGATTCCTAATGTGCAACCTGTCCTTTGCCGATTTCTGCATGGGCATCTACTTGCTGCTAATCGCATCGGTCGACTCCAAGACGAAGAGCCAGTATTACAACCACGCCATTGACTGGCAAACAGGGAGCGGCTGCAGCGCAGCGGGCTTCTTCACTGTGTTTGCAAGCGAACTGTCCGTCTACACGCTGACTATTATCACCCTCGAGCGTTGGCACACAATAACCTACGCCATGCAACTTGACCGGAAGCTCCGGCTGAGGCACGCCGTTCTCATTATGCTGGGAGGGTGGATATTTTCACTGCTCATCGCTCTTCTGCCGCTTGTCGGAGTTAGCAATTACATTAAAGTCAGCATATGCCTACCGATGGACATCGAAACACCCCTTTCTCAAGCATATATAATCCTCATCTTGGTGCTCAATGTCCTAGCCTTCATCATTATATGTGCCTGTTACATTAAAATCTATATCGCTGTCCAAAATCCAGAACTCACGCCAACTAACAAGGATACAAAAATAGCCAAAAAGATGGCCGTGCTCATCTTTACCGACTTCACATGTATGGCGCCCATATCGTTCTTTGCCATTTCAGCAGCCTTCAAAGTTCCGCTCATCACAGTGACCAATTCAAAAATCTTGCTGGTTCTGTTCTACCCGGTGAACTCCTGTGCCAACCCGTTTCTCTACGCGATTTTTACCAAAGCTTTTCGGAGGGATTTCTTCTTGCTCATGAGCAAATTTGGTTGTTGCAAGCTCCAAGCAGAACTTTATAGAGTGAACAACTTTAACACCTATACCTCCAACTGCAAAACGGACAGCTTATATACGGGATCAAAGACCACCACGAGGGCTGATCAGCCTCTAACCACCTTCGCTTGCCACTATTTGAGTGTCAACGATAAGCCAGTATGCATAGACAGTTAGGAGTAACTTTACTACTAAGATGGGAGTTCTATTGAAGATGGGAATTTGCCCATAGCAACCAATCAGCTTCTATTTTCTTTTAGAAGGTGCTAAATAAACAAGTAGAATCTTATTGGTTGCCATGGGCAACGTTCTATCTTTAGTGGAACTCCCATCTTAGTTTATTTACTCCTTAGAGCTCCCACTTACTTGCGATACTTATTTAAAAAAAAAAAAAAAAAAAAAAGATTTGAGAGAGGGGGTCTGTGTAAATATGTAAATTTATTTATGTATGTATGAGACTTTTAATTGTTGTAAACTTGTATTTTTGTATTAAAGCTTTTTAAACAAGCAGATGAGTATCTGATGATGGGTTCGGTGCAGCGACTGAAAGTTCTGCTAAAAAAGAATAAAGTATAACAAAAAAAAAAAAAAATTGTGTTTTAAAAAGATCCCGATATAAACAGGGAGTTTTATCTCAAGTATAACTTTGTAGAAAATAAAATACATAGTCACATACCACAGGAGCTAGGCAGCCTGGGCACACTTTTTTTCACCGACGGGGTACACAGTCTAATTGATGCGCTCTTTTTCTTTATAAAAATACCTGATCACTATAGGGGAGATTTATATTTAAAAAGAGTCTTAGGGGGGTATTCAATCTGCGATTCCAACTGTTGTAACATCCCAACAGTCAGAATAACAGGCAGTTTTCTTTATGCTCGACGGGAACTCGACAGTCTGAATTCAATTTTGTCGGAAAGTCTGACGTTTGGCATTAACATCCCCGGGTTGTTAAAAAATTCGACAATCCACGACTGTTTCTGACAAAACAGATTCAACTTGTTTTAAAACCTTCAATGCTGTCGGAAACTGCAGCATTGAACAGGCGGGGGCTGCAACATTTTTTTTAGCACATGCCTTTTCCCTTTTTTTTGTGTGGTCGAAATGGCATGTGCAAAAACGGGCGCAAAACCACATTTCACTTTTTATTTTGCCGATACACGTTTTTCGCTAATGCTGGATTTTTCACCCAGGCAAAATATCAGCACTGGAATTGAATAGGTGAATCGAATTCACCTGCGGAAAATTTAGGCCAGGGTTGAATATCCCCTAAATCCTTGAAAATACTGTTTTCTTTCCTTCTTTCCAGACATAGGATGTTACAGATCTCTACCAACAAAGTTTGATTAATTCAAAACAACAATACAGAGAAACGCATTTTTTGGGTTAAACTTTTTAATTGCGCAAAGTTGCCAACGAAAAAATTCATAGATATAATATTATAATTTAAACTTAATTTTGACAAAGGACTACACTGAATAGAATAGGCAGTATCACGTACTTCAGGATGCCTTACAGGCAGTTCATACCAGCTTTTAAATAATTTCACTGCCTTATAGGAAAATAAAGGACAACTTTCAATAATAAATAACTTATGACGCAACAAATGAAAAATCTTTTCACTGTCAAAGGGGGGATGCTGCTAGTTTTGGAAGCACATGGAACTGCTAAACTTCTCCGCAACAACTGCACCTGCGACACTTGGTAACGTATGACTGGCTGTGGGAAACCAGCGCTTCTGAAGCTTCTTACGCTCCAAGATGACAAGAAACGGGTAGAACAAATGTTAATTTCAAAAATAAAATGTAGCCGTTGACAAAACAGTTTGGCTTCTTCCAGAACAGGAGAAACATATATTGATCGCACTTCCAGCCTACGCGCCAACACCAACGACTTCGGTGTCTTTTTAAATACATTCAGCATTTTCAAATAAAACAGTATTTAATTTCCAGATATCATTCACACTGGAGGAAAACAAAAACATGTATTCGATGCAAAAAAATACAGCGGGCATCAACAATACATAGTGCCAGCCCCGGGCACCCAACTTACAATGAACAAAAATATATTACTGGACCAAAGCACGGAAGCGGATCTCCTTCCAAAGCAAACTCGGCCTCACCATTCCGCTTCTCCAATAGCTTTCGAAAAAATATAGTCTTTTCCTCCGAAGCACATGACGCCATCTTTTAAGTAGAACTTCCACTTGTTTTTACTGCGGTGGATCTGACAAAACAAATAATAGTAAAAATAAAAGGACATTGTATTGAAATGTGTTCTATGTTCGTCACTGCTGAGATTAAAAAAATTAATGATACTCCCTTCCCTTAGATAAATTAGCGCCTCATGATTTGGTGGGTCGCGGCATAGCACACATACAATGTGTCATTCGGTCGACGCAAGCAAGAGGCCAACAGGAGTTTTTCGCTTTTTTTGTGTCAATGTCAACCCCCGAGTATGTGGGACCCCCTAATTAATGTACGGACTCGCTCGCCGTTATTCAAACCAGGTGCCTCGCTGCGTTGATCGGCACCATTCCCAATCAGAGTACACGTAGATGGAAAACTATGAAAAAGTTTTTAAAAAAATACAAAAATTCCCCAAAAAAACCTTATGTCGAAGTTTCATGTGTCGACCTTTTCCATGTTGACAGTGTGCATGCTAACCTTGACATGTGGCCAAATGCAGTAAGCTTCAAAAAGTGATAAAGTGGAGAGTGGTAAACTACAAGCCAATAACCTCCTAACTGCCATGTTACAGGCTGGGTTTGAAAGAGGACAGGTAGGAGCTGAGTGGCTGGTTGTTTGTCAATCTCCACTTTATCACTTTTTGAATCTTAGTGCACCTGGCCCAGGGTCGGGTGAGGACTTATGCGTGCTCCTGATGCGCAGCGGAGTGGACGGCTTTCCATAGAGTTCTGCTATGAAAATTCATCCACCCTGGGGGAAAATAGTCGCTAAATGGACAAATAACGCTCAGTGTGTACGCACCGAGCGTGTGTCAGCCCAGTCATTTTCTCCATCATTGGTGTCTATACATCTCTTGTACACTTAAACTGTAAATGTTTTCCTAACTAGTGATCTGTATGAGTAAATAAATAAATAAATATAAGGTGACGGAGGACGTTGTGCTGTCTCCATGCACATACAGTATATTACATAAAATACATGCATATTTCTTGGATTTATCGGTTTACTTTTGGTACTATTTTTTATAGATGTGTATTTTTATGTGAATTCATAAATTACCCTTTAACTGGCAGTGGGGCAGATGTATTAAGCCTGGAGATAAAGTGACAGGAGATAGTTCATTGACTGGTGCGTTAATTCCTTTCACTTTAATGTAGGGTACACACCAGGACGACAAGGGTACGATCCCATCAATCTAGATCCAATTCCAACCAATTGTATGTAGATTGCATGTTGATTGTGCCCTTTTCTGTCCTGCTCCGATCCCGATCGGATGTGCGGCCCCGCGCGTCGATCAGTCGTTATTCAGAACCTACCTGCAGCTAGTAGGATCTGGAAACGACCATACACCCGGGTGCGGGTCGCGATCGCATAGGAACCCGCTCACGATGCACATCATGACCGGGCCGTGCACTCTGCGTGATTGTGTCGAACGAGACAGTGATGATCCGCTCACTATGTGCATCGTAAGCGGGTCGTCCTGGTGTGTACCGGGCATAACTCCAGTTTATCTCCTCTCCAGGCTTAATACATCTGCCCCAATATGTGTAATAGAAATACATTCTATAAATGAATTATGTTACAAAGGTTCACGTATTTATTTAATTTGTATCAAAGCACGGTGTGATAAGATACTATCACCCAGTCAAAGAGATCAAAAACTTTTGTACACTTATAACATAACACAATTAACGGACTTCACAGATCGGTCATTGGGACGACTCATATTAGGATGACATGCACTGGGTTGACCACAGAAGGTCGACACGGTTTAGGCCAGCAGATGAAATAGGTCCGACATGGCTAAGGTCGAGACAAGCAGGTTGAAAATCAAAAGGTTGGCATGAGATTTTCATTTTTTTTATCCCAAATATCGACACAGTCAACATGGACATGTATGGCTGTATATACCTTGTCGTATTGGCACACTATGACGTTGTCCGTATCAAACATGTCTGGAACTTCTTGTTCGCTCACGTCATCCCCCGAATTTAAAGGATCCTGTAAGAAGTTCAACGGTCAACACCACTGTGGATCATTGCAGCCTTAAAGGACTCTTCTTATGACATGAATGCATCAAACACAACCCCTATGCGACAGTAGCAGTTAGCCAATTCACGGTATCTGCTAATTACTGGACGACCACTAATGTGTCAATACATTTCCTGTTGTGGAGGCTCCTGGTGCATTCATCGAAACATCATTAGGGATATACAGTAACTGCCATTCATAGCCGACGAAGGGCAGCTGAAGACACTTTTACCGTTCTTCAGAAAGCAAAAACAATGTATGTCTATAGATTTTGGTATTATCATTACAATCGTTCCAAAAATGTAGAACTATGAAAATTGTCTTTAACTGTATCACTAGAACGTGGTGGGTCTTCCTTACTTAGAACTCAAATCCTACAATGTGGAATTGAACTCGGCCGAGGAGTTATTATCTGTGAATTACATAAAGCTTGTGGAATAAAAAAAAAACTGCAGCAAAACTAGAGGACATCTGAATAGTAAGTATACATTTTCTTTTCAGAGTGAAGGCTAGAGAAATCATATAATGGTGAGTGACTATCGAACGATTTCTCCTCCGTGCGTGCGCATGCAAGTGGATGCATACGCTAGTGCGCGAATTCGCTCGGCGGGGAAGGGGGGGCGTGCGCTCGGTGGTTCGGCGTTTACTATTATGTAATTCCGTGTTTGCGGCTGTATGATATTGCATGTGCATGGTGGGCAGAGGTTTGGTCAGTCACTTACTGCAAATAAGTGGCCGGGCCTCTAGAACTCAACCATAGAATCCCTGCCAGAAACCAGCCGTTTATGTGACAGCTTCAAGCTCGGGTGAGGACTTAGAGGCCATGGAGAGAAATACTAAACACTCAGGAAGCGGGCGGAGGCAACAATTCCGCACAGACTTACAGTATCCAACACATCTGAATCGATGACATTAATTGATTCCTAAAGATGTGTCAGCATAACAGGAATTCACTACAAAGCATTGACGAGCAGAACAGAGCACCAATCTACTACTGGAAATTAGCATCTTACTAACCCTTTTGAGTGCCAACGTCACTGTGCGAGATCCTCAAAATACACATTTAAAATCAAGTAAAGTTTAGTTAAATATTGCACTCAAAAAAAGAGCAGTCACTGTGAGCGGGTGCCGGACGGGATCCTGACAGGCATTTACCCGACGTCGGGATCCCAGTGCGTACCCATATTAAGTCTGTGCAGGTTTTTATACTTATTTAGATTATTATGTTTAGAAGACCAAATTCTCCTGCATATTTTATCTGTCATTACATATTATGGAAGCCACGGCCCCTCTCGTAAAGTAAGTCTCCAAATAATGGTGTACAGGTTCCGCCAACTTACAAGACATCATGAAATGTGCTGAATTACTAAGTGTAGAGTTTACAACTATAAACTATTAGCTCAGACTTTCTATACTGAAAAAAGTAAAAGATAATCATATATATATATATATATATATATATATATATATATTATATATATATATATATATATCCAGTACAGGGAGGGCCATCTCCATTAATGAACATGCAATAGTTATTCCTTAAGTGTTGTTTACGCGTACCTCTTCAATGATGTCAATCTCAGGGTCTTCGTCATCGCTGCTATTGCTAGTTGAATCGTTTGACCCAGAATCGTCCTCCTCTAGAACTTTAAGGTCCTCTGTATCAATAATCCCCAGGAACTCATTCTCATCCACCTCCTTCACAGCTCCTAGCTCTTCATCAGAGGAGGTGTCTGCCGTCCCATCAACCTGAATTATATCGCTGTCACTGAGAGAGGCCAGCTTATCCCCAGTAGGCACCTAGGAGAACAAACACAACATACGCTTGGTGCACCATATCGAATCACTTCTTTTAGTTGTTCAATCGCATTATACAATAAACACATTGCATTTGACAAATATAAAAGCTAAAATGCAGAGTTCACGATTATCCTGACTTTCCAATGTAAAGGAAATACAAAATATATGTCTTTGATTTAACCAATGATAAAGTGGTTCTAGTACAGGAAATAAAAACCTAAAACTATAAACCAACATGATAACGTTACCAAATCAGGTAATGTCTAAGCCAGGGCTGGGCAACACCGGCCCTCCAGATGTTGATGAACTACACATCCCAGGATGCTTTGCATTAGTTTTGCTATGTGGCAATGCTGAAACTGATGCAAGGCATGCTGGGATGTGTAGTTCACTAAATCTGGAGGGCCGGTGTTGCCCAGCCCTGGTCTAGGCCAACATTGACAAAAGCATAAGATTGACATGAAAAGGTCAACATGAGTTTCTCAGGGGTTTGTGGATGTCAATGTTGACATCCGAGCTCGTGGATCCCAAATTAGTATTAATACAAATAATAATAATATATATATATATATATATATATATATAAAATATATATATATATATATATATATATATATATATATATATATATATATATATATATATATATATATATATATATATATATATATATATATATACACATACATGCATACATACAGTACATACATACATACACATACTGTATATATCACAAAAAAATATCAAGTCGACTGTTTCATTTGTCGATCATTGTCACTTTGACCGTTTGCGTATGTTGGGATTTTACATGTTGACCTTTCGACTGTGAACCCAGAAATGATCAACTTACAGTATCATCCAGATCCCACGAAATCTGCTATGTAATACAATCTATGGTCACATCGATATATAGCTGGCACAATTTATCCACCACCATCATCATCATCATCCTCTACAAACATTAGGAAGAAATGCATTGCACCGCAATTACTCTAAGTTGGGTGGTGGTTGGGTTTTCTCCAACACAAGTTTAAAGAGGACATATAAGCACCAGGTGGTCTAGGAATCCGCTGAGATCAGATGCCGTACATGAATATACAGAAATTAAACTTCTTAAATCAGATTTAGGATCAATGCAGATCTAGTTCTTTTTTTTTTACACATTCAATTTTTATTAAGAGAAATGTCGTCCAAACAGACAGTTTTTTAAGGGGGGGGGGGGGGGGGGAAGGGGTACAGAAAAAAGAGAAAGGAGGGGCTGGGGGGGGAGAGATAAATGATACGGTATTGCCAACATAGTTGTAAAAGTTTACACATGAAAAGACACTCTCAAAGATATGGGCAAATGACACATAAAAAACAAACAAAAACAACACATGCCAGTATTTGAACCAATAAAGATGCTGTCCAACACAGGAGCAAAAAGGTATATTACATGATAACATGAACCACTACCGCTTGGTCCTGGAGATGGATCTAAGAGACAAGGATAAACAAGTCCAGGGCATCGCTAACCAGATTGGAACGGCCCGCCTCATCAAAGTAGGAGGACCAGCCAAACCACTTCATATGTATTGAGTTTGGGGCACTGGAATAACTAGCCCCTGTGGTTTCGAACATGTAATGTTTATGAACCTTCTTGAGGATGGAGTCTATACTTGGGGTTGCGTCCGACTTCCATAGCTTAGCTATGACAGCTTTTGTCGCAATCAACACATGTCCAACAATGTATTTGTCAGCTGTAGACAGAGAGGAGGGAAAATGTGGAGCAATGCCAGAGCCGGGTCTAATGAAATAGGACGTTTTAATATGGAGTTTAACCTCAGAAACACCTCCGCCCAGAGAGGCCGTAGCTCAGGACATTCCCAAAATATGTGGAAAAGATTTCCCACGTGTCCACACTTCCTCCAACATAAATTTGAAACCGTCGGCCAGATCTTATGGAGCCTATCTGGGGTGAAATAAGCCCTGTGAATAATTTTAAAAAACATCGCAGAATGGTGTAAACAACGAGAAATCTTAAAGCAAGACTCAAATATAACATCCCATTCCTCCTCTGAGAGTGACTTGTTCAGATCCCTTTCCTAACTCAGCTGGGGAGCGGTTTTAACGCTATCCTGGAGGAAGAGAAGGTAAGAATACCACCCTGAAATTCCTCCTCTATGGGAGGGAGCACTTACTAAACTTTTGAGGCTAGGTGGGAAATAGTTCTTTTTTCCAATCTAGTTTTTGTGTATCTAGTTTCCATCACTCCACACCCCTTTATGGAATAATAGGTTAACTTGTTTTGCTGATTGTCAAAGAGAGGGATTAGAATGGTGGCTGACGCAGTGGAAGTAGGCTTATGTGCCACCCGGAACACTGAAACTGGTGTAATAACAGATTTTAAATAAATATTGTTAGTTTGATAGCAAAGAAAAGCAATTCCAGCAACCTTTAAAGAATACTATAGTCTTGATGGTTTAAAATAGGATTAAGGCTTTGAGGTAGTTGATACTGCAAACATAATTTACAGGAGGACTTGCCCTTTAGCCTAAGTTTCTGGCTTCTTAACCATATACACAGGCCCCAGTCATTATAAAAAAAATACTTTATTACGCCACCTGCTCAGGGCGTCTAAGGCAGTGATTCCAGTACATTGGAAGTCCAATATTACCCCCTCCATGTCAGAAAGGTGTGGACGGACAGACCACTTTGGATGACCTTATTTCCGCTCTGGATTTCAATAATCCAGCTTTCACCATTACCTGGTTGCCCAGGCTACAAAGAACCAGACCACTACAAAACATTACAGTAATTCATAAAAATAAAATTTAAATGGACAAATTTCAGGAAAGTGATTGTTGGTTTGGGGCTTGTGGCGTCCTCTTCTCCCTTCTCGCTTTAGTATCGTCCAGCCTCTTCTTCATCTTTCTTCTTTTCTCTTTCTTATCTGTTAAATAAGATCCATATTTGCACCAGACTTTCAGGTGCCAGTTTATCTCATGTCATTGTTTGAAATATCTGAGAGATTTGGTGAACACCTGACTATGTGAAACTCTGTTGAAATGCTTATCCTGCACATAGGCCTTTATTCAGATCTGATCGCAGTACAAATTTGTTTGGAAAATGGGCAAAACCAGGTGCACTGCAGGTGGGGCAGATGTAACCTGTGCAGAGAGAGTTAAATTGGTGTGAGTTATTTTGTTTCTGTGCAGGGCAAATACTGGCTGCATTATTTTTACACTGCAATTTAGATTTCAGTTTCAACACACCCCACCCAAATTTAACTCTCTCTGCACATGTTACATCTGCCCCACCTGCAGTGCACATGGTTTTGCCTATTTTCCAGACAAATTTGTAATGAGCTCAGATCTAAATAAGAGCCAAAGTGTCTATGATTTGTTTTGGATCTTTTAAAAAAAATAAATAAAAAAAAAAAAGATTTAGGCTTTTGACTGTTGACCTAGCCATTGTCGACCTTCCAACCAAGTCGTTCTTAGGCAGGTCTACTTATTTAATTTTTGGGGTGAAAAAGCAATAGGGCTTTATAGAATAGAATAACCCCCACCCGTGGTCAAAGAACCAGCAGAATAAACTTGTGGTACATTCAAAAGAAAGAATCGGCGATAAGCGCATGTACCGTAAATGTATGTTTAATAATGTGTTTTAAAATGTGTAGTGCTCTGTGCGTGCTTGTAGTATTTTCCATTTAAAATGCATGGACAATGTTTTATAAGGACTAGACAGTTTGAAGCAAATGGCTGAAGACATTCTCACATAGGAAGCGGTATGTTAATGATCTTCCCCTAGTGTGATTGACCAAGCACTTTCTTTGAAATGCAAAGGGTTCTCCTGCGTGACTGTGAAAAATGTCCCACCAGGTTTGAATAATGAGAGAGTTGGTTTGTTTTCGAGAATTTCCTGTACATTCATTACAGATACACAAATGTCAGGAGGAAAACCATGTTCATTTTCAAGTCGATCCCTCCCGATAGCCGTGATCCAGGTCCGTTTACGTGTGGCAGACAGCAAATCGGCAGGTGGGATTCAATGTCCCGCCTGGCGATTGGCAAAAAGTGGGCGTGTCCGCTTCCACGGCCGTTATCGGCAGAACATGCCCTACAGCTTCTAAAGTTGGGATCGTTCGGCCGTGATCCCTCTTCAATGCTGTCGGTAAAGACAGCAATGAATAAGGACCCTCCGCTATTTCCCCCGTCGGAAATAGCCTCGGAGCATTGCATACCCCCCTTAGAATCATGGAGATAAATATACTGCATATAAGAAGAGCATAATGTGACCTGAATTGTGTCTTCTGTTTATATATAAAGGGCCTGTGAGCCCTGAAGTAGAGAGTCATCTTGTACGCAGTGACTGGTCTATGATACCTTGAGTGAAGATCTTAAGCAGTGTAAATACTGGTCGATTCTTCTAAGCGATTTTGACTACATCATCAAAATCGCTTAAAAGTTTTACCTGAATTGCCCTGTGTGTACAAAGCAATTCATATCGACGCTGCTGGGCCGTGCATCGGTACCGAACAGACAATAAACATCTTGCCTTTACAACGAGTGCATCCATATTATGCAACTAACCGAATTGTACAAAGCACTAACTTGTTCTCCGCCTGTCTTGGAATGAGCCCAGCGTCTCCAAGCTTTGCCCTTTGTCAACTACCGATGCAGGAGCCTGGTCAATTGTCAGTTACCAGTGGGAAACCAGCCGATGCCAAACAGGAGGTGTGGCAGCAGGGTATTTATGCATACACACAGACGTGGTTCCAGGAACTACGTGGTCAGAGTCTGATTTTGATAGATACCCACTCACTGTACAGAGTGTGGAGTCACCAACAGGCAGTTACTGACAATAAGCGTGAATTCCCTGACTGTCCAGGTCCCGAGAGATCGCTTGGCGTGGGCAGAGAGAGGCTTCCGGTCACAGATATTGGTACATTTCCTATGTAGACCTGATCAGCAGATAAGTGATTTAAAGAAGAGACGTATCAATCCTTAGAGCGAGATAAGGGAGAGACATTTATGTCCTTTTATAAACTGTGCTAGATAAATAACAGAAGCTGGTTTCTTTAGGCAACTTCTCTACTTTATCGCTCTCTGAGACATCACCCCCTATATATCTGGTCACGCATACGGACGTACTGCTACAATAGTGTATAAGAGTGTGGATGCAGACTCCTTGTAAAGGGGGTCATGACCTGTATGACCTATCCATTGGATGAATCAGTGCTATATCTCAGCAAGTGGTGTCTCACAAGCCACCAAACATCTGCAGGATTCAAAGAAAAATTATAAGGAGTTAAATCAAACATAATAACAGAGCAACACTTTCTGGTATCGCTGTCCAAATATGTCAGGAGCAGAACAGTCCGTACCTGACTGACTTAGAATGCGGCAGGATTACAAGTCATCTACAAGTTACTAAACGAATAAATACCGGGTGCGGAGTTTAAAAACCTACCGTATAGAGGAGTCACTACGATCATTGCGCTCCCAGCCTCACCATTTCCTACCCAGAGCCTGCTGGGTGGGAGGGATTAATAGTGTACGGTGGGATGCTATTTGCCTGCTGTAACGAGGTTCCATAACCCACCCACCTCATTGTTCCCCCAGAAGTTCCAACAATGATCATCGGACAACTGCATTTTGTGTGCTATAGCGCCACCTTTCAGCAAATTTATGAATTAAACATTTTTATTTAGCAAATGACTAGCGCATCATTGGAATTATCTGTAGTTTAAGTGTTGTCTCTTTCGGAATAGAAGAACGCACTCCAGAGCCCACTTAAGTAGGTAACTTATTTTTCGCTAACTCTGTATGAGGAGTTTCACATACCCACAAAAAAGGAAAAATTTTAAAATCAATATTTTTTGCAACCTCATTTTTCAAAAGCTTTTAAAATAAACCTTTTTCCATGGAGAGTTGTCAGCTAGTGTGATGCTGCATCGGACAATATCCTCTGCTCAGCTCACAACATGAACTTGATGCAGTATATTTTGCTTGGCAAAGATACAGTAACATCTACATTTAAGTCACGGAGAAAATAGGATTTTGGGTACCTACCGGTAAATCCTTTTCTCGTAGTCCATATGGGATACTGGGCTTCACTACTATGGGGATTGAGACCTCCGCAGGAGAGACAGGCACATAAAAGAACTTTCAGTGTGGGTGCACTGGCTCCTCCCCTCAATCTCCCTCCACTAGTCAGTTAATGCAAAAACTGTGCCGAAGGAGAGCATGTGAGGAGTATGTGATAATGTATTGTGGTGAGATTCATCCAGCACCCCCAACGGAACAAAAAACATATAAAAGAGGTGAATCCTAACAACTTAAGAGGACACCTGTAACTAGAACAAATCTATAGTCATATTTTATCCTATAGAAAACAAGGCCAAAAAGCCTAACAATAAAGTAGGTCTGACAGCAGAAAAAGCCGCACTGAGGCGGGCTCCCAGTATCCCATATGGACTACGAGAAAAGGATTTACCGGTAGGTACCCAAAATCCTATTTTCTCTACCGTCCAATGGGATACTGGGCTTCACTACTATGGGGAGGTCCCAAAGCTACCAGAACGGGTGGGAACGTGCGGATTCTGCTGTAGAACCGCATTCCCGAACTGGGAATCCTCCCTGGCCAGGGTGTCAAACTTGTAGAACTTCACAAATGTGTGTTGCCCTGACCAAGTTGCGGCCCTGCATAGCTGCATTGCCGACACCCCTCGAGCAGCCGCCCAAGAGGTACCTACAGACCTGGTTGAATGAGCCTTTACTGAAAAAGGAAGCGACAAACCAGCTGATGCATAAGCCTGCTGGATAGTACATCTTATCCACCTGGCAATGGTACGCGTTGAAGCAGGTAAACCCTTCTTCTGCGCATCATAAAGCACAAACAGGCTGTCCGTCTTACGGATCCTAGCTGTGCGCTTGACATACCCCTTAAGGGTGAGGACCACATCCAAGGTATCTGGTATATCTGGGTGTGTCGCGCTAGAAGGAACCACAATAGGTTGGTTTAGGTGGAACCCTGACACCACCTTTGGAAGGAATTGTGGTCTAGTCCTGAGTTCCGCCCTATCGTTGTGGAACACAAGGTAAGGGCTCCGACAAGATAAGGCCCCGAGCTCGGACACCCTCCTGGCCGAAGCTAGAGCCAGCAAAACAACAGTCTTCCAAGTGAGGTGTCGCAGCTCAGACTCTTCCAATGGAACAAACCGGGCTGATTTTAAGAAAGTAAGAACTACTTCCAAATCCCATGGTGCAGTGGGAGGCACAAAGGGGGGCTGAATCCTCAGCACCCCCTGTAAGAAGGTTTGCACTTCCGGCAAGGCCGCAATCTTTTTCTGAAAAAACACAGATAGTGCGGAGATTTGGACCTTTAAGGAACCCAATCTGAGTCCCTTATCCAGGCCAGCCTGAAGGAAACGTAGCAGACTGTTTAATCGAAAACTGGCCGGAGGCAAGTCATTCTTCTCACACCAGGCAATATATCTGCGCCATATTACATGATAATGAGCAGCCGTCACCGGCTTCCTGGCTTTTATCATTGTAGTGACGACAGAGGGATGGAGACCCTTGTGGACTAAGATCTGCCGCTCAACCTCCAGGCCGTTAAACGTAGCCGCTGTAAGTCCTGGAAGACGAACGGGCCCTGGAGGAGCAGGTCTTCTCTTAGGGGCAGACGCCACGGGTCTTCCACTAGCATGGCCTGAATGTCCCCGTACCAGGCCCTTCTTGGCCAGTCTGGTGCCACCAGTATGGCCTCCGTCCCCTGATGCCGGAGCCGCTTTAGCACCCGAGCCAACAATGGGAGAGGTGGGAAGAGGTACACCAATTGGAAATCCCAGGTCCAGGTGAGAGCGTCCACCGCTATCGCCCCTGGGTCTCTGGTCCGTGCACAGTACATTGCTACCTTGTGGTTCGATCGTGAGGCCATCAGGTCGATCTGAGGGAGCCCCCACAGATCCACTATGGCATTGAACACTTGAGTGTGAAGGCCCCACTCTCCCGGGTGAAGATCGTGACGACTCAGGAAGTCCGCCTCCCAATTGTCGACCCCCGGGATAAAAATGGCAGACAGGGCCTGGACATTCTGTTCCGCCCAGGACAGAATTTTTGACGCTTCTCTCATGCAAGGCATGCTCTTGGTACCACCCTGCCGATTTATATAGGCCACAGTGGTGGCATTGTCCGACTGGACCTGGATCGCCTTTCCCTGTAACAATGGAGCTGCCTGTAACAGGGCATAGTAGACCGCCCTCAACTCCAGCTTGTTGATATGAAGTCCTGACTCCAGTGGAGACCATCGACCCTGTAGGCGGACTCCCTGTGTCACAGCTCCCCAGCCCCTCAGGCTGGCGTCCGTGGTTACCAGAATCCAGTCCTGGATCTGGAACCGTCTGCCTGCCAACAAATTGGATGAATCTAGCCACCACTGTAGCGAGATCCTGGTTCTTGTTGCAAGGCCAATCCTTCTGCGCATCTGCAGGGGGGAGCCGGACCATTTTGTCAGAATATCCAATTGAAAGGTCCTGGAATGGAAGCGGCCAAATTGTATTGCTTCGAATGAAGCCACCATCTTGCCTAGAAGCCGGAGGCAAAGATGGATCTGTACCAGAGGTGACTGTAGGACCTCCCTGACCAGCTGTTGTATTGCAGTGACCTTCTCCATCGGCAGAAAAACTTTTTGTTCTGATGTATCCAGGATCATGCCCAAGAAAACCATCCTCTGGGTTGGAACCAGCGATGATTTGGGCATGTTTAGGATCCATCCGTGGTCTCTTAGAACCTGTATGGACAGATTGAGAGCACTGCTTAAAGCCTCCGCCGACCCTGCTTTTATTAGCAGGTCGTCCAGGTATGGCACTACATTCACCCTTCGGAGCCTGAGTAGTGACATCATTTCCGCCATTACCTTTGTGAAAACCCGCGGGGCTGTCGACAGGCCGAAAGGTAACGCCCGGAATTGGTAATGGTCGTTCCCCAAGGCAAACCTGAGATAGATTTGGTGTGGGGGCCAGATAGGAATGTGTAGATAGGCGTCTTTGACGTCTATAGAGGCCAGGAACTCATAGTTACATAGTTACATAGTAGGTAAGGCTGAAAAAAGACTTGCGTCCATCTAGTTCAACCTGGTATAGATATCCATTGCTGATTTGGTAGGTTCTGGTATTTTACAGACAAATTATATTTCTTATTTGTACCCATGGATGTTTTTCTCCAGTAAATGTTTGTCCAACTTTGCCTTGAACGCATTTAATGAGCCAGCCGTTACCACCTCTCTGGGAAGAGAGTTCCAGAGTTTGACTGTTCTGACCGTAAAGAAATTCTTTCTACTAGCTGAATGAAATCTTTTTTCTTCTAATCTATACTCATGCCCTCGCGTCCTAGATTCCTTTCTAGTAGAAAATAGGGTGTGTGACAGTTCCTTATATTGGCCCTTGATATACTTGTACATGTTGAGCATGTCCCCCCTTAAACGTCTCTTTTCTAATGTAAATAGTCCCAAATTGCTTAATCTCTCCCCGTAGCTTAAATTCTCCATTCCCCTAATAAGCTTTGTTGCACGCCTTTGGACTTTTTCTAATTCTATGATGTCCTTTTTATAGTGTGGGGCCCAGAACTGTACTCCGTACTCTAGGTGAGGTCTCACCAATGCTTTATATAGTGGCATAATTACCCTTGAGTCCCTAGTTTCCATTCCCCTCTTAATACATGCCAGAATTTTGTTGGCCTTTTTTGTAGCTACATTACAATGGGCACTACATCCTAGATTGCTGTCTATTTGGACTCCTAGATCCTTTTCAAGTATGGAATTACCCAGTTCCTCTCCGCTAAGGTTGTAACTTGCACACTGGTTGTGTCTCCCAAGGTGCATAACCTTGCATTTATCTACATTGAACCTCATCTTCCATTTTTTTGCCCACTCATCTAGAATTGCAAGATCATTTTGAAGCATGGTGACATCTTCTGGTGATTTGATGACTTTGCTAAGTTTTGTATCGTCCGCAAAGATGGATACATTGCTGAGTAACCCTATCCCAATATCGTTAATAAAAATGTTAAACAAAATGGGCCCCAAAACCGAACCCTGGGGCACTCCACTTAGTACCGGTATCATATCTGATACGGCACCATTCACAACCACTCTTTGTTCTCTATTACATAGCCAATTCCCTACCCATCTGCAGATATTTTCACCCAATCCTAGGTTCTCCATTTTATTAATCAATCTCTTGTGTGGGACAGTATCAAATGCTTTAGCGAAATCTAGGAAAATCACATCTACAGCATTTCCATTATCGAGGTTTTTGCTAACCTCTTCATAGAACCCTAGTAGATTAGTTTGGCATGAACGATTTTTCACGAACCCATGTTGGTTAGTACTGAGTAGACGGTGATGATCTAAATATTCCTGGATACCATCCCTTAAAAATCCTTCAAATAGTTTACCCACAATTGATGTTAAACTAACGGGTCTGTAATTAGCGGGATCTTCCTTTTTTCCTTTTTTGAATATTGGCACTACCTCTGCTATTCTCCAATCTTTTGGTACTATACCTGACGATAGTGACTTGCTAAAGATATAATGTAGGGGGGTAGCTAGTTCATCCCTTAATTCCATTAATACCCTCGGATGAATCCCATCTGGCCCTGGTGACTTATTTGTTTTGAGTTTGCTTAGCCTCAGTATTATTTCCTTCGGCGTGAAATCCACAATGAGATCTGGCTTATTTGTCCCGTTTGTGGTAAATGTTCGTTCCACAGTCTGCTCTCCCTTAGTAAATACTGATGAGAAGAACTCATTTAACAGTTTTGCTTTTCCCTTGTCCTCAGTAACACTTTTTCCACTAGTATCAGTTAGTGGGCCTATGTTTTCCTTAATTAAACGTTTACTATTTATGTATTTAAAAAACTTCTTTGGGTTGGTTTTGCTTTCAGTGGCTATGCACTCTTCATATAATATTTTAGCTGCTTTGATTACCCCTTTACAAGTTTTGTTTGATTCTTTGTATTTTGCGAACGCCTCCTCATTCAAGTTATTTTTATAGAATTTAAAGGCTCTGGTTTTATTGTTGATAGCTGACCTTACTTCTTTGTCCAACCATGGTGGCTTTTTTTTGTTGAATTTACCTTTAGTTACTTTAGGAATGTATTCAATAGTTAGTGAATCAAGCACCTTTTTTAGAGTATCCCACATTTCCTCTGCATTTTTTCCCTCCATAACCGTTTCCCACCCAATTCCTGTTAGGGCTTCCCTGAATAATTCAAAGTTCGCTTTTCTGAAGTTTAGTATTTTTGCAGATCCTTTTTGATGTAATTTACTGAAGTTGATTTCCAGTGAAACCATATTGTGATCACTATTCCCTAATTGTTCAATTACTTTTGTGTTTGAAACTAAGTCTGTGTTATTTGTTAATACTAAGTCCAAGAGCGCCTCATCACGAGTTGGAGTTTCTACCGTTTGTGTAATAAACTGGTCTTTAAGTAAGCTTAAGAACCCATTGCTTCTTGCTGATTTACCTGTTTCGTTTTCCCAATCAATGTCGGGTAAATTAAAATCCCCCATAATTAATACCTGACCCTGATTTGATGCTTGTTTGATTTGGTTTAAAAGAAGAGACTCTTCCCTTTCATTTATATTTGGTGGTCTATAGCATACCCCTATTATAAATTTGTTTTTTGGTTTCTTATTATTGTCGGTTATCTCTGCCCACACTGTCTCCGAGTTGTCGTCTTCCAGGTCTGTGCTCATATTTTTCTCACATGATGTTAAGTTATTATTTACATATAGGCACACACCCCCGCCCCTTCTAATTTCCCTGTCTTTCCTGTAGAGTGTATATCCCTCCATGTTTAATGCCCAGTCATGCGACTCATTACACCATGTTTCTGTAATACCAATGATGTCGTAGTCATCCCTACTGATCACCGTTTCAAGTTCCCCGATTTTACTCACTAAGCTTCTTGCATTAGCCAGTAAGCATTTTAATTTATGTTTATTTTTAGATATGGCTCTAATATTGTGATTAGTTTCACCCCAGGACCCATTTGAATTCTTTACTAGCTTCCTCTTTCCCCTCTCCCCTTCAATAGACTCTCTACAGGCCTCCCCACCATGCACACTGCCTGCCCTCTCCATAGTTCCGGGAATTCTTCCTCTGTCATTCCCTCCTTCCCGTATACTAAGATCATCTGTACCTAAGAACTGTAATGGGATAACGTGACTGTTACAACATAACATTTTATTACATGACATTCCTGATGCACCCTGAGAGTTACCCCCGATTATACCCTTGTTATGTCCCAGGACTTTGTCTATGTCTCCGTCCCCCCCCCCATCTCCTTCCCCCATATGATTCCTGATCCCAGTCCGGCTTCTCTCCCTGATGGTCCCATAATGTCTTGCTGCCCCCACCCCCCCGTCGCCTAGTTTAAAATCTCCTCCAACCCTCTAACCATCCTCCCCCCCAGCACCGCAGCCCCCTCCTCGTTCAGGTGCAATCCATCACGGCAAAAAAGATGGCGCCTGACCGAGAAGTCCGCCCAGTGTTCCATGAACACGAATCCCTCTTTCCTACACCAATCCTTAAGCCACACATTTACCTCCCTGATCTCCCTCTGCCTCCCTGAGCAAGCACGTGGCACTGGTAATATTTCCGAGAAAATTACCCTAGATGTCCTCGCCTTTAATTTCTTACCTAATTCCCTATACTCTTTCTTGAGGACATCCCACCTACCATTGACTTTGTCGTTGGTGCCGATGTGCACCAAGACCGCCGGGTTGCTCCCAGCCCCTCCCAACAATCTGTCGACTCGGTCCGCGATGTGCCGTACCCGAGCACCCGGGAGGCAACAAACCGTGCGGCGATCGCGGTCCCGATAGCAGATTGCCCTGTCTGTTCTCCTAATGATGGAATCCCCTACCACCACTATCTGCCTTGGTACCTCACTAACTGTCATCCCGTTTGAGCTAGAGGGACCGCTCCTCTGGTTGCTAGAGGGAGCCGTCTCCTCCAGCTCCGTCATTTCGTCTCTATCCTCCCCCGAAACTTCGTCCAACCGGGCAAATTTGTTCGGGTGTGATAGATCAGAGATGTCGTTCCTGTCCCTCCTGTCCCTCTTGTTTCCCCTTCTAACCGTGACCCAGCTGGCTACCTGATCCTCCTCCTCTACCAGTGACCCCATCTGCAACTCCTCCACCGTTCTATTTAGGCTTTGCTCAAGATTGGAAATATCCCTCAGTCGCTGAACGGTCCGCTCTAGATCAGTGACCTGGGCTTCCAGGGCGGACGTTCGCTCACATCTCGTGCAGATGTATTCGCACTGGGACTCTTGCTCCAGGTGCGCATACATCTTGCACAACATGCACTGAGTGAGATTCTCAATCAGGGCCCCACCCATTTTATCTACCTCCCTGCGACTAACCCCCTAGTATACAGTAGAGAGTTAAATTACAATGCAATTACACACTACAAGTTAATTTTTATCAAAATATAAGAAAGTTGATACTTATCTGTTCCTGCAGCTGTGTCACACTCCTGGTGTCCTCACACCTGTATCTGTCCGCTTCCTCTGTAATTTCTTCCAGTTGCACGTTTTCCACAGTGGCCCACTCTCAGATCATGCAGCACACTATCTGCACTTTGTGGACCCTTTAACAGGTCAGGCACCTGGGCTTCAAGCAAGAAGAGAAAACTCCCCTCTTTCTAGGCTGGCGATCACAGAGCGCAAGGACTCCATCCTGAACTTGAACACGCGCAGGAAGGGGTTCAGTGACTTTAGATTCAGGATGGGTCTTACTGAGCCGTCTGGCTTCGGTACCAGGAATAAGTTGGAATAATATCCCTGGCCCTGCTCCGTGTCTGGCACCGGTACAATTACCTGAGACTGAAGCAGCCTGGTAATGGCCCCCTGAAGGAGCACCTGATCTTCCTGGGATGCTGGAAGTGCCGACCTGAAGTATCGTCTGGGAGGGGGTTTGTCGAATTCCAGCTTGTAACCTAGAGAAATGAGACCTCTGGCCCAGGTATCCAGACCCGAGGCGTCCCACACATGGCTGAAATGCAACAATCGCGCTCCCACCGCGAGAGAGTCTCGTGGCGGGAAAACCCCGTCATGCTGCAGGCTTAGAGGAAGTCGCGGCATTTGGACGGTCCTGGGTGTTGGAGGTGTTAGGCTTCCTAAACTTGCCTCTCGTGCCCCTGCTGGCATTGGAGGCGCCCCTAGCCTTGGGGCGAAACCTGTTCCCACGAAAGGACTGCTGGGAAGCACCTGTAAAGGTACGCTTTGCAACCGTGGGGGCTGATGGAAGGAAGGTAGATTTTCCTGCCGTGGCTTTGGAAATCCAACCGTCTAATTCACTGCCAAACAGCCATTCTCCTGTAAAGGGAATACCCTCCACACTCTTCTTTGAGTCTACATCTGCAGACCACTGCCGCAGCCCCAAGGCCCGTCTGGCTGAAACCGCCATGGCTGAATTGCGCGCGTTAATTGCGCCCAATTCCTTTTGTGCCTCGCACAGGATTTTTGCGGTATCCTGAATGTGACGCAGGCTGTCCCCTATCTGGGCCACAGTCATGTCACCCAACAACCCTTCCTGAATCTGGGTTGACCAGGTATGAATAGCCTTGGCCATCCAGCAGCTGGCTAAAACTGGACGCTGGGATGCCCCACTAGCCGTATATATGGACTTGAGGGTAGCTTCCAGCCTTCTGTCCGCCCCGTCCTTAAGGGTGGATACCCCTGGGACTGGTAACAACACCTTCTTAGAGAGGCGGGAAACAGAGGAGTCCACTACCGGTGGCTCCTCCCATTTCTTTCTGCCCAAAGGTTCAAAAGGATATGCATTTGTGAACCTTTTTGAAAGAGTAAACCTCTTATCAGGGTTTTGCCATGCAGCCCTGAAAGCAGTTTCTAACTCTGCCTGCTCAGGGAAGTACACTGGCTGTTTCTTCTGAGTCATGAAGAAAGGATCTCCTTCTGTGGATGCCTCTACTGGGAGATCTAAAACATCCCTAATGGCCCTGATAAGGGGCTCGGGACCATGTACTGCCGTCTCAGGAGCTGGTTCCTGCAGACCCTGCTCCTCACCCTCCTCCAATATGTCCTCATCGTCCTCATCTGTGTCAGGATCCATAGCAGTAGCCTGCCTCTTTTGAGGCTGTGCGGGCGGAGGAGGTACATTTTGGGTATGAAGAATATCCACCCTGGCAGCCAACATGGACAATTCCCTCTGAACCCTCTGCGTTTGCTGAGTGTTAGTGGAAAGCTGTGAAGCCACAGAATCCAACAAGGTCTTTATGTTGGAGGCCCACGCAGGCTCCTGCTCGTCTGCCTGCGATTGCCCCGCAAGCTGTGGGGGAACCCCACTGATCTGGGTGTCAGCACTACTGGGCTGTGGTGACATACAAGCCTCACAAGTAACCTGGGACTGTGACTTGGGCACAAACTTGGTGCTACACACCATACAAGTGAACTTTTTCACCATGATGAGATAGTACTACAATGTCTGTAGTAACAAACACAACCCCCACGCAGTCACACACGTGCACACACTGCTGGATGTGTTTCCTCTGAGTGAAAACAGACTATGTGCTTTGCTGTGTCTGTAACTAAACAGTGGGGAAAAAACAGAGCAATTGGGGAGCCAAGTGCACCCTTAACCTGAACTCACAGATCTGGGTGAGCTGGTAACGCTAAACACAGTGATATAAACAACACAGTGTCTGACTAAGCTAGATAGCGCAGCAGCGCTAAATCGCTATAAAAAACCTGCTGTCTCTGCCGTGCTGCAAGTACCCGGATCCACCACGCCAGTGAGGAGCCCTGTAATGGAGTCTGGCAGCATGTGAAGAAGCAGGAAGTGACAGCGCGCGCCCAGCAGAGCTTGGTCCCGCTCTGAGTGAAGCCCCGCCCCCTTACACGGAGCTGGCGCTTACATATAATTATACTGACATTATTAAAGGTGTAAAATATATATCATACATTATACCCTGAGGGGTGTCCCTGGTGGTCCAGCGGCAGCACCCCTATGCCAGTTATCAGACGCGGTGTTCACGCGGTCCCTGCTGGAGAGCCGCCATTACTAGCCGTCGTCTTGCCGCACCAGAAATGGCTGCGGGGACCCCTTGTGGGACCCCCAGCCTGTACTCACCACCGATGTCTTCAGACCTGTCAGGGGTGTGCGGCGGCTAGGGGACTTGCTCGCTACAGCGCAATGCTGTGCGGTGACAAGTCCCACGCAGGACTGGATTGTCCTGTAGCAGGGTCAGCTCTGCACCTGAAGAGGTCGGGGACTGACCCTTCCCCTGACACCCACGAAGCAGGACAGCTGTGTGGTCACCACAGCGCCCCAAAATAACAAACTTGAAAATAAATGTGGAAAAAACTCTGGAGCATCCAGAAGCACTGCCTCTCCTGAGGCACATTTTTCAAAACTGACTAGTGGAGGGAGATTGAGGGGAGGAGCCAGTGCACCCACACTGAAAGTTCTTTTATGTGCCTGTCTCTCCTGCGGAGGTCTCAATCCCCATAGTAGTGAAGCCCAGTATCCCATTGGACGGTAGAGAAATATAATTAACCATATAACAATGCAACTTAAGACACTTCTCTCATAACTAGAAAACAGATACTAGTTTATTTTTTTGGGTATTTGTGTATTATAACGGCACCCACGATTTCCATTGTAGGGCATTATACAACCAAAAATCGCATGTGGCGAGCGCAGCGAGCCACAGAGCCCGAAGCGTGGCGAGCGCAGCGAGGGGACGCGGATGACTTCACATATATTTTGCGTGCGCTCGTCACGCTTCGGGCTCGCCACACTTTATAAAATCCACTCCACGCCGACGTGGATAGTGGGGCTATGAAAAGGTCAAAGGACGAGTACCACCATCCCACCCGGGCTGGCTGCGCTCACCACGCTTCGGGTTGGCGTTGATAGTGGGGTCACATTAACAATGGGGGGGCATTTAACATACTCATTACCACCCATCAGGGTGGGGATACAATTAAAAATCGGGTCTGGGGGAGCATTTAACATGGGAATAAGCCCAAATCGGGCATGATCGCGTCGCATCGCATGACATTATAATGGCATGCGATGCGACGCGATATTAAAATTGTATACTCTGGGGAAAGGCTGAAATCAGGTCCCATTGCATACCTTAATTAGTGATATGCGATGGGTGCCGTGATAATACACAAGTACCTTTTTTTAATACAAACACCAATCAGTAATAACATTAAAACCCGCTGCCTAAATATAGTGTAGGTCCACCTTGTGCGGAAAAAACAGCGCTGACTCGTCCCTCCACAAGACCTCAGGAGGTCTCCTCTATCTTGCAGCAGATCCTTAAAGTCCTGTAATACCCCTTTCCAATGACATGAAAATCATTGTTTTTTTTTTTTTTTACACATAAACGCACATCGACCTGGGATTGTTATCAGCAGAAACTGCTCGCTCAAAAAACAAACCCAGGTTAAGTGACCTGCCAATTCTTCCTGGGTATCTAGTAGAGTTTTGCCTGGAAAGGACCTGGGGGATCTGCAGTGTGGTGGGTAACCCGGGTCTTCCAACCTTGGTCCAGTTTACAGTGTGGGGAGAACCGGATTTCCCGGCATTTTGGAGAGGTCACCTCCAAGAGAAGATAGACTGCAGCCACCATGTGGGAATAACCGGGGTCGGAGCCACAGTGGGGATGGGGTCTGCCCTGGGTCTAACCCAGATTGAACAGTGTTGCAAGTCTCATGTTGAATCTGGTACTTTGGTGGAAAGGGGGTATAAGTTTTAGGTTGGGGCCTTTATTGCACGGTTTTGCCTTTCCAGCACATCCCTCCGATGCTCGGTCGGAATCAAAGCCCAGCAAGCAGGACTGAATCAGCCCTATGTGCAAAAGTGACATCCATATAAATGACGGGACCCAAGGTATCCCAGCTGTACATTGCCCAGAGCATCGCACTGTCTCCGCCATCCTGCATACGTCCCATACATCATCCTGATGCCATCTCTTCCACAGGTATACAAAACAGACCATCTTCTCCCATTGCAGTTATGTTCCCAGTCACCGCCACGGAGCAGCAGGAGGCAATGTGTGTGATTATCACAGTAATAAGGGGGTGTCCTATTAGCCACGGTAAATTCCCGAGGCCGGGGCTATCTAATAAGCTCTGACAGTCGGAACTCATGGGGGATTCCGCTACGCATGCCTCGGGCACACGAAGCAAAATCCTAATAATCAGCCCTTACAGACCCTTTTTTGTCATAACACACGGGTCCAGGAACTTATCCCAGATCCCATGTGTTATGGCCCAAAAACATGCTAGGATTTGATAGCCTGAAAATACCATCAGGCTAAAATTGTGGTAAAAGCCGGAATGGAATACTGCCATAAGACGGACTTCACCCTGCTTTATTCACCAACATGACAGTGAACATTAAAGAAATGATAAATAACTAAAAAGTACAATTTCTGTGTGTTCTGTATGATGGCTATTATTTGATTCAGCGCTGATATTTTTGCGAGTTAAAAAATAAAATATCACAGCATAAAAATATATAAAAATAAAAGTATAGCTTTCTTAAAGCACCCGCCTGAGGGTTACCAAGCACGCTAGCAAGCCAAAAATAGCTGGAAACACCGGGCTCAGAATACGGAAGAGGGGGCGGGCTCTGTATTCCTCCTTTCAGGCTTATAGTCAGACAATAGCGGCGGTCAGGTGTCATAAGCAAAATGCGGAAACTGTAAAATCAATAGAGAACAGACTCTAGCACAACAAATGCAAGGTGGCTTTGTCGCACTAGACAAAATAACATTGCGAGCCGGGATGTCATAATTAGCAGTACAAGACGTGAGAATTGCAACTCAGGCCTTGGAATAGGCAGTTAGGATCCGTAGGTGGCTGATTGCGGAGATCATTAATGAGCAACTCGAGTGTGTTTTTATCCCATGTGCAAAGTGACGGCGCAGTGCCAAATGCAGAGAGAACACAGACAAGGTGAGTGAGCGTCCCAGCTGTCAGGACCAAAGTGGGGTGAGAGAGTGCCAAGTGAATTTGTCAAAATAGGTACGAACAAGCAAACATTTTTATTCATAATTTTAACCCGTAATGTATGACCTTATGTAGGAAATATAATCTTTTTTACACATTTTTTTATTTTAATTTATATAACAAATGTGAGGGACGCCGGCATTTTTAGAGGATAACAGCTACTGTATCACTCTGGAGAGGGGTTCAGTATGATTTACCGACAGTAGAAATACCGGCAGTCAAAATACCGACCACTATTGACCGAAAGTTCAAATACAGGCACGTTCAAATTTGTATCGACATTTCGACCATATTTACAATCAAAATGCCGACATTTACCATGTTGACATGTCAAAAACTCAACATGAGCTTTCCAGGGAAGGGGGAGTGTCTGTGTCGACATTGCACCGTATTATAATCTAAGTCGTTTTTATTTTTTTTTGCTTTGTTTCTTTGTTTTATTAAACATCAGAAACTCGTGTAGACATCATGGGGGGTATTGAAACTGGGATTCTGACTGTCCGAACATCCCGACAGTCAGAATTCCGGCTCGTTTTTTGTCTTATCCTACAGGAGTCGAATTTCAATGTTCTTACTGTCTAGTGTCGGAAATTCAGTGGATCGGTGAAACGGCAGCAGATTGTCGAAAACCGCCCGTGGATTCAACAATCCATGGCTGTTTCCAGCACCCTTCTCTGTCGTTAACGGCAACACATTAAATGGGTGAGTGCCAATATTTGACAGTCGGTCAACAGTGGTCGGTATTGGGACAGTCGGTAAATTGGCTGCATACCCTGGAGAGAACTAGACAAACTTCTTTGATGCTCAAATGATATAAATGCAAATGAAAACCCTCCTTTGGCTTCAGTACAACAGCATGTGGTAGTACTACATGTAATTCCCTCTAATATGTGAGTATATAAGACATAATAACACCATGAGGTGCGGTAAACAACGTTCCTGCAATACAATTACAATACTGCCATCAATACTTATTGACTAAAATCTATGAAAAAAGTAAATTGCACAGATTACCGTTAAAAGTAAAACGATACGGAAATTACAAAGCAAAGAGTTACAGTAAATGAAACTGAACGGAGCCTTTGAGAGTTAAAATAAAAAAACATCTATCCAAAAACAGTTCGCACAGTGGCTAAGAGCCATATCCGTATCCTGCATAACTTTCTATTGATTTATTTCATTACTGTGTGAAAGATGATTTAATTACTGCAGCTCGGCATCTCCTGGACGGCAATGTGCTTTTATGTACTAGACTATATTCATTTCCAGAAACGTTTCGCTATGACAGTTTAATGAGACTTCTGGGACATCGGAAAGCTTTAGCGGACTGTGGAACACCTGGATATGGATCCTGAGCTTGCACGGTACGGGATCTGAGCGACAACAGGAACGATACAACTGCATCTTTATTCCATTTGGGACGCTTGAAGGAAGGTCTAGAAGGCCGAGGGGGTTCAGAAGTGTCTTGTAAATTTAAGAAGTCTCTGACAGCTGTTACCAGGTCCCCTACATCGATGCGTGCCGCAATGTCACTCTTTGGGGCTTCATCATGGTCAGCATTGTCATCATCCTGGTCATCATCAAGTTGTCCCTCCTCCTCGTCAGTGTCTGTATCAGTTTCCTGACGGAGGAGGGGTCCGAGTGAAGGGGCCCCCTGACCGGAGCCTTACGGCCTCCATGTTTTCCCTTTAAGGATCTTTGGATGCCCTGAACTGAGGTGGTCAAAGCACGCGCCCTGGCAGGCTCCTCCGCAAGGGGGGCGCACACCAGAGAAGCGGATGGTCCCGGCCGCAGGGGTGGTGCAGATGAGAACTTGTCTACTAACTGCGACATAACCTGGTTAAGGGACTGGGTCCAGACAGGTTCCTGAGAGGAAGCTGCCACAGGGGGCTTCTCAGGCGCAAAGATACAAGCTGGGGGACGCCAGCCTTGCAATGTGTGCAGGCCACCAGGGAATATTGACTCATGCGTGGTCCAGCGGGACGGAAGGTGGACCTCTCCAGCCACCTGCTAGTGCAGCCCGGCGATCCCCCTAGCCAGGCTGTTAAAGCCGCCGTTCGTGTGCGCTCCCAGCTGGGAGCGCAAAGTTACCTGTCCAGAAGTGTCCCGATGCCAGCCACGGTCACGCACCATGAGTTGTGTGTGGCTGCCGGGCCCGGGTGATGGTGCAGCAGTGCGGGGGTCTAACAGACCGCTAGCGCTGCTGCCTTGTCACCAGTCAGTGTAAAAATAAGAAAAATCGGTACTTATGTATTATCTGGACTCCCATGTTAAATGCACCCCATTTTTTCATACCCCTACTATCCAACTACGCATGGAGTTGATTTTATATATAGTGTGGCAAGCGCAGCGAGCCACCGTGCCCGAAGCGTTGGCTCCTGCCAGCAAATCTAAAACTGAAAGTAGCTGGGCCTGGAGGCGGGTAGAGGAGGGGAGGAGCCTGGCTTGCTGCAGCCGAGAAGTTTAACCTTTCTGGTACTGGAATGGTTCGCTCACCCGCTCTCTACCCACTGCTATCCCTGTGGCCCCTGACATCTCCCGAAGAATAAATATCCCTCAGCGACCAATCGCTTCGTCTGTACGGAGCATAAAACACTAACAACATCATCCAAAACACTAACAAACAACTTAGAAAACAAACTACAGCTGGGAGTTATAAAACGGGGCCTACTGGGAGAAAATAAGCCAAATCGGAGCCCTCTCTCACCGGAAACAAAAGCTCTGAGAGGCGGGAGAGACCAGCCGCAGCGCTTAATTTATTTATAACTAACTTTTACTGTGATCATTGTGACAGGATATCACAGTATTCACATAGCCAAGAACCTGAGCATTTCCTGGCTGTTTGATCGCAGCTGCCAAGTGTCCCTGACACAGTCAATTATGTTTATTTGCAGCAAGTGCGTGACCTGCTGTGAATGTACAGTGGCCTGGCCTGGGGTCATTTAGAATTCACTTCTCCCAGGAGTTGATCCTGGCAATCAAGCACTGGTATGCTCATGAACACTGACAATAAGTGTACAGTAGATATGCCCCAGAAATCTGAATATACCTTGGTAAGTGCAATCTTTGCATGTCCAGAGTTAGGCATGTGCCCGTACGTCAGTAACTTTCACTAACTCTGGAAGTTGCAGAGTGTGTATGGGCCTTTACTGTACGTTACATCTCTTCCCGCTTGTGCCTATACTACAGTAACTTTCACTAACTCCACCCCCTTCCTGCTTGTGCCTGTACATCATCAGTAACTTTCACTAACTCCACCCCCTTCCCACTTGTGCCTGTACACCTGTAACTTTCACTAACTCCACCCCCTTCCCACTTGTGCCTGTACATCTGTAACTTTCACTAACTCCACCTCCTTCCCGAATGTGCCTGTACATCTGTAACTTTCACTAACTCCACCTCCCTTCCCGCTTGTGCCTGTACATCTGTAACTTTCACTAACTCCACCCCCTTCCCACTTGTGCCTGTACATCTGTAACTTTCACTAACTCCACCCCCTTCCCACTTGTGCCTGTACATCTGTAACTTTCACTAACTCCACCCCCTTCCCGCTTGTGCCTGTACATCATCAGTAACTTTCACTAACTCCACCTCCCTTCCCGCATGTGCCTGTACATCTGTAACTTTCACTAACTCCACCCCCTTCCCGCTTGAGCCTGTACATCTGTAAATTTCACTAACTCCACCTCCCTTCCCGCTTGTGACTGTACAACATTATTGACTTTCACTAACTCCACCTCTCTTCCTGCTTGTGCCTGTACAACTCCACCACCCCCCCTTCCTGCTTGTGCCAGTAACTTTCACTAACCGTATCACCTCTTCTCGCTTGTGCCTGTACTGTAACTTTCACTAACTCCACCTCCCTTCCCACTTGTGCAAGTACAACTCCACCCACCCCCTTCCCGCTTGTGCATGTACAACTCCACCCACCCCTTCCCTCTTGTGCCCGTACGTCAGTAACTTTCGCTAACCTTATCACCTTTTACTGCTTGTGCCTGTATTGAGCCGGCGCAGCCAGGGAGAACACTGTTCCTGCTGCAGTGTATGGACAACGACACCTGCAGTTGTCAATATCTATAGCTGCAGGTGTCGCAGCAGTCAGTGGTACTGACCATTCATACATACAGCGTGCTATCTTGTACATAAGCAGCACTCATCTCGTCACAGAGTACACGGGGTAGATGTGGCATAAGCTCACACAACGGCTCTGATACCGCTTCTCCCCAACGCTTCTTACATCTATCAAAGTTTCTTCCATAGGTCATAATATAGTACTGCTGGGTATCTGCCAGCAAGGAGTATATATGTGTCCTCGTAATCCTAGCATCAATACACCATACGGTGGAAGACGCCTGACACTAATGAGCCAGGCTTAGATGAAGCATCTCTTTTGCTCGAATGTGCATATCAATGAGACCCCCCTCAACAGTATACTGCCCATGTTAATCTGATATGCGCCATTGCATTGAGGCACATCATATACAGCCAGAAAAAATGCCAAATATAATGGTGTTGGCTGACTGTGGTTATCAAGGACCCTCAACAGTTACTAAAGAGCAATTGTCAATGGATCACTTGTATGTGGGTAGGGTAGCATTAAGATACACAGAGAGAGCGTTACCTCTATATGACTGTAATCCCAAGTAAGCAGCAGTTGTGAGTAACCATGGAGACAGCTCCGCACTATTCATATGTGCGCCATTGTGGAGAGACACTTGACATACAGTAGCATCTACATTGATCATCAACAATAAAGAGGCCCGAAAGTAAATCCTACAACCCTTAAAGCCAATCGGTTAACGACTGGGACAGATCAAAGGCATATCATACAAACTGTATCCTACCTTCCATTGCTGGTTAGATACCCTCTGCTGCATAGTGTACCTGACAGTATCGTGGACGACGATCCTGCTCTCATCAGGTAGTGGGTATAACACACTTCTAGATGACCGGTCGTTCTCCTCTACACTAATTCATCCTCAGCAGGACAGCATACCACCACCAGCCATCGCCCCACGGTGTGGCACGAAATACTGGCACGAGTATTAAAAAGTTGTAATATCCGTGATGGAGGTAAGGAATGTGCGTTGTATAATTGAACATTAGGATGAAATAAAATGGTTTTGAAAATCATACACATAATTGATACCTGAATAAGGTGTCGACTCCAAACCTGTAGAGCGAGTGTAGTACAAAGCAGAAGATGACATAGAAATTGGGTCACAAAAGATCAACTACTCACCATATCCGATCCATTTATGCCGATGTTGTCCAAGGTTGTATTTTTATTCACATCGTCGTCGTCATCCAGTAATATCAGCTGAACGTCGCGGTCAGCAACCTGTGATGTTGAGAGGCTTGTGTTCTCATTTGCTGGCTGCCCTTGAACTGTCGGACTCACGTTTAGGTTATTGAGCACAGAAGCAGAGTTATCCGCCAAGGATAATTCGCTCTGGTTTGGACTAAACAGCGATGGTGGCAAATCATTCAAATTATTTTCTGTTAAACTGTTCAATGGCTGATTAAGCACATTACGTGCTAGTGGCTGCTTCTGCGCATCAACAATCTGCTGAATGAACGACTCTCCATTAGCATTCCCGAATGCGTCATTAAGAGGGTTTTCAGATTCATACTTATTTGTGAATTCAACAGGAGCCACTTGCTGTGGTTGCTTCTGCACATCAACCGTCTGCTGAATGAACGACTCTCCATTAACATTCCCGAATGCGTCATTAAGAGGGTTTTCGGATTCATACTTATTTGTGAATTCAACAGGAGCCACTTGCTGTGGTTGCTTCTGCACATCAACAGTCTGCTGAATGAACGACTGTCCGTTAGCATTCCCGAATGCGTTATTAACAGGGTTTTTGGATTCATACTTATTTGTGAATTCAGGCGGCTTGCTGACGGGAGCCGCTTGCTGCTGCGGCCATTTTTGCCCAACTTGGACACTCCCGCTGAACTGGCTGCTTGTTGCCGATCTGGGGGGCTGGTTAACGTGGTGATAGTACTGCGGAACCGTCTGCTGTAGGAGTCTGGGTGCTCCGGGGGCCTGGGTTACCATTACTGGCACAGTCACTTTGTAAAGTTGACCTAAGTTTAAAAAAAGATAAAAATATGTGTATTCAATCATATCAGTTCTATGCAGAGGAGAGTAGAATGACCTCCAATTAATTAGTATACAGTGTAAATCTGCAGAGTGATCGTACTTTTTTGAGTATGCGGCCATTAGGTTGACAGTGTCTAGGTCCCATTTAAGCTCAAAAACATACAGGTTACTGGAATAAGTAACCCTATCAATGTATTTTTTGCATTCGTGGCTGCCACCACCGATTCGCAAGTGCGATTCGCACGCAGGGCCGGTGAATAAATGTTACACAGTAACATCCAATCGCAGCCTAGTGGGATCCACCCACATCATTCGATGGTCGGCCACTATCGAAAGATGTGGAAGGTGCATGCATATGTAAGGTTGCAATCTTACATATGCATGCAGGCTGGGAAGGAAATGGGCGGGCAGCTGACATTCGGTGAGAACATGAGAACACCCAGCATTCTCAGCAACACCCATGAAACAGGCGTTCCCATACGCTAATGGGGCCATCAGACGCCACCCCCCACCCCCGCACATGTGCAGAAATGCGCAGGTGCACGGCGCAAACATCGGACCCCGCGCAAACGCAGGCAATCTGCAAACGGTGACACAGGACCAGCGAGGACCGTGAGTTACACCTCAAGTCCAAAGCTTCATCAGAAGCTGCAGATGCTTAGTCATCTCTACCTGCGTCCATATAAGGCTGACAGGCAGCAGTGTTCTGGGTGCATTCAGTTACTGCAACCATTCCAGCTTGTTTAATGCGATACACAATCTTAGAGATCAGCCAAATTTATCCTGGATTAATGCTGTGTGATACAAAATACTACTAACAGCTAATAACCCAGTTTATGTGTTCATAGCCTCTTGGCTGTACATGACAGCATACCGTCACGATACAATTTAATTACTAAGCTACAGTATATGACATTTATAGAATGGAGAACAAGAAGGAGGGATGGGCTGAGGGGTTATTGATTGCGGGGATTCTTCCTTCATCAAATATGTTCAGGCTGGATCTCGGGGAACCCACTGTCACCCCAGGCCCCCAAAATCTAAATTCAGCCCTGAGAACATTTAGAAAATCTTATGTTTAATAACAAAACCTGAAAAGCTAGGACTGTCATTTACAGCAAATCACAGGTTTATTTTGTTCCTTTAAAGCAGTGGTTCCCAAACTGTGTGCCTAGGCTCCCTGGGGTACCTCAGGACACTTGCAGGGGAGCCTTGGGTTGGTGGACCAGGATCAATTCATATTATTTATGGACAATGTACCAGGCAAAACCAGTGCTGGTGGCTGCCAATCATAATATATGTGGACAAACAGAAGCCAATCCTGTCCCTCACCAGATAACTGTGACATATACACACAATGCATTTCATTTCATATTTTTTTTCTGAATTTCTCAATAAGAAGCATTTGGCCTAGGGGTGCCTTGAAAATATTTTGATGCTCTCGGGTGCCGTGATTCAAAAAAGTTTGGGAACCACTGCTTTAAAGATAAGACCATAGAGGGAAACACACAGGGCATAATTCATGTCCCACCAGTAATTTAAAAAAAAGGTCTTCACTGCAATTAGCGCCCGTTTTTACCAGTTTTCAGGTGAAAACATATAGAGGGGGATTCAATTATTCCCAATATTTTTCACAAATAAAAAAAATATATATATGACTATCGCAATTTTTTTCTTTTTAAACACAGTGGGCAGGATTCAATGCTCCGGTGAGCGCGGCACAGAGTTCTCCATTTTTCGTTCGCTGTGCATTCTCCATTTTTTTCTACCCCCTGCCATGCCTCCTGCTCACCCTATTCAACGCGTCAGCAGCTCGCCGCCCCTGACGGCGAGCATTGCTCAATGCGGCGTACGAGGAGGCAGACTGAGCTGTTGTAGGCAGTGTTCAAATATTGCGGAGATATGCAGAAAAATGCAAATTTGCCAAAAAAAACTATTCTATAGCAGCTGATGTGTGAAAAACTGTGTATGTCCTCAAAGTCCAAACGAAGGTATAAGGTAGGATAGGTGAATTATGGGTAATAACTGAGGTGAATCATGGGTAGAATATACAGTGAGAAAAAAAATGCATCATGGGGGGGTTGTCAAAATATATTGTTTAATATATATTCTAAAGAAAAAAATAATGGTACTTGTTTCCTAGCACGGCGCCCGTCGTGGGTGATCGCATACCTTAAGTTAAGGTAACTTAAGGTAAGCGATTGACGCGACCGACCCGATATTTTGCTATTTTTAGCCTTTTTTCCCCCCGTCAATAAAAAAATCGTGCTGATCGCGACCATTGCATGCCATTATAATGGCATGCGATGCGACCAACGCGATTTTACATAGGGAGTAATGTTAAATTAGCCGTCAATGACAAAATCGCATTGATCGCGACCATTGCATGCCATTATAATGGCATGCGATGCGACCAACGCGATTTTACATAGGGAGTAATGTTAAATTAGCCGTCAATGACAAAATCGCATTGATCGCGACCATTGCATGCCATTATAATGGCATGCGATGCGACCAACGCGATTTTACATAGGGAGTAATGTTAAATTAGCCGTCAATGACAAAATCGCATTGATCACGACCATTGCATGCCATTATAATGGCATGCGATGTGACCAACGCGATTTTACATAGGGAGTAATGTTAAATTAGCCGTCAATGACAAAATCGCATTGATCGCGACCATTGCATGCCATTATAATGGCATGCGATGCGACCAACGCGATTTTACATAGGGGACAATGTTAAAAGGGCCAATGGCCCCGATTTTTTATTGTATAGGCACTCTAATGGCCACCCCAGTATTGATGCTAACCGGAAGCGTGGCAAGCGCAGCGAGCCCGCGAGGGGCGGCGGTATGCGTCCTCCGACCTTTTCATAACGCAATTTTTTAGGTCCCGATGCCAGCAATTAAAATCGCTGGCGCCGTGCTAGGAAACAAGTACCAAAATAATATAGATCCCTCAAATAATAAGAAAATAGACTTATAAGTACGTAAGATCAGTTCACCTAAAAAAACATGCCGAGAGGAAAACGGAGAGGCAAGTCCGCCCCACCCCCCACCCCACCCAAATGTACCATAAGAAAACAACGGCGAACAACGGTGATGACCAAGTCGAACAGGGCAAAGCTCTCCGTTTATTTTTGGCAAACCAGGAGCGTTGAATAGGGCGATGAACATTTTTGGAGGGAGGACTGTCCTTCTCACCCAAAAAAAAAAAAGTGAACCTCGCCGAAAAAAAAAAAAAAAAAAAGGAAAATGGGACCGTCGAATATTGCCCATTGTGTTTTTTTCCAGATAAAAAAAATCCCATTGTTAGCTTAAAAAACATACAGGTTCTGGAATAAGTACCCTATCAATATATTTTTGCATTCGTGGCTGCAGGAAAAAAAAAAAGGGCAGTTATCAGGAATTTTGTTTTGCCTGCCTTAGGGGAGCTGAAACAAAATCCCTGATAATGGATGCTATTGTGGCCATTTTAATTACTCCCACAGGAATTAATTAGCTGCAGAATTTTTTTTTTTAAAAATGGCAAATTGAATTCTCCGATAGAATCCGCAATAAGTTCCAGGACCTAGGTGTTTTTTTCGGCCTGTATTTAAAATGTGCGGGTAGTGATTATCCCAATACACGGTGGTCTGTGTTATGGGAACGCTGCGTCTGTGTTGCTGAAGTGTACACAGATGGTCAAATCAAGCATGATAGGCCAGGGGTGGGCAATTAATTTCTATAGGGGGCCACATGAAAAAACTGAACTGTGTCAGAGGGCCAAACCAATGATAACTTGAACTTAATTGTTCAATACTAATTTTCTCCCATTATAAAAAGCAGCAAATTATATATTGATAAGATGGTACTGGTAATCAGAAGTTTAAGAATATTCTGTAAATCTATCAATTGTGGTGTAGAACCAAGAAGAAAATATACGGGTCAAGTGGCCACAATGGTACTGGGCATTTTTTCCAAGACGCCTCTTGTCGCTTATGGTCTTCATTGGACCAGTGCAGTAAATGCACACACCAGAGTAATTGGGAGAGAAAACCAGGATGAGAGAGGTGCTAAATCTGCTTAGCATCAGCTAGGACTCCGCAAACTCCTCCCCTAACAATCTTATAGGACAGGAGAAAAGCACAAATAACATTCTTATTTTGACTTTCATCGGTCTCTGGTTGTACTTTCTGTTTTAATATGTTTAGTCTATCTAAATTCAGTTATAATAGGAATAAGCAGTAAAAGGTTGGTTTTCTTGGAAGATGTCAAGTAAATCATATCAAAGCCTAATAACTTTGGATTGTTAGGGGGATATTCAATCACCGGCAAGCATCTCCTGAGGGGGAGATGCCCGCCGGGCCCTATTCAATGCGGTCTTCCCCGACAGCATTGAGCAGGGTATCTCGGCAGAACGAGCCCGACACCACAAGCTGTCGGGCTCGTTCTGCCGAGAACGGCCGGGAAGTGACGAGCTGCCGGCTGCAGCTCGTCTCTTCCCGGCCGCAACCCCTTCTTGCTCCATGGCAGGCGGGACATTGATGTTTTCGGTCGAGCTAACCGAGAATGGTACTGGGTCACGGCGGTCGAGCAAGCTCGACTGCCGTGACCTTCACATTGAATACCCCCCTTAATGTTAGAAAGCAATAATACATTATATTAAGGACAGAACTATTGCCGGAGGAGTGCACTGGGGGGCAAGGTTTCAGAATACACTGCACTCAGTCAGACAGGAAGTGTTTTCTGTCTGATCTGAGCACTGCAGTGAGGAGCCGGGATCAACATGCAGCCATGTGCCAACCAACAAATGACGGTGTAATAAAAAGTTAATATAAGGGGAGTGGGGGATGCAGAAATTCTAATTACAGATGAGGAGGAGGGGGTGCTGTTAAATAATACCACTACAGGGAGGGGGCTGTTAATAATTATATTATAGCCTTTCACCACCGCACGCCGCAATGGCCCTGTGTGGTGTGCTGCTGGGGGGCTCACAATAGTGCAGACGGACATCTGAAATATCACGGCTTCCCACAAGCCCATCTGAGCTCACTGATTGGCAGTCGTAGTTAGCGACTGGCTGCTGGACCGAGAGCACCTATTGGCTCACGAGCTTGCGCCATATTTCAAATGTCCATCTGCGCTAGTATGAGCTGCTCAGCATCATAGGAGCTGAGCACACACCACAGAGGGCCACGGCGGTGACTGCTCTCCTCACCTGCACTAACATGGGAATTCTGCAAGGGGTCTATGCGTAGGGTTACTACTGGGGGAATTATGGGTGTGGCCTAATGTGTAATGGGCATTACGTGGGTGTGGCCTAATGTGTAATGGGCTTTACATGGGTGTGGCCTAATGTGTAATGGGCATTATGTGGGTGTGGCCTAATGTGTAATTGTCACTACAGTGTGCGGCATAATGTGTACTTGGCATTACAGTGTGTGACAATGTGTACTGGGCATTACATGGGGCTCTTTCAGATGACTATCCCAGGTAGGACCCAGGATTTTGATCCTGGGACCAACCCTTTCACACTAAGCCCGGGACGCCCATTATACACAGGGCAATCCGGATTTAATGGGTTGTACACACACTCCGATTTTGACATGTTTTCGATTTTGCTTCTAGAAGCAAAATCGAATTGATGTGTGCTCCCGTTTTGTCTAAATCGAAAAAAAAATAGACTGTGCGGGTAAGACTATATCGAATGCAATCTTTTAAATCGAATGTGTACACTGTGAAATCGATACCGAATCGAATGTAAAAGTACAGATCTACTGCCAAATTGAATGGAAAGATCTAATGCGGAATCGAACATCAAATCTAATGCAAACCGATGCGTGTGTCCACGCCTTAACCCGACTTATAACCCAGGTTGAATTACCAGGTTGGGTGACCTGAGTTGTATTGAAAGGAAGGTCACTTGTAAATTCCAAACTGTGCTTAGGAAAGTAACAGACAGCAATGGGAACTTCTACAGACACACTGGTCATTGTTTATATTCCCATATAGCCCATTCATTCTTTTAAATCTGTGCGGTCATAATTGCAACCATCAGAACTTTTGCCGAGAGACCAGCAATGTACGCGAAGACTCGCAATTAGCTGGAGACTCTTAGCTGTATTTAATAAGGAACCGAAAACTATTCTATGTAAATGCTTTTGTACTTACAATTACCCAATACAGTAACCTTCCTATACACGACTAATCTCTTATTTACTAAGAATGTTCTAAATAAATAAGTAGATTCTGATGTTGCCCATAGAAACCAAATCAGAATCTACTTATTTATTTAGCTTATTTTAGAAGATAATAGATCTGATTGGTTGGCCATAGCAACAACCAATCTTCAAAGGAACTCCCATCTCACTAAATATATAGGGTAGTCATAGAGAAATATGCTGCAGTTCCCTGGTCAGATCAGTGCGCCAGTTTAGAAATGAGACTGGGACATATTAAGTTTAGAATGACCTTGTAAATTAGAAAAAGTGTTGACATATTACACTGCGCTGTACACGGAAGGGGCTCATAATATGACCCCATATTCAATGCCACGGTGAGCGGCTGGCAAGGGGGTTAAAAAGCGAGGATCGCAAAAAAACAGCAATCCTCGCTGTTTAACCCCCTCGCCCTATTTAACGTTCCAGGGGAATCCTTGCTGTCACAAGACAGCGAGGATTCCCCCAAACAGCAACACAGTGGCTAATGCAGCGAACCCGCTTCATTTAGCCGTGGGTTTCGCTGCTTCTGCAGCCGCACACTCCGATTCCCCCTCGCTCAAAAAAAACGGAGCAAGGGGGAATCAGTTGAATACTGATGGGGCAAGCGGTGACACTGAGCAGGCAGCCCTCACCGCTCGCCCCCAGAATTGAATACTCCCCATAGAGTGAAAGTCTTTGCATAACGCACCGGAGCGTAGCGATGACTCGCCATAAGGTATTCTACTACAGCAGAAACGGCCCACTTACCGGACGCCGTCTGCACCGTCATTCCAGCTGGTAGGTGGATGGGATATGTGATGCCAGGGGGCAAAGTAAATGTACCACTTGATCCAGTTGAATTCTGAAAGCACATTATAATATGAGATTACCATTTTCATAGGAGATTAAATTAACAATTAGACACACATGCTCATATATTTTTTAAAGAACTCCAGCTTATCTTCATTTTTTATAAAAACATAAAAAACAGCCGCAATACTCAGCAGAACACACAACACAGGACCTCTCCCCACTACCAATATACTTCCTCCCCGCTGGATCCTTCTTGAAACCGCACAAGCACACCTGTACATTTCAGGGTTTCGGTATGCGGTGCTGACATTTATCGTGTCGGATTTCTAATGCTGGCACGGTCGTAATGTCGATACTGACCTTGTCAAAAGTGGTGAAATGTCGACATGTTTAGAATTGTAACTATGTAGCCATTTCAACAAAATGTCGACATCAGAACTGTGCGATAAAAAGGAGCAAGAGATGCTGAAATAAACCTCGGAATAACATGGAAGTGAATGGTTTCCCCTGTGCGGTAGTGTTGTAGACATAACGAGAGGATTAATTCTGGATTCTTAGAACAATTAGATGCGCAACTCAAAGGGCTTGTCTGACGCCACACTGAATAAGATGGAAAACATTTCCCCTATCATGAACTATGACAAACACAGTGAAAGTTGTGGACAAATAGCCGTCACTACTACGGAAGACGTACAGGAATGCGTCTCTCTACGCAGCCCACCACAAAGAAACTATGGGCCTAATTCAGATCTGATCGCACAACTGCAAACGATCATGCCGGGTGATTATCTATAGACTGCGCATGTGTCCATCCTGCGATAAAATCCTACTACTTTCTTTTCTGATCGCTGGCCGAACGCAAGGTGATTGACAGGTAGCCCGCGTTTGTGGGTGGTAACCGCCCGGTTTCTGGGAGTGTCATGGAAAATGCAGGCGTTGTAGGGGAAGGCGTGTGACGTCAGCTCCAGCCCTGATCAGCCTGGTTCTAGCGCAGCCACTGAGTATTGGACTTCCGCACAATAAAAAATCATTTGAGCGGATTGCGAACGGATTTGCAGCGATTCGCAGACTTGGACTGCAATATGTTCACAAGCCCTAAGCAATTTGCAGGCTTGTGCAAGGCGGGATTTCACTGTGACGGGGCGGTGTACACCTGATTGCAGGGTTCCATCTGTACAGTAATCATGTACACAAGGCTTAGAATGGTTCGTGTAGAGGGGTTTATTTAACAAACATAAAAAAAAACCTGCAGAACAAGATAGTATTGCAAAGTATTGTCATACATCCGTTAGCACTAAACTTCCGTTATTTCCTACTTTTCCCAAGCAGTGTTTTGGAAATAAAGTATGAAAATAGCACACGGACTTATTTACGTTGTAAAACCGCTTTACTCCTCTGTGCCAATAAGTGAAGACACAAAAGGATTATTTTTACGTTTTGGGTCTTGAAATGATCGTGTTCTGTTGAGCTGATCTGACTAAATGCACGACTGGTGATGGAAGGACTTGTTACACCCTTTTTACGGTATCTCAGAGGGACGGTATCAATGGTATTTTGTTTCAGGCCATACAAAACAGAAATGTCTTTTCCATGTGATATTTGAAATATTACCGAGGAGGCGGCAGGCAAAAATCCAATAATTTATTTTTATTTTTTAACATTGTTTCTAAAATTTCATTCATATAATTCGTGTCGCCCAGAAATCTAACCTGCAATTAAAGCAGTTAACTGCTTGAGGGTACAAATAAAAAAAGTTTAGGTTAGCAAAAAAATGGAATAATTAAAAGGTGGGGGGGGGGGGGGGGCAGCAATACCCTTTAGTCTACATGCTTGGTTGGCCAATGGTTCGTCCAAAAGGCAAGATGAATCAATTATCGATTGACTGCGCACAGATCGTAGTGCACATGCGCAAGCCAAAATAGAGACAAAAATAGCACCGGGATCCAATCGAAATACACTCACAATTTGATTGATAAGAGGCTGCATTTGTGAGTTGCAACTGTGCATTTTCTGGGAGTGTCAGGAGAAACGCAGGAGTGCCCCGGTGTTTTCAGGGAGAGTGTGCGTGACGTCAGCTCAGCCTGTCTCAGTCTCAGAATTCTGGAAGGGTCAGAGTTACGCAAACTTGAACAGTCTGGGAAAATCCATTGTGAGCGAGGTGCGTGTGGTTTACAGAGAATTGCAAATAGCGATTTATTCACCACTCGCTCACAGATTTTCACAGGGCGACTTTTTTTGTCTTCTGAACCCTCGATTAGGATTTTCATTTAGCAGTACCCCCTCTTCTCAACTTGAAATATCCACAGTACTTAGGAGTGGAGTGGAAGTGAGCGGTATGCGTATCCTTATGTGTATTCTTATATTAAGGAGTAGTGGAGGAGTAGTGTGCGGTCAGGAATCTGCTCCCCCTGTGTCGGTTTGCTGGCTGTTACTGTCTCCGGGGTTCCCGCTAACACCTGTAATATTAATGCCGCTCCTTCCTCCATCCATGTTCGTGCGGGGCAGATGAACGCTGATGTCTGAAGGCAGCGCGGGTAGCTCCGAATAGATTGCTGGTCGAGCAAAAGCACAAAAGACGCTGATGACGGAACCGGAAGTGGTGCAAAGTGGTTTGTCTCCATGACCGTGAGACGACGACTACTTTCTTCATTATCAATCATTTTTTAAAAGTGTCCCCAACTGGTTTATCAGGTTGGGAACCACTGGACTACCAGAACGATATTTGATTTCCTTTGTAGAAAGAATTGCTGCACTGGGGAGTCAATCATTTCGTTAAACACAATAAATCTAGGATTTCTTTTTTTTTTTTTTTTATATACCCAAAGCTTTGTTCTGAGCTTTATTTGCACAGGACAAGGAGACATTCAATTTAACTAAAAACTGAGAAAATGGGATTGTTCTAAAACATGTTTACTGTAGTATAAAACCCTAAAGTCAAGAACAATTGAAAAAGTAATATCAGTCTATTAAATTACTGAGCGACCTAAATACACCTGAAATAATGAAGCTCTCCGTGGCCTACTCTTACAGTAGTGATGTCATCTAAAGATATCAGACATGGTTCAGAACGTTGGTGCTTCTACATCTTGCAGCAGGGAGAAGACCGAGCTTGTGTGATTGGCTACCAAGTCTTCAACACAAGTCACAACAACTCATTGAAGTTTTCAACAACAGGACTTTATTTTGTAAAACGTTGTGATAACATTCACTGTTCACATCTACTGTGGGATCCGGTCAGCATACCGGTATTCTCTATACCGGAGTCCAAATCACGACACCGGTGATAAGACCGACGCCAGAACTCTGACAATGCCAGTCCCAGAATACTGACAGCCAGTTTACCCTTATGGAAGCCGAGGGGGGAGGAGATCACCGTGACCGGAACACAACTGTCATCTTGCCACCGGCAAGCTTCCGTGTATCTAAAGGGCCGCTGTCGTAACATTGGTGTCAGCCTCCTGATTGCATATGCCACTAAATAATGCTATGGCCGCAGACAAAGGAAAGGAAAAGACCGATTCAGAGCTACGCCAACTTCCCAGGTATCGGGAGTCCTCCTCTCCAAATGACACCTATCACCCTCCAGCCTTACTGTGTGGAGGGGAAGTGAGAAGGCTCCAGGCCCACTCTTATGGAAGTGAAAAACAGGTCTGGGCCTATTCCTCTGGGCAAGAATAGTGTCACCCCCTCCAGTCTTATCTGTGTATGTCCTATTGCCACGGATTTGTTATTTTCACATTGTAACCAACGTGGTGCACCCAATATGGCTGCCTGGTGCGCTGTGTAGAATGGAAAATGCTTGGTTTGAATGAACTTGCCTAGTATGTCTCTCTGTCCCATTATGTGTCATATTCTAGGCACTGCTGATCCTGCCCATGGGAATCCTAATTAGTGTGCCTTAGTGGATCAACAGAGCAGCTCCAATGGTGTATAAGGAATGAAGTTGAATTCTATCTCTGTACAGTACAATGACACTAATAAGTGTGACAGCCAAACACAATTAGGGGAGCGTTCCTCCTGCCATGTTACCCAGCACAGACACAGCAACGCTCTGTAGTACAATGTTCTAAACTTTATCATGTCAAACACAGAAATAGGAACAAAAGGGAAATATCCACCTACCAGGTCTGTTCCAGCAAAACTTGAAATGTTTCTGCCACCTTGAAGAACTTTAAACAAAGAAAAAAGTAAAAAGTGTGTTAAAAAACACAAGAAAAATCCATTGGTGCAATAATAAGTATTTATATACAGTATGTGTAATTACAATGGCGTCCGCGACATACAGTAATACCAACATTTCTCTACATAAGTAACAAGTACAGGCAAGGACATTAACTGAACCTCAGTGACCTGGCCCTGTATGTGTCCACATGTCCTCTCACCCTAATACCCCAACACCTGACATTGGTGCCCCAACTCACACCCTTATACCCCAACATCTGACACTGATGCCCCAACTCACACCCTAATACCCCAACACGTGACACTGGTGCCCTCACACCCTAATACTGATGCCCTAACATACCCTTATACCCCAACATCTGACACTGATGCCCCAACTCACACCCTTATACCCCAACACCAGACACTGGTGCCCTCACACCCTAATACTGATGCCCTAACATACCCTTATACCCCAACATCTGACACTGATGCCCCAACTCACACCCTTATACCCAAACACCTGACACTGGTGCCCTCACACCCTAATACTGATGCCTTAACATACCCTAGCCCCTGATGTCCCAACTCACACCCTTATACCCCAACACCTGACACTGATGCCCTAACTCACATCCTAATACCCTAATACTGATGCCCTAACATACCCTTATACCCCAACACCGGACACTGATGCCCCAACTCACACCCTAATACCCAACACCTGACACTGGTGCCCTCGTACCCCAATACTGATGCCTTAACAAACCCTTATACCCCAACACCTGACACGGATGCCACAACTCACACCCTTATACCCCAACACCTGACACGGATGCCCCAACTCACACCCTAATACCCAACACCTGACACTGGTGCCCTTGTACCCCAATACGGATGCCCTAACATACCCTTATTCTCCAACACCAGACACTGATGCCCCAACTCCCACCCTAATACCCTAACCCAGGAATGGCCAGCTGTTGTTGAACTACACATCCCAGCATGCTTTGCCATAGTTTTATCATTCCCTAATAGCAAAACTGTAGCAAGGCATGATGGGACTTGTAGTTTCACAACAGCTGGAGGGCCATAGTTTGGACATGCCTGCCGTAACCCTCGACACGGATGTCTAATTCACACCCTAACCCTCACTCTTAATCCTATACCCTAAAACAAACACCATAACTTTCACCATTAATCATAATACTATAACACAAATACCCTCACCCTTAATCCTAATACCATAACATAAATATGCTATCCCTCACCCTTAATCCTAGTACTTAATCATTACCCGTGACGCTAATACCCTAAAGGTGCATACACACTAGGCGATTTGCGGCACCTCCGATAACATTATTGGCGTTGCCACAGAATGGAAGATATAGCGCTAATAGAGTGAACATCATTAACATAAATGGGACCCCGCCAAACGCGCATGGTTAACGATATAATGGGTACACACTGAATGATATGCACGATAACAGCGTTAACTATGTTGTTATCGTCCATATCCTTAACGATAATTCTATAATCTAATCTAAATTTCTCTGCACGTGTTACATCTGCCCCACCTGCAGCATGGTTTTGTCCGGTTGAAAAAGCTTTTGCGATCAGCTGTGAATCAGCCCCAATATACTCACCTCTATACAAGAGCACATAATAAAAGGCCAATTGCTGTGGTTTGGTTACAGACTGCAAAATAGGATCACTTTGACAAAACAGACGACGGTTAGGACCATCCACGTTGGCAGATCAGGTGCATGCAGAGACAGCCCCTGTATGTGGGACAGCAGGCGCCTGCGAATATTGCTAGGAATACTTTATAATTAAACCCATATGCGCAAATCATCATTTTCATTGTCAAACAAAGTGAAAGAGATTTGGAGTTATTAAATTTCCAACATAAACTAATGGTTTACAGGGAGAGATCTCATTTTTCTCAGTCAAATTACTCGCTTCTTACAAGAACACAGCTGTTCACAGGAACCGTCTTCTGCACTTTGCGTGAACCCCATAAATAATGAAGTTATTTTTTCTGTTTCTGTGTTTTGACTTTTAAAAATAGCAAAATGTACTTTGATGAATTACGGAATTATATTAAAAACCCATTGCTGTAACTTAATGCTTTCTACGTAACACGCCGCTCGCCTGAAAATTAAACCGGTAACACACCCAAAACTAATTCTGTGGGAGATTTTCTCAGTAAAAGTTAAATAAAATAACTGCCTTATAAAAAGAGGAGTGCAGTGGCGGACTGAAGAGAGACGTTCCCTCCCTCCGGGACGCCTTTCTGTGGGCTGCCGTACAAAATCGGTGATTGCGCAGTACCTATATATCAGTGCCGGTCCTGTTATTTATATTGCACAGGTGCCGGGACCATGATTCCTTCTATGGGCTGTTGCCAAAGCAGCCCATAGAAGCTGGCCACATGCGCAGTACAGGCGTCTGTCATAAAAGCACAGGCACGGGGACCGGGAGAAGAAGCGGCGGCTGCGACAGGGGGTGTCTGCATCACGGTACCCCTGGGGTAGCTGCGGCCAGAGGCATCCCCCCTCCGCCAAGAAGGTACGAGCCACCACTGCTCAGAACAGAGCTCAACTCGCCCCATGTGTATGGGCCATTAAGGTTTAGCACAAAACACGGGTTGGGCAAGGTCCGCAGATCTTCAAACCTATGAACATGTTTAAGCAACCTGGGGGGGGGGGAACAAAGGTTTAAGATTACAAGTCATCAAGAACTGTAATAAAATATATAAGCTGGCCATACACTAATGCAATTTGTCCATTGCAATGGATCAGGCTGAGAAATTGGGTGAAGTGTGGCTAAATTGCATGTGTTTATATCTCTAACCTCATCTCTATTCATACACCCTCCCGCCCTCTACAGTCGGCTGACGACTGTCGTCTCTCCTCCACCCTGATCACTGCTTCCCATGCTAGAGTACAGGACTTTGCCCGTGCTGCACCCCTTCAGTGGAACACACTCCCTCGCTCCATTAGACTCTCCCCGACCTTGCAAAGCTTCAAACGGGCACTGAAAACTCACCTATTCATCAAAGCGTACCCTTCCACTGCATAAACCAGCTGGTTCTCCGACCCCTTGCCTGTTTACATCCTGCTATCTAACCACCACCCACTCGCGTGCACCTCTTGTAATCTGTCTGTCTCCCCTTCCTACTAGATTGTAAGCTCCTCCGAGTAGGGCCCAACATCTTTGTCCGCATACTCATCTCCATCATTGGCCTCAAGCCTCTAGTTGTATGTTGATTGAGTCCTCACTACTTACATTTATGCTGTAATGTGTATTGAACTGTGGTGCTCTTTATTTGTACTGTATTTCTGTTATTTATTCAATGTTATGCCAAGCTTTGTCTCCCTGTATTGTTCCTTTGTACGGCGCTGCGAAACACTTGTGGCGCCTTATAAATAAAATTATAATAATAATAATAATAATAATAATAATAATAATAATAATAATGTGTTTGACATCCGATCCGCGGTTAAGTGTGCATCGGATCGGGAGTCAGAGATCGGACGTGCTGCACGTCTGTCTTCCGGCTCGTACAGCCTCCCGGCAGCAGGGTATGGGTACTCATACGATATATCATATGTGATCCTGCCGCCCAGGAAGCCCCTGGCGGTTTAAGTGATTTTTCCCCTCAGACGTTGCATAGTTTATGGGGCTTTCAGGGATGTGGTCTAACTTTCTCCAATTCTTCGGTTGGAATTGAATTTGGAGCACTCCGTAGATGAAAACTTGTGGTGTTGGCCGATAAACACACACAGCCGGGGCATCGTCGCATCATGCCAAATTTAACCGGCTTCTTTGAGAGGCAACGATCAAAATGTATAATTTACCCAATTGGAACTTGAATGAATCCTCCTTGAAGCACTGGAAAATAAGCAAGTGACAGCACAGGAAGAACTGGTTTAAGGACTGGGGAAGATTGGTATATCTTCGCCATGGATTTGCGTTACAGAATCTGCACCAATGAATGACCAGCTAGCCTGCGGTCACAATCCAAACCTTCAAGCTGCCACCTAGAACCACTCAGGTGCTGGGTATAAATTCTGTCACCAGAAGCCGGTAATCTCAGAGCTGGAGGGATGGTCAGAACACCCAGATCTAAGCCGTATATCTCGCAGGAAGAATCAGTATAAAACTAGTATTAATAGTACTTGTCGGGGCTTTTTGGAATCCCTGAAGCCTGTGGATGAAGTCCCACAAGAAGGAGCAATAAAAGATCATATTTCTGTCTAAAGCTTCAGGAAACATACTCATGAAAACATTGTCCCTTTAATTGGTTGCATTGCGGAGATGCCAACAACTAAATATTACAGGGCCGGATATGGAGAGGTAAGAAAGTCTGAACGAGGCCGGATCCAGCAAGCTTTAAGCTAGTGGATATCTGCCTTAGCGAATGTTCACATCTTGGTGCATCTCTGGGCGATTCCGACGCGTGTTTCTCTCGGTCCGTGATGTTTCTGGGTGTACGCACGGAAGAGAATCATTATATGAGTGTTTCGTGGGTGTGAAGCCACAACACAGTTGTGTGTGCCGGCATTCTGGGCACCAGTTCAGGTTGATTCCCCCGTACCTAGCACGGGCTAGGCGTAGGTTACAATCGATAACTATGATAGCTGCTCTCTTGTATGGAAAAAGTGAGGTGGAGCCATATGTACACATTGGGGAGATGCTTCTAGCTGATTACTGCCCCTTAGGGTGCTGCTGTGAGCTTTTTTAGGTACCCTGAGTAATCGGATTTAGATCTGGGGAGCCATGGTTTGGATTTATTGTGATCGATTCAACAAGGTGCGCAGTGCTGGGAGGGAGCTCCGCAGATATACTCCTACTAGTGGATTTCTGCTGGCACACCTGGGGAACGGGCAGAAATCCGACAAATCTAGGGCGACAATGCAGTTTCAAGCCCTAGCACAGCGCAAACAGCATCGCCGCGGGGCACTTGCGTCAGAAAATGTCAGTAATCGGAACCAAACACCCGCGAGTACCGGCATTCTCCAGCAGCGCGCTGATCGGAATAACTCCGTGAGCGCCCTCCCAACACTATTCAATGTGCACCGTCCAGGCCCTGCAATGCCCTGGGGCCCCTTACGACCCATTCGAGGGGATAAAAAATGTAAATGGCAGCTTGTGCCACAAAGAGCTAAAGTGTCCCACTCCCTCCAACTGACACTGGTGATCCACTACCTCAAGCATGGTCACAGGCAGGTGTACACACTGGTGCGGGACACACACTGACAGGTGCGCTGACACACACACAGCTCAACTTCTTCAGCAGCGTGAGCTTCTCCGTCTGAGGTAAGGGCGGGCTGTCACTCAAAGTGTACGCAGCGCATGGAGACACTGGGGATCACCCACAGGTGGGGTGGAGGCGCAGTAGTACAAAATAGCCTATAAGGCTAATACTGCTTCACAAGAACAGGTGTCGAGCGCACCATTCTAACACATCCTACAAGGAAGGAGGGGTTGGGCCCCTAGAATCCTTGGACCATACTGCTATTCCGGAGTATAATACAGATACATTATGTACCAACTAAACACATGTAGACCAATTACTACGTCACCCTCCTTAACTGGCAAACACATATTAGACACATTTGCTTTAATTGGATCATTACTTAATTTATTTTTAAAATGTTGGCTAAGGATTAAAACCCTTATCGGTTGGACAAACTAGAATTTTTGTTTTGTCTCCTTAGTAACTTTTCACATTATCACATAATCCGCCTCTTTTCTCAGACTGTGCCAGATGTATTAAGCCTGGTGAAGAGATAAAGTGGAGATAAAGTGTAAGGAGATAACGCACCGGCCAATCAGCTGTGTTTGAAATAGGACAGTTGGGAGTTGATTGGCTGGTGCGTTATCTCTCTCCATTTTCTTGGGAACGTCCGTGAAATGCTGGGCGTTCACATACGCTAATGGCACAGGCCGGCACCCCACACCCCTCTCCACCCCCAGCTCGCAAGGCTTTTCGCTGACTTTGCATGCACTCAGCGTATACACTTGTGCAGAAATGTTGCTGCAAAACATCGGTCCCCATGCCAGAATAAGGGCCAATAAATAGGATCTGCCCATCCCCCTCCCCACCCCACAGAATACGACTACACCAGCTCCTGTAATGCATACTTCCGCAAATTGCACACCCTGCCAGCAGTGACCTACGCAGTGCACCCCTGCTGGTTGTCTCAGGTGGTTCCTTAATGGGCGGGATGTGGGTCACAGGGATGTTTTCTTGCTACTACACAAGGATCCGCTTTCCCTTATCTGCACTGGGTTCTTGTATCGCTCACCTCCCAGAGTGTAACCTTTGTAGTGCGCCCACCATGGCTGCCTCATATGGTACACTTGTGGATGGGATTAAAAAAACTCATGGACCGGACTATGTTGTTGGGACCCTATTCTACACTGAAATCACTCATTTTGTGTAATTTATTCTAATGGTGTGTACACAGGGGTACTTATGTAGTAGCCGGGCGCCAAATTTGCATATGTACGGCACCGTAGTGAAATCGCATCGCATTTTCCTATGTAATTTATTCACTGCTCTCTATAGGGTGCGATGCCATTTAATGTACTGTACACTTGTATGACATCCAATGGGATTTAGGCACCCCCCCCCCCCCCCACTATCCATGCCACCCCAAAGTGTGGCGAGCGCAGCAAGCCCCGCGAGGGGCGGCGGCGGACCGTGTCCTCCTGACCTTTTCATACCCCCCACTATCCATGTCAACGTTAAATGGCATTGCACCCTAAAAAAATCGCATGCGATTTTGCAGGCAGTGCGATCTCATCGCACCGCCCAAGGCCAGAGAGCAGCGATTAAATTACATAGGAAAATCGCATCGCATGCAAAAACCGCATGCGATGTAATGCAATTTTCTTACGCAGAATCGCCCACTAAGCTATTTGCTTAGTGGGCGCCTGGCTACTACATAAGTACCGATTTTGATTATATAGTCAAAATCGCATGCAGATCGCAATCAGATCGCACAGGTTTTTTACCTTGCGATCCTTATACGAGTTCCCGTGACAGCACAAATCGAAACCCAGATAGACAGGCAGCAATGACTATATAGTGCAAATCGAATGCAGATTGTATGTATATAGTACAGATATAGCAAAGATTGCATAGCACTCGAATCTTAAGTCGAATAGCAAGGGAATCTCACCGTGTGTACACAGCATAAGAGTTAACAGGTAATCCTATGCAATGCGCCCAAGATGGCTGCCTCATCTGGTACCTTGTTAGGGTGAATTAACACAACCCATGGAAGTTATTATCCAAAATGCCTGCACCAATCCCCCATTATGCTTACTGTGCTCTCAAGGTTTTCTTTTATGTCTCTGACTTTTCTATTGCTGTACTACCTTAATCATATGTATAGTGTGTGCATTGTTTTGGATGTCTGCAGAGCACCTTTTTCGGATGGTTTTTAGTCATGTGTTGCTGATGAAGTTTCACTTTTTTCCCCCCTAGGTTGAAATTGCGCTGGCGACAAATAAAAAAGTTGAAAATGGCAGCAATTTTGACAAAAACACGTGGATCTGTGAGCAACTCAACCCATCCACGTGTTTTTGTTCCATGCCGGAATTTTTGACTACACAAAAAAAAATAAAAAAAAATTGGCACTTTGGTCGAATAGATTGACTCGAATTTTGACCTCAAAATGGCAAAAAGTTACGTAAATTTAGGGATAAACTTACTAAAAAACAACGTGTTGATTTGGTCTATCCTTTTTTAGGATGCAACAGAGAAATGATAGACAGAATCAGATCACTTTTAGGGGGGTATTCAATGTCAGGGGCACGGCTGTCGAGCTAGCGTGACAGCAATGCCCGTCCCGTTCTCGGTTAGCTCGCCTGGAGCTCGGCAGTCGGGATTCAATGTCCCGGCCGCCGAGCGGCGAGAAGGGGGCGTGGCCGCGAGTTGATGACGGAAATAGACGAGCTCCGGCCGGGAGCTCGCCTATTTCCGGCTTTTCTCGGCAGAACGAGCCCGACAGCTTGTGATGTCGGGCTCGTTCTGCGCAAAACCCCTGTTCAATGCTGTCGGGGAAGACCGCATTGAATAGGGCCCCGCAGCCATCTCCCCCGTCGGGAGATGGCTGCGGGAGCTCGAAAGACATTGCATACCCCCCATAGAAGCCCTTTGAGAGATGCACAAAATATCCACAAAAAATGCCAGCATCGCCCACATCTGTTATATACAGTAAATTCAAATAAAAAATGTTAAATAAAAAAGATTTTGGGTGAGATGTAATAGGATTAGAGATTTAGAAAGTCAGAGATTTGGTAAGAAATCTCCAGGTTTTTTTTTAAGTGGTAATCATTTACACTGCTAAATCAAACTGGTGTAAAAGATTGCCGCTTTAAAAAAAAAAAGTGCTTGTACTCCTGGTGATAGTTACAAAGCGTGATTACATGCAGCATATAAAGGTAATAATACACTAAGTAAAGCCACTTTCCTCCATGTAGAGCCAAGCTAACGAAGGTCATGTAATAAGCTACAAGCAGATCTTAATTGCGGTGCTTCTTTTTCAATACCTTTAATGAAAAAAAATATCTTCTATTATTCCAAAAAGCTAGAAGTGTTTACAGTAATCAGAACACCCTTCTCTTGATAACAGCATTCTGGTGCGTTACGTCGGGTCTGAAGCAGAGAACTCCGCCAGTACACAGTACGGTGTTACTGAAGATAAAGAATCAGTTTGGTATTCTGTAAGATTATGGGGGGTATTCAATATTGGCCGCTATTCCCGTTGGGGTAAATACCGTCTTCCACCTATTCAATGCTGCCGCTTCCGACAAAACAGTCGGCTGCGGATTGTCAAATTCACAGCCGTTGTTCAAATTTCCACTGCTGACATGCCCATTTTTTTCAACAGTCGACAGCCGGAACATTGAATTTGCAGAGCGGAAACGGCCCCAGATTGATTATCGCCCTATGTGAAGGAAGGAAGTGGGTGCTGGATTGGAACAGCAATTTCTTGTTTTACCAAGTCCTATATTACGAACATTATCCCTCTCCTGCAGCAGGACTTAAGCTAAGTAAATACTACCGTAAGTAAATTCACGTCATTTTGTGATCATTCAGAAAACGCTATGTGCATGGAAGTCAGGGGTAGATGTATGAAGCAGTGATAAGGGAGGAGAAGTGATAAAGTGCCTGGTACATTATCACCGGCAAATCAACTGCTGACTGTTAAGTAACAGGCTGGGTTTAAAAAGGGACAGTTAGGAGCTGATTGGCCGGTGATAAATTACCAGGCACCACTTCTCCCTCATCCACGCTTCATACACCTACCCCTCTCCACGATGTCTAGTCTAACCTATAGTGAATGGAGACACCATTGGCAAGAGGATTTGGAATTGAAGAGACGGTTTAAACCCAAACGATTATTGGGAAGTATATACGCTGCAATGTTTTCAGGAGCCGTTTGGTTAGGCCGAACTAGTCTATGTTACCGGTTATGCAGCTGGTGAGTGACAGATGGCGGCTCTCACACTGCACAGGGTGATCTGACATAGGAGCACCCCATGCACATTAGAACAGGTTTCCCTGGGGTTGTGCCAGCAACAGAACTGACTGATCGACAAGAATGAACATGACAAGTAAAAGTTAGTAACACACAGTACAAACACATGAAACACATACGGTACGACAATATCAAACAAGAATGGTCCCAAACCTGCAGACGCGTGGAGGGACTGGTGCAAATGCTGCGGCAGCTGAAGGAGAAACTGAGGGATATTACTGTTATCTCTGAAGAAACCTTCCGTGGCTTTGGACTGCATGAGTTTGGTTTCCCACAACTACAACAGACAAAATTTATTTACGTTTGAGAAGGTTGAAACAAAAATAAAGATTTAAATGTAGAGATCTGCAGGGGATATACAGAGGGGAAATCGCCTGTCTCCGGACATCGCCTAACGCCAAACTCAAAGCTATACAGATGTTCTGAATACAGAGTATGACTGACAGGAACTTAAGGTGCGTACACACAGAGAGATTTAGCAAACGATCCAATCTCTTTAACGATTTCCTCAGAACTCCTGGACAAACAATTTGGTGCCAAATAGTGAACGATTGTACAAACGATTGCACGAGAACGATCAATCTTTAACGATGGTGGAGGGGTTTGGGAGCCAGTCAATCAGCTTTAACAAATCGTTCATACACAGGAAACGATTGTTACGCATCGCTAAAGACTGGTCTATGATCTTTCTGCATGCAGGAAAGACCAAAGACCCCTACCAACGACCGGCGGGTATGCGCATAGGCATCGTTCATACACACGGAACGATCTGAGCGATTGGTCGTTTCAATCGGTCGGGAACGCCCAGATCTTTTTGCCAAATCTATCCGTGCGTAACGCACCTTTACACATTTGTGACCTGGACCTCAGAATGTTCCTGACAATTCAAGAGAAGACGGTCAGCTTTCACATAATTCCTCATTGGAGATCAATAAACAATTCCTGATAGAGCGTACACACAGTGAGATATGCACTATTTTTTTTTTTTTCGATTTTGCTTCTATAAGCAAAATCGAATAGAAATTGAATGCTTTCTGCAGCATTCGATGCGGACTCGATCCCAATGCGCGCTCGCGCCTATTGTAAATCGAATAGAAAAATAGTCTTGGCAGGCACAGATCTGTACTACTGTATATAGACCAAATCTAATACATTGTGCTCATTGTTTGATTCAATCGCAATTCAAACCCAATCAAAATCGCACTATTACTGACTGCAGAGTAATAAACAGCCAGCCAATCAGCTCCTAGCTGTCATTTTTCAAACCCAGTCTGTAAAATGGCAGTCAGGGGCCAATGGGCTGGCTGTTTATTACTCTCCACTATCACTTTTTGAAGCTTGATACATCTGGCCCATATTGTTATTCACATGAATATGCAGATTAAGTCTCTGTAGAGGGCACATGTTAATTTGCATACAATCTGCATTTTTGGGGGGGGAACACAAACCAACCTTACCAATACTTGGGATATCAGAGGAGAAAATGAAACGTTGAGCAACACTGTGCTAGTATATACTGTATGCCAAAATAAATTACAATAATAATAATTATTATAAGAACAGGGCCGGCGCCACCACTAGGCAAATCTAGGCATTTGCCTAGGGCGCCGGCCACTGGAGGGCGGCATTTTGTGCAGCCCGGGTACCTGTCCTACGGCGCTGTGTATTTAAATCTGGCGGCGGAGGCAGCGGGGGTCCCTGCAGTCCATTAAAAATCACGAGCGCTATCCGCCGGGCTATGCGGAAGCGCTTCTAGTGTGAAAACTCTGGCAGCACGGCGCACGCTGATCTCAGCCAATCAGCGTGCTGCCAGTGTTTTCACACTAGAAGCGCTTCCGCATAGCCCGGCGGATATCGCTCGTGATTTTTAATGGACTGCAGGGACCCCCGCTGCCTCCGCCGCCAGATTTAAATACACAGCGCCGAACGACAGGTACCCCCCCCCCCCCCCCCCCCACCCCCCACCCCGACTCGCCTGGGGCGCTCCGGTGCCTTGCACCGGCCCTGTATAAGAATAATGGATAAATGCTGGAAACTGAGGATTAAGCATAAAGGGGGTTATTCTTGTTCACTCCTTCTGGCAAATTCCTTCTCAAATGGACAAAACCATGTGCATTGCAGGTGGGGCAGATGTAACTTGTGCAGAGAGAGTTAGATTTGGGTGGGATTTTACTTCAAAGTGAGATCTATATTGCAGTGTAAAAATAAAGCAGCCAGTATTTACCCTGCACAGAAACAAAATAACTCACCCAAATCTACAGGTAACTCTCTCTGCACAAGTTACATCTGCCCCACCTGCAGCGCACTTGGTTTTGTCTATTTGAGAAGGAATTTGTCAGGAGTGAACCAGAATAACCCACATAATGCCCAGGAACGATACGGGATGTTCAGCAGTCCACATACCATACTTTTAGTTCTGTAGGGTAACTTTGGATCATTTTAACAGCACATGATTAGATTGCAAGTAAATGTAAAATGCAATAACACGGTTTTATAGGATTCAGTGTTTAGTCAAATCCATTGAATAAGAAAATCAATATTCAGCCAATACCGGAGCGCCGGGATTCTCTCATACTATTACTGCAGACACTAATCCGGCATAGAATTCTAATCTACGCTCCCCAGTCCTCCACTGTGCGCCTCCTAGAGGTTAAAGCACTACATTCATTATGTCTCCATTATCTAAGTAGATGAAGCAGATTTAATTTAGATGACTGCCTTGATCAGGCGCCGTCACTCAGTGTGTGCAACGAGCCTTCGCCTCTAATCTCACTTCCAGGAGCAAACAAAGGAGCGAAGTGAGTTAGTGCACGGCGATACAATGTGTCCGAACAGCAGGGTGCGCGCTGGAATCTACAAAAGACTTTTAAATAAGCCATTTTAATTATGCATGAACTTTAATATTCGTCCAAAGTTACATTTATAGACTTATATGGCAATGGAAATATAAAGAATTTGAAACCTCAAAAGATATATATAAAAAAAAAAGAATTATTTTCATAGAATGATGCTAAACCAGACTGTCAGGGAGCAATACATTTTGGGTCAGAGGGTCCACTCAATGAAGATCGACATACCTTTAGGTCGACAGGGTCAGGTCAACAAGCATTATGTCGACAATGGGAAGGTTGAGATGAGTTTCCCACTTTTTTGGCCCTAATGTCGACATGAACACCGTCTAAGTCAGACATATCCAAACTGCGGCCATCCAGCTGCTGTGAAACTACACTTTCCAGCATGCCTTGCCATAAGTTTTCATTCCCTATTAGCAAAACCGTGGCAAGGCATGATGGGACTTGTAGTTTCACAACAGCTGGAGGGCCATAGTTTGGACACGCCTGGTCTAAGTGTACCGCGTCCCCTCGCACACCATTATATCTACATCTTCCAAAACCTGCGCAGTTCCCCTTCTCGGCCTGGCGCGCCACTCTCTGTTGTGGCGCTTGTAGCACAGTGTAGTCTGTATTTAAGCACCAATATGCAGACCGGACCTGTGCTATATGCAGAACGGACCTGTGCTAGAAATACAACAGAGAGCGGCACCGGAGGCAAGCAAGAGGAACTGCACAGGTTTTCAAAGATGCAGGGATCTAGAATGAACACTAATTACCTATATACACCGAATCATGTATTTTCCTGTGCACCCCTATGGGAGTGTGTGGCAAAATGCGAGATACTGAAATAATAATACTGAAAGGTGACAGAATATCACACGGAACTGAACATAGGACTCATGGGCCAAAAATAAAAAAAGGTCAAAGCAGACATCTGTTACATCTAGATTTCCCTAAAATAATTGAAAATCAATGTAACGCTAAAGCAGGAAATTTGCTACTGTAGATTTAACCCTCTGAGTGCCAAGTGAATTTTCCCTGGGGCTCTTCCCAGTTCTCCTCTCAACAATCAAAACCCTTGTGTTTTTTGGGGGGTTTTGGCCATGGTTAGAAGAGGAACACCAGGACCCCTGGATAGGGTTACAGGAGTATAAACTTTTTAACAGGTGGGAGTCCATCTGCCTACTTCTCTTACTGTAAATGACAGATGTCACCTCTGATTTATCAGTCCAATAATAGTCATTGGTCACTGACAAGCAGGGAAATAACGATGGCCGCTGCTCTTACAAAGCTAATTCAGAGCTGCATGTAACGCTATTGCAGACTGACTTGTAGCAGCGTGCACGCTCTGTAGCTAAGCATGTGCGACTGTAAACAATTACAGACAAGTTGTAGGCATCTTAATGTCATCTCTGTGTTATGCTAAATGGCTGTAACAGGGCGGCGGTGTGGCGTTCACAAGGAGATCTGTCTAATGTGTCTTGTATCTGATATACAGCCACATGTGGACGGATCGGGAAGGATGAGATGACAGGGATGCATTCAGCTGTACATACTGGTGAATATCAGCATTTATTTCTGTGCATGCCTTGTATGCGCCTGGCATCCAGCCCTACGGGCTGGAGCGAGAGTCTGCACCAATCACATCATTAGTGGTTACAGCAACTGTAATACAATAAAAGCTAAATCTAGGGGTCCCGACAGTCATTTCCCCGACGTCGGGATCCCGACAGTCAAAACCCCGACACACGGGGGCCTGACGGCCACCGGCTATTCTCCCTCACAACCCCAATAGAGGTAGAATAGAATAGGTGGCAAGCTGAGCGAGCCACTGTGCCCGCAGCGTGGTGAGCGCAGTAATGGCGAGCGCAGCAAGCCCGCAAGGGGCTTTGTTGCGCTCACCATGCTGTCTGGGTCCGGCCAGTCAGGGATCCCGACGTCGGCCTAATGACTATCGGGATCCCAACTGTCAGAACCCTATACCACACCCAAATCTAGAAGCTGACACGTACCTGCTTTAGATCTTTAAGAACTTGCTCGTCCACCCCTTCTTCTGTAAAAAGATCCGCCACACTTTCAATGACATCTTCAATAATGGACTTATAAAGTTTGGGCTAAATAAAGAAGAGATTACAGTTGTCACCAGGGCCATATCCTAGATTAGATATGAACAAGAGGAACTTGCGCTAATGACACAAGAAATCCGATATGTGGATAAACATTAGATCAACGATACACGCATTTTTATTAATCATTTATATATTAGTGCCTGTGTGGCTCCGAAACACTGCCATCTGTTGGCAGCGAGTGAAATTACATCTACTAGCTTTGGAAGCATTTGCTACGAGTGGGCTTACTAGCAATATATAAATATATATGTGTGTGTGTGTGAATATTTCAATTACGTAAATATAAAAAAAAAAAAAAAAAAACATAAAAAATGCATCTATGAGCTGACTGAATCCCATAGAATTGAATTCCCAATTAATAAACGAGGTGGAAATTGTGAATGCAGTAACTCTCGATACCTACATCTGAGTGACCGTGTGTATCTCACCTGTCCATAGTGATTGTGGTGCCGCGAGTCACCATCACCCGCAGAGATAAAGACGATCGGTACTCTTTACCTAGAACGGCGCCCGCGATTAGCATCGCGGGCAAAAAATCGCGGGTACATAAAAAACGGGTGCGACGCGATGCCCGCGATTTTCCCATAGGGATCAATGTTAAAAGTCAGATTGGACGCGATTTTAGTGTTAAATGCCTCAATGCCCGCGATTTTTACATAGGAAACAATGTTAAATGGGCCACAGAGCCCTAATAGTCCCCCTGAAGTCTTAAATGGCCCCCACAATTTTTAACGCCACCCCACGATCAACGTGAACCCGAAGCGTGGCGAGCGTAGCGAGCCCGCGAGGGGCGGCGGTACGCGTCCTCCGACCTTTTCATGCCCTACTATCCACATGGGAGAACCGGTCTGCTGCTGCAGGGGAAGGGGGCTGGGGGGAGCACATGGGAGATGCTGTGTGCTGCTGCAGGGGAAGGGGGCTGGGGGGGAGCACATGGGAGAACCGGTCTGCCCAAATATCTACTTATAGCTGTGAGTGTGAAGAAAGCCTCTCAAGGCAAATGAGGTTTTCCTGCATGCATCATTGTCCACACTCGGAGACGTGGCTACAGGGTTAGAAAACAGAACATAAATAAACCTGTCATTGTGGCTACACAGACCGTTCTTACTCGCAACGTGAGCAAGTTCAATTATTTTTTATGACCATAAAATTCTTTGCTACGCGTGTGGCATGTGAACGACGCAGAATTGTATCATCTAATCTAGAAAATCATTCAGAAGTTTGACCGTATAACTAACAATATTATCAGTGTCAGGAGGTTGGCGGATCATAATTACGAAAATTGCTTTTCCACGCATTTACAAAATCTGGAGCACATTACGTACCCATCACTCCAGGGACCTTATTCAGGGTTTTTTTTATTGCACATGGCCGATGTTTGCACTTTGCGCATGCCCTTGGTGTGTGCACCCGCAGTTAACAAACTGTCCATTGGATGCACGCACCCATCTTTGCTGGCGGGGGGGGGGGGGGGGCACGGCACCATTGGGACGCAGGGAGGGGGCCACGGCACCATTGGGACACAGGGAGGGGGGCACGGCACCATTGGGACGCAGGGAGGGGGGCACGGCACCATTGGGACGCAGGGAGGGGGGCACGGCACCATTGGGACGCAGGGAAGGGGGCACGGCACCATTGGGACGCAGGGAAGGGGGCACGGCACCATTGGGACGCAGGGAAGGGGGCACGGCACCATTGGGACGCAGGGAAGGGGGCACGGCACCATTGGGACGCAGGGAAGGGGGCACGGCACCATTGGGACGCAGGGAAGGGGGCACGGCACCATTGGGACGCAGGGAAGGGGGCACGGCACCATTGGGACGCAGGGAAGGGGGCACGGCACCATTGGGACGCAGGGAAGGGGGCACGGCACCATTGGGACGCAGGGAGAGGGGCACGGCACCATTGGGACGCAGGGAAGGGGGCACGGCACCATTGGGACGCAGGGAAGGGGGCACGGCACCATTGGGACGCAGGGAAGGGGGCACGGCACCATTGGGACGCAGGGAAGGGGGCACGGCACCATTGGGACGCAGGGAAGGGGGCACGGCCCCATTGGGACGCAGGGAAGGGGGCACGGCACCATTGGGACGCAGGGAAGGGGGCACGGCACCATTGGGACGCAGGGAGGGAGGCACGGCACCATTGGGACGCAGGGAGGGAGGCACGGCACCATTGGGACGCAGGGAGGGAGGCACGGCACCATTGGGACGCAGGGAGGGGGGCACGGCACCATTGGGACGCAGGGAGGGGGGCACGGCACCATTGGGACGCAGGGAGGGGGGCACGGCACCATTGGGACGCAGGGAGGGGGGCACGGCACCATTGGGACGCAGGGAGGGGGGCACGGCACCATTGGGACGCAGGGAGGGGGGCACGGCACCATTGGGACGCAGGGAGGGGGGCACGGCACCATTGGGACACAGGGAGGGGGGCACGGCACCATTGGGACACAAGGAGGGGGGCACGGCACCATTGGGACACAGAGAGGGGGGCACGGCACCATTGGGACGCAGGGAGGGGGGGCACGGCACCATTGGGACGCAGGGAGGGGGGGCACGGCACCATTGGGACGCAGGGAGGGGGGGCACGGCACCATTGGGACGCAGGGAGGGGGGGCACGGCACCATTGGGACGCAGGGAGGGGGGCACGGCACCATTGGTACACAGGGAGGGGGGCACGGCACCATTGGGACACAGGGAAGGGGGCACGGCACCATTGGGACACAGACAGTCAGTAACTGCAACCCTGAGCCTGATATTGGGTATACAGGGATTGTGCCATGGGTAGATGCACTAGCCAGCAAATTAGTGTGGGGGCAGCTATGGGTATCCTCCCCCAGCCAAACTATGCCCCATACCCGCCCCATACCCACCCCCTACTGATAATACTGACCACCAGTGAGGACCAGGCGCCACTGCCGGCCTGTCCCCGCTCTGAAGCACTTACCACCGGGTTGGGATTACCAGAGTGAGCCATACTTTCCTGCCTCCACCGCCGGGTAACGCCACCTAGCGGCCGCCCCTACTGCTAGCAACAGGCCACTGCGTCACATGACCCTGCCCCTGCCTCCACCGGCGCCGCCTCCCAGCTGTAACGAGACCCCGCCCGCGGGCGCCCCCTCCTGGCTGATAGCATGCTGTGCTGTGGGCGGCAGATGGGGCTTTGTGCGTCATTAGATTCACACTCACAGTCACAGAGCTTCTGTGCGAGATACCCAGCAGCCAGGCTACACACCAGGGTCACTGCCCCTCATACTGACCTGCTGAGCTTCATTGTTAAAATTATCTGTTTATATACATATATGTGTAAGTTCAGAACATGGGACCTCTGGTCTGACATAACTAAAGTGCTTCAGAAAATGTTCTGCTCCTGGACTTTCCTCTTAATGTATGATTGCCATCACCTGTGTTGAACCTGTTAGCTAATAAGAAAGATGTTTCACCACAGGTGATGGCAATCTATACATTAAGAGGAAAGTCCAGAAACAGAGCATTGTGTCCTCCTGGAGAGGGTCATGTTGGGAGGTATGGTGTACCCACATGGCATGCATCACTCCGGGCAAGGAGGCCGCCCTTTGCTCACCCATTATTATTATTATTATAATTTTATTTATAAGGCGCCACAAGTGTTTCGCAGCGCCGTACAAACGAACAATACAGGGAGACAAAACAGTATTACATTGAATAAATAACAAAAAATAGAGTACAAATAAAGAGCGCCACAGTTCAATACACATTATGGTGCATTGTAAATATCATCTCTCTATAGATGGGCTTACCATACTATCCCTTTAAATCGGGGCATGCATGAACAGAGGTGTAACTGGGACTATGTAAAAACTGGACCCGGACTAGACCCCGGACCGCTGGACCGGACATCATAATTTGCAGTCCGGAGTTTGTAGTGTCCGCATACCCCCCAACATCACCCTCTCCAGGAGGGACACAATGCTCTATTCCTGGACTTCCCTGGTAATGTATGACTGCCATCACCTTTGTTGAACAGATTCATTGATAAGAAAGGTGCTTTAACACAGGTGATGTTAATCATACATTACCAGGAAAGTCCAGGAATAGAGCATTGTGTCCCTCCAGGAGAGGGTGATGTTGGGAGGTATGTGTCCGGGGGTGTCCCGTCATGGGGTTGTTTTGTCCGGGGGGATGCCTGTGATAGCTTTCACCAGGGACACAGGGAAGGGGAGATTACAGCCTCCCCGTGTGGTCCAGACCGTTCCAGTTTTGCTACATGCCTGTACAGGGATTCTTTATTCTACCCCTCCTCTCCTTGGTGACAGCTGTCACGTGAAGCCCCCAGGAAGGGACACCCCCGAGTTACTGTCCGTGTCTGGATTTTACCCATACCTCCCAACATGACCCTCTCCAGGAGGGACACATTGCTCTGCTTCTGGACTTACCTCTACATTTATGATTGCCACCACCTGTTTTAAACAGGTTACTGGATAAGGAAGCTGCTTCACTACAGGTGATGGCAATCATACAGTTAGTCTAGGTCTGGGGTAGCCAACCCTAGTCCTCGAGAGCTACCAACAGTGCATGTTTTGCAGGTCTCCTCACAGAATCACAAGTGAGCTAATTAGCTCCATCTGTGTATCTTTTAAAATGTGTCAGTGATTAATGAGTGCAGCTGTGCAGCAGCTAGGTTGTCTGGAAAATGTGCACTGTTGGTAGCTCTCGTAGGCTAGGGTTGGCTACCACTGGTCTAGGGATAGAGCATTCTGTTCCTCCTGGAGGGGGTCATGTTGGCAGGCATGCAGACCCGGTGTAACTAGGGTTGATGCTCAGGGCAAATGTTTTAAAATGACATACCCCTTCCCATGGGGAAGGAGAGAGGGAGGCAGGGGTATGGAGGGAGAGAGAGAGATATGCATGGGTACAGAGAGAGAGGGAGGCATGGACAGAGATGTATGGGTATAGAGAGAGGGAGGCATGGACAGAGAGGTAGGAGGCATGGAGAGAGAGAGGCATGGGGAGAGGTATGGCTACAAAGAGAGGGAGGCATGGAGAGACAGACATGGGTTTAGAGAAAGTGAGGCATGGAGAGATAGAGGCATGGATATAAAGAAAGGTATGGCTACACAGAGAAGGAGGCATGGAGAGAGAGAGAGGCATAGGTACACAGAGAGGGAGGCATGGAGAGAGAGGCATGGGTATAGATAAAAGGAGGCATGGAGAGAGAGAGGCATGGGTATAAAGAGAAGGAGACATGGAGAGAGAGAGAGGGAGGCATGGACAGAGAGGTATGGCTACACAGAGAGAGAGGCATGGATATAAAGAGAGGGAGGCATGGAGAGCGAGGCATGGAGAGCGAGGCATTGGGTATAGAGAGAGGGAGGCATAGTATAGAGAGAGGGAGATATGGGGAGAGAGAGGTAAGCATTGGGTATAGGGAGGGGGAGGTATGGGGAGAGAGAGGGAGGCATTGGGTATAGAGAGGGGGAGGTATGGGGAGAGAGGGAGGCATTGGGTATAGAGAGGGGGAGGTATGGGGAGAGAGAGGGAGGCATTGGGTATAGAGAGGGGGAGGTAAGAGGAGAGAGAGGGAGGCATTTGGTATAGGGAGATGGAGGTATGGGAGAGAGAGAGGGAGGCATTGGGTATAGGGAGGGGGAGGTATGGGGAGAGAGGGGGAGGTATGGGGATGGAGGCATTGGGTATATAGAGAGGGGGAGGTATGGGGATAGAGAGGTATGGAGAGGGAGGTATGGGGAGAGAGAGGGGGAGGTATGGGGAGAGAGAGGTATGGGGAGAGAGAGGTATGGGGAGGGAGGCATTGGGTATAGAGAGAGGGGGAGGTATGGGGAGAGGGAGGTATGGGGAGGGAGAGCATTAACGATAGATACAGTAGGTGTGACATTGCCCTCACAGATGCATTAACCACCTGCATTATGGCCCTGATTCTGATTACTTCGGTCCCCCGCGTGTTTGCACAGGGGACCGATGTTTTTCTACTGCGCTTGCACATAATGCTTTATGCACATGTGAAGGGTCCCTTGGCAAATGGGATAGGCGACTTGCATAGACCAGGGGCCTGCTGCGGGCAGGACGGCTGTCGCCCATGGGAATGCAGGCGTGCCGTTGTGTACCAGGGTCGTGCGGCTGCCCGCCCTGTCTTCAGCCGGAAGCCCACAAACATAAGACAATCTCCACTGACTTATATTTGCGAGCCCTGGAGAAATCATTTGATGGTCTGCGATCATTGAATGATTTTTCCAGCTGCGGGCATACGACTCGGGGGTATTCGCCAGGGCGGCACAACAACTGCTAGGTAAGCTGCGAGTTTTGCTGCTTACCGAGCAGATCAGAATGAGGACCAATGTACTTTGTTAGTGGAGATGGAAATACAATACAGGAACATTGCAAGCGCTCGAGGTACTCTTTACCTAGAACGGCGCCCACGATTGAAATCGCGGGATCGCGGGTAAAATCGCGGCAATCGCGGTAATCGCGGGTAAATCGCGGGTACATCAAAATCGGGTACCCGCGATTACCGCGATTTTCCCATAGGGAACAATGTTAAAAAGGCAGATTGACCGCGATTTTAGCGTTAAATGCCTCAATGCCCGCGATTTTTACATAGGAAACAATGTTAAATGGGCCACAGAGCCCTAATAGTCCCCCTGAATTGTTAAATGGCCCCCACAATTTTTAACGCCACCCCACGATCAACGTGAACCCGAAGCGTGGCGAGCGCAGCGAGCCCGCGAGGGGCGGCGGTACGCGTCCTACGACCTTTTCATGCCCTACTATCCACGTCGGCGTGGAGTTGAGAATAGAATAGTGTGGCGAGCGCAGCGAGCCACCGAGCCCGAAGCGTGGCGAGCGCAGCGAGCCCCGCGAGGGGACGCGGATACCTTCACAGGTAAACGCGTCCCTTCGCGGGCTTCACAGGTGTCCGCGTCGCCACGGACACCTGTGAAGCCCGCGAGGGGACGCGTTTACCTGTGAAGGTATCCGCGTCCCCTCGCGGGGCTCGCTGCGCTCGCCACGCTTCGGGCTCGGTGGCTCGCTGCGCTCGCCACACTATTCTATTCTCAACTCCACGCCGACGTGGATAGTAGGGCATGAAAAGGTCGTAGGACGCGTACCGCCGCCCCTCGCGGGGCTCGCTGCGCTCGCCACGCTTCGGGTTCACGTTGATCGTGGGGTGGCGTTAAAAATTTTGGGGGCCATTTAAGACTTCAGGGGGACTATTTGGGCTCTGTGGCCCATTTAACATTGTTTCCTATGTCAAAATCGCGGTCATTGAGGCATTTAACGGTAAAATCGCGGTCAATCTGCCTTTTAACATTGTTCCCTATGGGAAATCGCGGGCATCGCGTCGCGGGCATCGCGGGTACATTTATGGCCGGCCGCGACGCGACCGACGCGATTTTTCAGGTTTAACATGGTTTTCAATGGAAAAATCGCGGGCATCGCGTCGGTCGCGTCGCGGGTAGCCATAAATGTACCCGCGATGCCCGCGACGGGCGCCGTTCTAGGTAAAGAGTACCGCGCTCGATTATAATACAGTACATACACAATCACACACATCCATGTGAACCACTTCCAAGGCTGGTTTATAGCTACTAGGAAATCTCTGCATTACATCTGCCTGGATCTGTACCATGTAATTAGTATGTCCTTTATGGAAAGAGCCATATTTATTATTTGCTGCTCAGAAGACACTTCTGGGGAATGCTACCTGCACTGCGACCTGCCCAGGGATATATTTGACTGTGTTGTATACAGAGACCTTGCAGATGGATTGCTTAGGGACAGAATGTAACATAACCTGCAATGTCACCTACTGTATATTATCACTGCATCATTATCATTGCTGGAACATTGGCTCACCATAACTTTATTGACGTCTCTCACATTGCGTGTTGGCTGATCATTCACAGAACGCATCTGCGGTTGTTGGGAAGGGAGGAGCTAGGAGCTTTCCCAGGAGGAACTGGAAGTTACTTTTCAGTGATGCTTTCCCTATAGGGTTAGATGTATAAGCTATATCTGGAACAAGCTGCGGAATTGTTCTATTGACAATAACCGGGACTGTGGTCTGCATTCTGCCTCTCTGATATGGAGGACAAAGCATCACCCAATATCACTGTCTCCAGATCTTTCGCAAGCAACTGTGCGACCTTGTGGCTTATATTTCAGCATTTGCTTACAATTAGGGAGCTGTAAGCAATTGCTAATGAGTTGTCCACGGAACCAAATGTTGGGGTAAAGCAAATCTGCTTTAAAAACCTGACAAACCTGTCCTCAAGATCTACTAACAGTTCATGACTACAGCTGTGCAGCAGCTAGGTGGTCTGGGAAGTGTGACAGTAATGACTACACCTATGCACCAGCTAGGTGGTCTGGTAAATGTGACAGTTAGTAATGACTACAGCTCTGCACCAGCTAGGTGGTCTGGGAAATGTGACAGTTAGTAATGACTACAGCTCTGCACCAGCTAGGTGGTCTGGGGAATGTGACAGTTAGTAATGACTACAGCTCTGCACCAGCTAGGTGGTCTGGGGAATGTGACAGTTAGTAATTACTACAGCTCTGCACCAGCTAGGTGGTCTGGGAAATGTGACAGTTAGTAATTACTACAGCTCTGCACCAGCTAGGTGGTCTGGGAAATGTGACAGTAATGACTACACCTATGCACCGGCTACGTGGTCTGGGAAATGTGACAGTTAGTAATGACTACAGCTGTGCACCGGCTACGTGGTCTGGGAAATGTGACAGTTAGTAATGACTACAGCTGTGCACCAGCTAGGTGATCTGGGAAATGTGACAGTAATGACTACACCTATGCACCAGCTAGGTGATCTGGGAAATGTGACAGTTAGTAATGACTACAGCTCTGCACCAGCTAGGTGGTCTGGGAAATGTGACAGTAATGACTACACCTATGCACCAGCTAGGTGGTCTGGGAAATGTGACAGTTAGTAATGACTACAGCTCTGCACCAGCTAGGTGGTCTGGGAAATGTGACAGTAATGACTACACCTATGCACCAGCTACGTGGTCTCGGAAATGTGACAGTAATGACTACAGCTGTGCACCAGATAGAGAGTCTGGGAAATGTGACAGTTAGTAATGACTACAGCTGTGCACCAGCTAGGAAGTCTGGGAAATGTGACAGTTAGTAATGACTGCAGCTGTGCACCAGCTAGGAAGTCTGGGAAATGTGACAGTTAGTAATGACTGCAGCTGTGCACCAGCTAGGGGGTCCGGGAAATGTGACAGTTAGTAATGACTGCAGCTGTGCACCAGCTAGGAAGTCTGGGAAATGTGACAGTTAGTATTGACTAGCTAGGTGATAGTAAAAATGTGACAGTTAGTAATGACTACAGCTGTGCACCGGCTAGACAATTTGGAAAACGTGGACCGGTGGTAGATCTCGAGGACTGGTTTGGTTAGCCCTGGGGTGGAGTGTCTGCTTAAACTTGCCTTTACATGTGTTTTGTTGATTATTTTCCTATTTTGCTTGGGTTGGAAATGCTTCCCTTTTAATTTAGAAATCATTGGGTAAATGCTATTCAGATCTGATCGCAGTACAAATTTGTTCTCAAACTGGGCAAAACCATGTGCACTGCAGGTGGGGCAGATGTAACATGTATAGAGAGATTTAGATTTGTGTGAGTTATTTTGGGCTCGGTGGCTCGCCACACTTTATAAAATCAACTCCACGCCGACGTGGATACTGGGGTGATGACGTGGATAGTGGCGATATGACGTGGATAGTGGGGGAAATGTGTGTGTGTTGTGCGTTAAACTTATCCTCGTCCAGCCTGGCCACCGTGTGGGTCCCCACGACCACTGGGTCCCCTCGATCCACCAATGGGTCCCCCTCCTCCGGCAGTCACTCCCTGGAGCCATCGTTCAGTCCCCCTCCTCCGGCACTGCCAGCGTACAATGTACGCAATTAGCGTAGTGCTGCTGGGCGAGCAGGGAAACCATGTGATGCTCCCCCAGCGGCAATGCGCTGAATTACATACATTGCTGGCACCGGGAGTGACTGCCGGACGAGGTGGGCTGAAAGCTGCCGCCCGTCGCCCGTGACCATCGCCCACGGGGAGCACTAAGTATAAAACGAAGCATGTATTTAAGCTAAAGGTTTTGTGCATGGGAGTGGGGTAGTGCTGCAGCTTCACCTATCTGCCAATGTGACAATGATTAATGGTGCTGAGCATCAGGAGCCAAGGCACACTGATTGCACAAGTGTGCAGTGCATTCCTGGGAGTTGTCTAAGTCCCATGACACTTTAAACCAGAGGGCAGAGGCTGAGAGGATTGTGCTGAGCTCTAATTGGTGGAGCTCATTACATGCCCATGGAGAACAGCAGCAGCAGCTTAGTCATGGGAGAGTTTTTAATCAAAGGCAGCACTAGGACTGTGAGGTCTCCTACAGAGTAAGGTGCAGAGGGACAAACACAGGCTTTTCATATGGTATGTATTTATGTGTATGTGTGTGTATGTGTGTGTGTGTGTGTGTATATATATGCAGTTACCCATTGACCAAGTTTATACTGCCTTTACTCTGTGTTTTGACAGTGTAATATTCTCCCATGCAGTGTGCGGCCAGTAATGTGGGGGCCCCCCTGGCTAAAGTACCCCGGGCCCCCCGAAGGCTTAATCTGGCACTGCCTACACCAGCACCCTGGGCAGGATAATTACCCACCATAATTAGTTCCACTACAAGTCCCAGGAATAAAATATAAAATTGGGGGGGGGGATTTTATTCCTAGGGGCATCCTGACCCCCAAATCCGTCCCTGCCTATTGCTGCTGCTTCCATGTAAGCAGCAGCCACCACTACAGGCACTGAATCAGCCCCCTCTTCCTGCTGCATAATCTATGTACAAATGTCACGCTCGTCGCTCGCACAGTTATTAGAATCTTCATTCTCTGAATCACAACTGTCTTAGATGGGAGAGGTCTGTGATATGCAATCAGTGCTCAGGTAAATCCCAGCACATTAATGTGATCTATGAGCGTGACACTATATTGTCACAGGAGCAGGGCTCTGATCTAACGCACGTCGCCAGGCTGGAATCTGCCCATGCTGACTGTTAATTAACAGTCCGGGAACATGAGTCTCCTTCTGCTGCAAAGCGCACAAGATACATAGCATACTATGAAATGAAAGTTCAGCCTTAACATAAAGCCATAGCTGCCTCCCCTCCTGCGTTCTGCAGGAGACTCCCTGACATAGCAGCAATCTCCCTCTCTCCCTCATTAGTCTAGCAATCTCCCTCATGTCACCTATCCCACATTACACTGTTACACCATAGTTACCTCCCCTCCTGCATTCTGCAGGAGACTCCCTGACATAGCAGCAATCTCCCTCTCTCCCTCATTAATCTAGCAATCTCCCTCATGTCACCTAGCCCACATTACACTGTTACATCATAGTTACCTCCCCTCCTGCGTTCTGCAGGAGACTCCCTGACATAGCAGCCATCTCCCTCTCTCCCTCATTAGTCTAGCAATCTCCCTCATGTCACCTAGCCCACATTACACTGTTACATCATAGTTACCTCCCCTCCTGCGTTCTGCAGAAGACTCCCTGACATAGCAGCAATCTCCCTCTCTCCCTCATTAATCTAGCAATCTCCCTCATGTCACCTAGCCCACATTACACTGTTACATCATAGTTACCTCCCCTCCTGCGTTCTGCAGGAGACTCCCTGACATAGCAGCCATCTCCCTCTCTCCCTCATTAGTCTAGCAATCTCCCTCATGTCACCTAGCCCACATTACACTGTTACATCATAGTTACCTCCCCTCCTGCGTTCTGCAGAAGACTCCCTGACATAGCAGCAATCTCCCTCTCTCCCTCATTAATCTAGCAATCTCCCTCATGTCACCTAGCCCATATTACACTGTTACATCATAGTTACCTCCCCTCCTGCGTTCTGCAGGAGACTCCCTGACATAGCAGCCATCTCCCTCTCTCCCTCATTAGTCTAGCAATCTCCCTCATGTCACCTAGCCCACATTACACTGTTACATCATAGTTACCTCCCCTCCTGCATTCTGCAGGAGACTCCCTGAAATAGCAACAATCTCCCTATCTCCCTCATTAGTCTAGCAATCTCTATCATGTCACCTAGCCCACATTACACTGTTACATCATAGTTACCTCCTCTCCTGCATTCTGCAGGAGACTCCCTGACATAGCAGAAATCTCCCTCTCTCCCTCATTAGTCTAGCAATCTCCCTCATGTCACCTAGCCCACATTACATTGTTACATCATAGTTGCCTCCCTTCCTGCGTTCTGCAGGAGACTCCCTGACATAGCAACAATCTCCCTATCTCCCTCATTAGTCTAGCAATCTCCCTCATATCACCTAGCCCACATTACACTGTTACATCATAGTTACCTCCCCTCCTGCATTCTGCAGGAGACTCCCTGACATAGCAGCAATCTCCCTCTCTCTTATTAGTCTAGCAATCTCCCTCATGTCACCTAGCCCACATTACACTGATACACCATAGTTACCTCCCCTCCTGCATTCTGCAGGAGACTCCCTGACATAGCAGCAATCTCCCTCTCTCCCTCATTAGTCTAGCAATCTCCCTCATGTCACCAAGCCCACATTACAGTGTTACATCATAGTTACCTCCCCTCCTGCATTCTGCAGGAGACTCCCTGAAATAGCAGCAATCTCCCTCTCTCCCTCATTAGTCTAGCAATCTCTCTCATGTCACCTAGCCCACATTACACTGTTACATCATAGTTACCTCCTCTCCTGCATTCTGCAGGAGACTCCCTGACATAGCAGCAATCTCCCTCTCTCTTATTAGTCTAGCAATCTCCCTCATGTCACCTAGCCCACATTACACTGATACACCATAGTTACCTCCCCTCCTGCATTCTGCAGGAGACTCCCTGACATAGCAGCAATCTCCCTCTCTCCCTCATTAGTCTAGCAATCTCCCTCATGTCACCAAGCCCACATTACAGTGTTACATCATAGTTACCTCCCCTCTTGCATTCTGCAGGAGACTCCCTGAAATAGCAACAATCTCCCTCTCTCCCTCATTAGTCTAGCAATCTCCCTCATGTCATCGAGCCCACATTACATTGTTACATCATAGTTGCCTCCCTTCCTGCGTTCTGCAGGAGACTCTCTGACATAGCAACAATCTCCCTATCTCCCTCATTAGTCTAGCAATCTCCCTCATATAACCTAGCCCACATTACACTGTTACATCATAGTTACCTCCCCTCCTGCATTCTGCAGGAGACTCCCTGACATAGCAGCAATCTCCCTCTCTCCCTAATTAGTCTAGCAATCTCCCTCATGTCACCTAGCCCACATTACACTGTAACATCATAGTTACCTCCCCTCCTGCATTCTGCAGGAGACACCCTGACATAGCAGCAATCTCCCTCTCTCCCTCATTAGTCTAGCAATCTCCCTCATGTCATCGAGCCCACATTACATTGTTACATCATAGTTGCCTCCCTTCCTGCGTTCTGCAGGAGACTCCCTGACATAGCAACAATCTCCCTATCTCCCTCATTAGTCTAGCAATCTCCCTCATATCACCTAGCCCACATTACGCTGTTACATCATAGTTACCTCCCCTCCTGCATTCTGCAGGAGACTCCCTGACATAGCAGCAATCTCCCTCTCTCTTATTAGTCTAGCAATCTCCCTCATGTCACCTAGCACACATTACACTGTTACATCATAGTTACCTCCCCTCCTGCATTCTGCAGGAGACTCCCTGATATAGCAGCAATCTCCCTCTCTCCCTCATTAGTCTAGCAATCTCCCCCATGTCACCTAGCACACATTACACTGTTACATCATAGTTACCTCCCCTCCTGCATTCTGCAGGAGACTCCCTGATATAGCAGCAATCTCCCTCTCTCCCTCATTAGTCTAGCAATCTCCCTCATATCACCTAGCTCACATTACACTGTTACATTATAGTTACCTCCCCTCCTGCATTCTGCAGGAGACTCCCTGACATAGCAGCAATCTCCCTCTCTCCCTCATTAGTCTAGCAATCTCCCCCATGTCACCTAGCCCACATTACACTGTTACATCATAGTTACCTCCCCTCCTGCATTCTGCAGGAGACTCCCTGACATAGCAGCAATCTCCCTCTCTCCCTCATTAGTCTAGCAATCTCCCCCATGTCACCTAGCCCACATTACACTGTTACATCATAGCTACCTCCCCTCCTGCATTCTGCAGGAGACTCCCTGACATAGCAGCAATCTCCCTCTCTCCCTCATTAGTGTAACAATCTCCCTCATGTCACCAAGCCCACATTACACTGTTACATCATAGTTACCTCCCCTCCTGCATTCTGCAGGAGACTTCCTGACATAGCAGCAATCTCCCTCTCTCCCTCATTAGTCTAGCAATCTCCCTCATGTCACCTAGGCCACATTACACTGTTACATTTTTGGGGAAAGAATGAATGAGAGACAGATACATTTACATTGAATCATCAGCACCATTTCCCAGCACGTTACCAAGTATAGTATCTCTTACTAACGGCTTTGGGGCTCATGTACGATTGTATATAAGTCATTTTACAAGATTCCCCTCAGATGTAGCAGTACACACCCACGCTTCTAGGTGCCATGTTCACAATCTCTCCATATATGGAACTAGACATGCTATTTGGGCGGAGCATGACATGCAAAGTGGGGCGCTTTGCAAAATTCTATTACCAACTATAATCTCCCTGAAACTAGTTTTCAAAAGTAGGCAAGTATGCGAAAAGCCTGCTCTATTTACGCTGTAGCTGTTAAACTGATCTGCCACAAAGAAAGGCAACGGTTTCATTTGTTGTTATACCTGTTTGTTCTTGGTGCCACGTCAGAGGCGAAGAACCTTAAACGAAGCAGTTGTGTCACTTTCTAGATAAATTCCTTACTCATTCGTCTGAGCTATTAATAGTATTTTATAACTGCAAATCTGTTTATTAAAGGCCTATACTAATAATCTTATTACTGCTTCCGTTCTATGCGGACATTTAGTTTACTAGAGGTACAGGATGCCGAATGATTTCGGATATTGTTTTTTTTTATATATTTTATTATAGAACTGTAGCAATACAGTATAATGTATATGTGGTACATAGAAATACAGCACAGTATATTACAGTATGTTTGTAACAATAAATCTATACAACAGTATTCTAAACATAGAGAAATACAGAAATACAAACTCCTCAGTAGCGGGTAATAGAAAAATTTGGTAGGTTTGGGAGACATAAAATTACAAAAATCGGTACTCTTTACTTAGTACGGCGCCCGTCGCGGGCATCGCGGGTACATTTATGTATGGCCGCGACGCGACCGACGCGATGCCCGCGATTTCCCATTGAAATCAATGTAAAACATAAAAATCGTGTCGGTCGCGTCGCGGCCGGCCATAAACGTACCCGCGATGCCCGCGACGCGATGCTCCCGATTTCCCATAGGAAGCAATGTTAAAAGCCGCGATGGACCCGATTTTAGTGTTAAATGCCTCAATCCACCCGATTTGGCCATAGGAATCAATGTTAAATGGGCCACAGAGCCCATTAACCCTTAAATGTCCCCCCAAATTTTTAACGCCACCCCACGATCCACGCCAACCCGAAGCGTGGCGAGCGCAGCGAGCCCGCGAGGGGCGGCGGTACGCGTCCTCCGACCTTTTCATGCCCTACTATCCACGTCGGCGTGGTGTGAGAATAGAATAGTGTGGCGAGCGCAGCGAGCCACCGAGCCCGAAGCGTGGCGAGCGCAGCGAGCCCCGCGAGGGGACGCGGATACCTTCACAGTTATACGCGTCCCCTCGCGGGCTTCACAGGTGTCCGTGGCGACCCGGACACCTGTGAAGCCCGCGAGGGGACGCGTCTACCTGTGAAGGTATCCGCGTCCGCTCGCCACGCTTCGGGCTCGGTGGCTCGCTGCGCTCGCCACACTATTCTATTCTCACACCACGCCGACGTGGATAGTAGGGCATGAAAAGGTCGGAGGACGCGTACCGCCGCCCCTCGCGGGCTCGCTGCGCTCGCCACGCTTCGGGTTGGCGTGGATCGTGGGGTGGCGTCAAAAATTGGGGGGGACATTTAAGGGTTAATTGGGCCTAATTCAGGGTTAATATGGCCAAATCGGGTCAATTGAGCCATTTAACAGTGAAATCGCGGTCAATCAGCTTTTTTAACATTGTTCCCTATGGGAAAATCGCGGTGATCGCGGTCATCGCGGGCATCGCGACCATCCAATTTTACCCGCGATGCCCGCGATGACCGCGATCACCGCGATTTTTACCCGCGATGACCACGATTTTGATCGTTGGCGCCCTTCTAGGTAAAGAGTACCCAAAAATCTTTTCACAATTAGAAAGGATAAACGCCAGATGTAAGCATTTCAGTATTGTTCCAACAGGTCATCATATACCAGGGTTGCCTACCCTCCCGGCCCCCTGGAAAGGTGCGCAACCCTCGCGAATACCGCCATCCCCCACTGGCGCATACGCATGAGACGCTCGCGCACATGAGACGCTCGCACGCCCTGTGGCAACGGAGCTTGGCGGGGGTCCCCGATGTCCCCCCGCCGTCGCCACCGGTTTAGATTTCAGTTTCAACGCACCTCACCCACACCTAACTCATGTTACATCTGCCCCACCTGCAGTGGCCATTTGTGTGCTTTTTTTAAATTTGCAAAGCTGAATCAGGCCCAATGAGTGTCGTTGTTAGGCAAAGATCTGGCTCAGTCTTAGGGATTGAACTTTGTGGATCTTTTGAGAGTAATGAGGAGCATTTTATACTGAATTTGATAACTGTAGCAGGACAGCGTCTTTACACATGAAAGTAATGTGGAGGATCCGGTCCAGGTTTTAGCAGCAGCAGCAAGAAAACTGATGCAATCTGGGTTGAGCTGATTAAGCAGCACCTGTGGCTTCCTAATAAAAGTGTCTCCAGGGCAGAGGGTCATTGCTCCTGTTGGTGAAATAGTTGCCCAGGTGATAGGCCGGGGTGTGGGCTACGGTAGGGACCACTGGCGCTTTCTGAAGAGATTGTACTATGCTGTGACACCTGTATGCTGCAATGCTGTAACCCTTCTTACTTATGCTGATTACCTGGTAAACTGTATACCTGCTACAAAATAAAGACCAAGACTTCATCTTTAACCAGTCTTAATGTGATTCCTTGTCCCATAACATATTGGCAGCCAGTTTTGTCCATCTGCAAATATTGCAGACATGATAACAGGACTGAATCAGGCCCAATGTCACATTGGATTCCAACTAAAATACATTCCCGGCAGTAAACGGAGCAGAGTCACACAGGACCCGGCGCGCTGAGACCGGCGCTACTGCATATGTGATGTATGAGGGCACATCTGTAGCATCTATGGATAACATTTTGCAGAGAATGCCGTTATACATATTCTCTATATAAAAAAAAAACTTTGATAAATAGGCCCCTTACTACTGTTGCGAGGTAATGCCTTTCTGATATAACCTCGCGCCTCAATGTCAATATCCACTGCTCGGGGTCAGGAGTAAGGACAGGAGTAGCTGAGTCTCTGGATGACCGGAGAGGGCAGTGGATGGACGGATATTAATGGGGGCGTTTAGGGAACCTTTGACACATGACATTGTTAATGTGACATTATTTATTACTTTTCTCATTGTTTCCCTGTTGCCTTAATCTGGTCTCACATATATATTTTCTGCGGCTACATTAACGTGACATGTTCCATAATTGCTGATCAGAGAGACATGACGTTCTCTAAGTGATAGTACATTTCTATATGCTGACGGGTATGGAGACTCTATGGACCTTATTCTGGTTGACATGCAGTGATGCAAAGTTCGCAGCGCTGCGAAGTTCGCATCACTGTGTGTGTTTTTAAGCCTGCATGCCGTTCACACTGCCGCCCGCCCCCCTTTGCACAGTGAATTCGCCGCATCACTGCCTCATTTCCATGGGTACGGCCATCGTTTTCATGGGAACACCCATGAAACACTGGGCGTTCTCATCGGCGCGTCTATCTGCCGCCACCCCCGTGGGTGCAAATGGAACAGGGAACTTGCAGTACCTGTTCGCACCCGGCGCCTGCAAATGTGCAGAAATGTGCAAAATATCGGTCCTCTGTGGGAACGCGCACCAAGTCAACCAGAATAAGGTCCAATATGTGCTTCACATTGGCCCTTATTCTGATTGATGCGGCCGGATCCGAATATGCGGCCAGGACCGTGCGTGCGAAACCCCGCCTTCCATACGGATCGCCAACTCCGTCCGTACGCGGTAAGAAGCTGGCCGAACGGACCGCACGTGTATTTCTCATGAATACACCTCCTCCATCTCAGGGAACCTCCCCCATCATTCGATGGTCGCAGACCATCGAATGCAGGATCGAGTGGTCCACCAGCTCCCGCAACCTCAGACCACACGGACATTTTTCCGTGCAAAAGCAGGGATCTGGGCGGGCAGCTGACATCCGGCGATGTCATATGTCCGCCCCCTACACGTGCGTCACGACTGCATTACCATACGTACGCCCATCGTTTGCATGGGAACGCCCATGAAACGCGGGGTGTATGAATATGGTAATGAGCCCAAATAGCCCTTCACGCCCCTCTCCCCCCCCTGTTCGGAGTGTTCACATTTCATGCGGGATTTGGCCGTACGCCCCGCTCGCATATGCGCAGAGACGCCTCTGCACATGCGCAGACACAAAACATCGGCGGCACGAACGCACGCTGATATTACCGCACCGATCAGAATAAGGGCCAAGGTCTATAGATACATAATAAGCTAATTCTGGTCAGGCAAAAAAAATATCATTCTGCCTAACACTTTCAGAACATGTGATGGCGTAAATCCAAACCGCGGGTATCATTAAATCTGCAGGATCTGCCAGGAGAAGAAATATAATTTGTCTCAACTGATTACAGGAAAATTACATTCCCTGAGCTCATATGCTGATATCTCCGAGCGCCAATATTCCCTGCTGCAATGCAATTATAACTGCCCCGAGATGGGAAAGAGTTAAGAAGCAATCACGGCACTTAGAGTGTAATACCGGCGTAATGCAATGTCACCTTGGAGGCTAGCCCCTTGCATTGTGAATTGGCCGCCTCTGCATTGGGGATTTCAAGGTTTACGTTTTCTATGGATGCAGGCTAGATTGCAGCTCACTAAGGAGGTCATTCTGATTGACTCGCATAGCTGGGAAATTCGCAGCTTTAGGAGGCAACTAAATGCCGCCCGCACGGCGCCCGCCGATTTCACCCGCACGCATGCGAATGGATGTTTAGCATCCAGCATGCATGGACAAAATCATTCGATGGTCACCGACCATCGAAGGATTTCTAAGATGTTTGCAAATCGAAGTCACTCTCTGTTGACTTAAATGTGCAATATTTATTTTATTTACAGTTTCTTCTATAGCGCGGCACATTCCGCTGGATGTTTCCATGGGTGCGACTCCAGGCAGCGCCCCCCCCCCCCCCCCCCCACTGATCCGTGTGAACTGGCCAGCAACTATACAAGTAGCCGCGTCCGCTCGCATAGATGGCCTGAACATGCGCATAAACGTATATGAATTTGCGACGGTGAGGATAGGTCAGAATGACCTCCTAAGATCAGGGCTGGATCTCTAGGAAAGAGCATGTTAAACGGTAATGTTAGGTAACTGTATAGAAGCCGTGAATGATGGAGTTACATTTACTTACAGGGAGAATACACCTTTGTCCTGTGTAGCTGAGGCTGATTTAGACCTCATGGGGCCCTAGATAAGATACCGGTTTGGGGCCCTCCTCCCTCAAACCATCCATATCACTCAGTGGCGTAACTATGGAGTGGCAGCCCCAGCTGTGGCTTGGGGGAGCCAGCGGTCTCCGGGCACACTGAAAACATGAATACACAGTTTACTGTCACTCAGTAATAGTGGGCTGCGTATCGTAGGGGACAGCCCCCTCCCCAGTTTCCTCGCCTCCTCTGCGCCTGGGGCAGCCGGTGCCATTACCCACACACTTCCACTAGTATCCCATGGTGACGGGAGGCTACAGTATGTCAGCGGACGGGATGTCCTCCCTGTTACAATTTATAGAGGAAGAGAAAAGGCTGTCATGGGTGTGGTGCACTCGGAAGAGAGAAAATTATCATAAAAAATAACTTTTAATATTTAATTTTAAAATGGCGACATATAAAACACAACATACATGGGTAGAAATGGGGTAAGAATAAAAAGGAAAAATAAAGAAAGATTTTTCCTGCTTAGTGAACCCCGCTATCCCTGAGGTGTATCGATTGGACTGGTGCACAACGTGTGTCTTTTATTGTACTCACTATGGAGTTGACACATGTGTGCGCTTATCCTAATTAGTGTAGGTCCCCTTGAAATTTAGATCAAGTCTTATCAGGTGGATTGGGTGCAATATCTCCTGGTGTGTACTTAGTGCTATGGTAATAAGTAAGTTAATATACAATTCTCGTGCTGACAAATATCTGCTCTCAAACTGCAGGGAGGTTTTAATGTTGATTAACAATTGTCATGTAAGAGACGCATATGTTTGTGGGTCAGAATTCTCAGTTATTACGAGTATCCCTACAATGTGGGTTTCTCCAAAAACTGTCTATCTTGACCTCATGCGTCCTTTGGTGACAGAAGCCGCTGTCCCTACAGGCCTGTGGGGAAGCGTGGTATACGTAGTTCTCTAATGTGCATTCAGTGTTTTTCACAATAGTTGGCTCTCACACGATAGGTATGATAGATTGCCTTTCTGTTTAATAATACTCTTTCACTTTAGAGGCGCATGGGTTTTATAAGTCAGAATTCTTCAGTTTATTGGGTGTATTCCCTCTGATGGGGCTCCTCATAAATTATCTGATTGACTAAATGCGTCTTTGGCTGAAGTCGCCTGGTGTGTACACATGTATAGAGATAGGCAAAATAGTTGGTCATAAATAGGTCTGATACTGAATCGTTTCGTGAGTGGTAATAAACCTTGCTGTCCCCACAAGCCTGTGGGGAAGCGTTTGGTCAGAGGTGGATTGGGTATAAGCAACAATCTAATAACACATATTTACACACAAACTTTAGGGCCGGGTTTAGTCAATGCAATTACTCGCTGTTCAAGGTTTGTGAATATGTAGCACCGTTTATTGGGTGCTTTCTAGGCTGGGATTGCCTGGTGTGTGCCTGTTTATAGTCATGTGGATAACTATAGTATCTTTGTTGATACAATGAGTTTATTTACCACATAATGATACAATCAGTTAATTGTTGCAAATAGAACTTCTCCACATCTTGACAGCAGATTAAATACGTGGTGGATAATGTTGCTTATACTGAATGCAGTGAGAACTATTATATCTTGTGTCAAGAGAGTAATTGTCCCTGTTATACTTAGGACTGGATCGCTCAGTGTGTATTCATTTGCAATCTTCACAGATCAATTTAATAAATCAATTTTATTTATATTTATTTATACATAGCGATTTGCCACTTCAATCAGCGGCAGATATTGTCAGCAGTGGATTTTCCAGATAAAGTTTATGTGAGTTTGATTTTTACTCACACATGCACCAAAAGTAGCGTTATAGTTTAAACCATGTGACGTACAAGTTAATACTAAGATCTACACAGGTAGAATACTGTGGCTTAGTATATACACGCCGGAGTTGAGGGGAAGCTGCACCGGTCTACCTGTGTAGATCTTAGTATTAACTTGTACGTCACATGGTTTAAACTATAACGCTACTTTTGGTGCATGTGTGAGTAAAAATCAAACTCACATAAACTTTATCTGGAAAATCCACTGCTGACAATATCTGCCGCTGATTGAAGTGGCAAATCGCTATGTATAAATAAATAAAAATAAAATTGATTTATTAAATTGATCTGTGAAGATTGCAAATGAATACACACTGAGCGATCCAGTCCTAAGTATAACAGGGACAATTACTCTCTTGACACAAGATATAATAGTTCTCACTGCATTCAGTATAAGCAACATTATCCACCACGTATTTAATCTGCTGTCAAGATGTGGAGAAGTTCTATTTGCAACAATTAACTGATTGTATCATTATGTGGTAAATAAACTCATTGTATCAACAAAGATACTATAGTTATCCACATGACTATAAACAGGCACACACCAGGCAATCCCAGCCTAGAAAGCACCCAATAAACGGTGCTACATATTCACAAACCTTGAACAGCGAGTAATTGCATTGACTAAACCCGGCCCTAAAGTTTGTGTGTAAATATGTGTTATTAGATTGTTGCTTATACCCAATCCACCTCTGACCAAACGCTTCCCCACAGGCTTGTGGGGACAGCAAGGTTTATTGCCACTCACGAAACGATTCAGTATCAGACCTATTTATGACCAACTATTTTGCCTATCTCTATACATGTGTACACACCAGGCGACTTCAGCCAAAGACGCATTTAGTCAATCAGATAATTTATGAGGAGCCCCATCAGAGGGAATACACCCAATAAACTGAAGAATTCTGACTTATAAAACCCATGCGCCTCTAAAGTGAAAGAGTATTATTAAACAGAAAGGCAATCTATCATACCTATCGTGTGAGAGCCAACTATTGTGAAAAACACTGAATGCACATTAGAGAACTACGTATACCACGCTTCCCCACAGGCCTGTAGGGACAGCGGCTTCTGTCACCAAAGGACGCATGAGGTCAAGATAGACAGTTTTTGGAGAAACCCACATTGTAGGGATACTCGTAATAACTGAGAATTCTGACCCACAAACATATGCGTCTCTTACATGACAATTGTTAATCAACATTAAAACCTCCCTGCAGTTTGAGAGCAGATATTTGTCAGCACGAGAATTGTATATTAACTTACTTATTACCATAGCACTAAGTACACACCAGGAGATATTGCACCCAATCCACCTGATAAGACTTGATCTAAATTTCAAGGGGACCTACACTAATTAGGATAAGCGCACACATGTGTCAACTCCATAGTGAGTACAATAAAAGACACACGTTGTGCACCAGTCCAATCGATACACCTCAGGGATAGCGGGGTTCACTAAGCAGGAAAAATCTTTCTTTATTTTTCCTTTTTATTCTTACCCCATTTCTACCCATGTATGTTGTGTTTTATATGTCGCCATTTTAAAATTAAATATTAAAAGTTATTTTTTATGATAATTTTCTCTCTTCCGAGTGCACCACACCCATGACAGCCTTTTCTCTTCCTCTATAAATTGTGTCTAATTTCTGTCTTAGTGGTAGCACACCCCAAGAAATAAAAACTCAGTGAGTATAAAACATATAAAGGGGTACGAAATATATATATTCTATTTTTGCCTGTGCGATTGGAAAAAAGTTTTGTTTTGTGTCCTGTCCTCCCTGTTATGTCGCATGGGCGCACGTCACTCCTGGGGAGCTGCAGCACTACACATGGCGGCGCACAGTGGCCCAGTTACCCAGTCTGCACCATTGTCATGTTTTACTGAAGGGGGGTGGCATAAATTTTTTGGCAGCTAAATTTATAGTTACGCCACTGATAGCACTATATTTTTGCTGCTGATAGCAGCCGGCATTGGTAGAGTACCTTGAAGCACGCATAGACCACCGATAAATGCTCAGCTGTGTGAACATCGGCATTTCCTCCGAATTATTGGGCTCTGCTGTAGGTCTAGGATTAATACCTGGGTCACATTTAACGAAAACAGAGACGGCCCACATACAGTGGATGAAACCATTTTGTGTGTCCAAACAATTTTTATCCTATCAAAGAACATCAAAGGGATTTTGGGATGTCATGATGTCACGTGATAGCCACACAATGCTCCTTGTGGAAAATCCGCCTCTGCTGTGTAGTGCTTGTAGGATTTAAAGGCGGAAACCCCCCCCCCCCTTCCACATCTCCCCTGCAGCAGCGTCAATTTCCTGTGATTCACAGCTTTTGGGGCGGGGCTAAAGAGGCAAATTGCATCCTTTAGCCCCGCCCCTCCTTGAAGACCAGTAAATTGTGGGATTTGCCATAGTGGAGGGTGGGGCTTGATGACGTCTACATCAGGCCACGCCTCCCGAAGTGCTGCTGACAGCCTTCTCTCTGGGCGAAGCCTGGAGAGGAGAATTTAAAAGTAGGCAACCCTGAGACATTTTGAGAATAATAAGTATGAGTACAATTATTTATCCCGGCAGCCAGTATAAGTACTGACAGAGCAGAGCAGCAGTAGAACATTATAAAAGGAATAATGCCGTATCATTCACAATAAACCGCTGCAGTGAAAGTCAGTAAGGAGAATAATCCGTCCGGCGCTGCAGACAATAACGTTGGAGCAGCATATCGTACAGTACATGCAGGGGTTAATCTCTTATCTAGCGTACTGTGAGCATCCATCACAGAATTGCGCCTGATCTCTTCATCAGTCAGAACAGACTTCAGAAATGCACCAGATAAGCGCCCGGTAGGGTAATTCATTAGGCAGAGATAGGATTGATCTGGGCTCAGTTGCATATCTCTATTCACAGCAGAGCCCTAAACAGATCTATTGTAAGTACAAGAATAACCCATCCATTCACATTACGGGGCCTGCCAGTGTTAGGATCTCTGCACCGCTCTCTTCAGGCTGTGCTTTCTCTCCTCCTGCATCTGAGTGTGAAGATCTCTGTGATGGGGCGGCCTGGAGACACTCGGCCCATTGACTTTTAACATTATCACTGTGTGAATTGTCATCCCGAACAGATGGTGGAAATGTTTTCCTGCGGTAGGGAATCTACATGTGGCACCGCAAAAACTGGCAGGTTTTATGGGCTGCGTGTTACATCCAGTATCCGGGAATATAGGGCCTGATTCGGTTTACAGTAAGCAGTGCGTATACTCGCACCTCGCAAACAGGTCAGCACTGCCCGCCACCCCGCCACAGAGCGATGTAGGTGGCAGCGGTGAATATCCCATTAGGCAGGTGAGGCACTCGCCTACAGGCTGCACTTGTTTGGGGGCAGCACTCGGATGATTGATGAGGAGGAGTCCTCTTGATTTCTGCTGCGCAGCGCTGCCCGGAGAGCTCGTCATCACAGCCGCAGCAGCTTCGGCCAGGGAGAAGTGGGGAAAAAGACCATGACGTGCGTGACGTCATCGGTTTCGCAGCCGCGGCTCCAGGGTGAACAGGCAGGTGCGGGCGCTGGGCAGGGCGGCCGCAGACACACAGCTGCTGGGCTGAGACTTAGCGAGGCCCGGACTCCAGTCCTGACTCAGTTGCAGAGGGGGGGACGGCACCCTGCGCCCCTTCGGCGCCCAGAGCGTGTGCTCCACTGGCTCCGCCCTCCCTACACCTCTGGCTTTACCTTATGCCATTTTGAGGCAGGACATTCACATACTGCCCCCGTAAGATGTCCTCCTGCTTAGTTATTATGTATACTTAATTAAAAATAATAATAAAAAATGTCATAGTAGCTTTTTTAAATTATTCTATTAATTTGCCTATCATTAAAGAAGGGCTTATAACCAATCAATAAAAATAAAATTGGGAGGTGGGTCACCCATTACTTTTGTGTGTGTGTGTGTCCCCCGCATCAATATCTTTTTAATGTGCTCGCAGATCTAAGGCCTGGTACACACCAGAACGATCCTGATTGTTAGTAGATCGTTAGCAGATTGTGTGATGGTCGCACGATCTGTTGGAGCACACAATCTGCTAACAATCTGCTAACGATCTGCATCCAATCTGATCCCAATCCGATCTGACCAAACGACAGCGGGGACGCGCATCGGATTGGAATCGGATCGGAATTGGACCTAAACATGCCCAATCTACATACAATCTGCATCCAATCGGTCGGAATTGGATCCAGATTGATGGAATTGAGCCCTAATCGTTCTGGTGTGTACCCCCCTAAGACACCCCTGTGGTGTCTTACATCTGCAACACACCCGCATCACAGGTGAATTTCCATGGGAATGCCCTGTGTGGACGCGCAGGGGAGCGATTCAGCTAGACTCACCCCTTAGTGCAATGTGAAACGCATACAGCACAGTTCACAGGCAGAGTATAATCTGAGACATGTTAATTGTGTGTCACATCAGCGCTGTCTTTTCTGTTTCCTGATAATTAACTACAAATCCAAGGACCAATTCTACTACGACATGTGCTAGGTAATTGTACGATTCATTATCTATGAAACCTGTGACATCAGGCTGATCTGGGGGGCGAAGCTCCACAAATGTGGTTTTTGGTTGATTTATACAACTATATTAACTCATGTAGATGCTGATTCAAAGCATGAACTACTGTACTGTACTTTGTGGCGTATATTTCATGTGAATTCTCAAGAGCATTTCATCCTACAACTACAGTATGACAGAAGCGGCAGAGTCAGGTGGGGTCTTATCAGTGGCACCTGCAGGGAGGTTTCTGAGTGACCAGACAATTGGCAGATTTCACCTATGGACTACAGGACAGACAGCAACATCCCCCATAAAAATCCGCCACCCCCATCAGTGCCAGTGAAGGCAGTTGCAGTCCGTGAGACTGCACTGACTCACTGTGACTGACAGTGACTTCCAATTGGAAGTCCTACTTGTCAGTCACACGCATGACAGGCAGTCCCATTGGGAGGCATTTCCTCTCTCCGGGACTGCCAGTCTGGGCTGAGATAAGCAGACAGCTGACTTCCTGTAGGAAGCCACTCCCTGCCTTTTGTACAGGCTTAAATGGCCTCTATGGGCTGCTGCCTATGCAGCCCATAGAAGCAAGTCTTTTGTGCATGAGCAGTACCGTTGCCGCCACTGTGCATGTGTCGGGCCCGGCATCTTTCAGTTACATTGTACAAGTGCCAGGCCTGGGGACAACCAGTTGGGTCCGCCACTGTTGGGCTTCGATTTGCATAGGACTCGATTCTACAAGAATTGCATGATTTTACATGATTGCATGATTTTACAGACTTTGTCAGCTTAGGTCATCAGACTGACATCAAGTTCAACATCATCAGTCGGCCCGGCAGTGGAGAGCGGCGCTGGCGAGCCGAAGTCAGAGAGGCGGACAGAGGGGGGCGGGGTCTTGGCCGAGGCGTGTGGTTTTATGGATACGGTTTTGCACGCGGTGCACATACGCATACACCCGTATACCATAGGCTGCCGCAGCACCGGCAGAAGCAGCAAAATACACACAGTGAGTGCGTACACTACATATTTTCTTACCGCATATATGAGAGAGTGACGCAGCACTGTGGTAGGTAGGAGAAATGGGACACAGGGACTGGCAGGGGGGGGGGGGGATCACCATCGGATTCCGTCCATCTATGGCAGAAAACTATTCGAACTTCCCCTATAGATACCCAAAACATCGAGCACTAGGTCCAAACCATCAATGTTTTTAGGACATCGATAGTCGATGGCCATCCCTTATTCTGCATTATGATATACAGTATAGATTATATTATTAATGATTTGCTAAATAATAATATAAGAATAGAGCTTGCCTTTCAACGATGTAATCAGATACAAAATAATGAGTTATGCCAGGGAAATATCCAGCTGGTATAATAGGAAAGTGAACAATTTAATGTTGGAGGAAGGCGCCTGCACGCCTTCTCCAGCATCCCCCTAGGGCATGCGTGCGCTGCTTTGTACTTCCATTGTAATGTCGCTCAGCCCGCCTGTATTGCTGAGATTTGTCAGACAAGTGCGCTGAGATATGATACCGCAGCTAATGACAGATCTATTGTGTACTCCTTTTAAAATATGACTGAATAACGGTGCAATTTCCAGACTTGCAATATAATAGACAATTACAGAAATAACTGAATTATATACACTTCTTGTTACAAATACAGGTATAAGGTGTAATTACAGGTAATTATATTTTTCACAGTAGCTGATGACAACAATTTTTTCACATTTGTCTTTCAGTTTATTTTCAACGTGTTTTTTCCCCTCTCTTCCATTTATAAGATGTAGCCTATTGTTATCGAAGAAACCATACTCAAGGATTTATTGCCCCCTAGTGGGGGGAATTATTATTTTCTGGCTTGTTCTGGCCGAAACTGACAAGTACTGTATTTTGTACTGAAATCCCCCCAAAAATATCAGAAGCAGGTTAGTGGCTAATCATATTTCTGGGCCGGTTTTGTTTCTTTTATATTCATTCTGATTTTCAGAAACTGGACCTGACCTACCGACTGACACAAGTATCAGAGAGCTAAACAGGTAAATGCCATCTGCCGCCTGAATACTGTGTGATTCCATAGGTGTGCGCACATTGAGTGTTAGGGGTGCACAGGCACCCCCTAATGCTGTGCCCACCCTTATGAACACCTCTGCCGCTAGCAATACCAGCAAAAGACCAGTGGTGGCCAACCTGTGGCTCTTAAACCTCATGCGGCTCTACCCCTTGTTAAGTGCGGCTCCTGCTCCCACTGCTGCCCTCAGCCCACCGTCTGTCCCAGTCCCCCCTGCTGCCGGTTCCCTGAATCCCTTCTCCTTCTGAGGGGAGGAGAGCACGCATCGCGCATCTCTCCTACCCCTTACTGTGCATCCTTGTGACTGGGCCGTCCGCCAATCAGAGCTCGTGGGCCAGCAGCCAATCAGGAGCCGGGCAGCGAGCTTTGATTGGTGGGCGGCCCAGTCACAGGGAAGTGAGGGGGAAGGAGACGCGCAGTGTGTTGTGCTCTCCTCCCATCGGTGACATGACAGGAGGACTGCAGGGGGACACCAGACTGTCCTCTCCCCGCCTGGCATCAGCAGCAACAACGGTGAGTGCTGCTGCTGGGAAATTTGCACTGTGGGGGCATAGCAGTTTGTGGCACTGTGGGGGCATAGCAGTTTGTGGCACTGTGGGGGCATAGCAGTTTGTGGCACTGTGGGGGCATAGCAGTCTGTGGCACTGTGGGGGCATACCAGCTTTTTGGCACTGTGGGGGCATACCCGGAACCATGTGGTGCATACCTGGCACCGTGGGGGGCATATGTGTATTTGGCACTATTGGGGGCATATGTATATATGGCACTGCACTATTGGAGGCATATTTGTATCACACCCATCCAAGGGGTCAAAATAGACTACGCCCCTTTTTTGGGCGCATGCGCCTTCGGCGCACGCATGATGTCGGCTCTTTAGCTTGACTACCGATATTTTTAGGCTCTTTACCTCTGACCGGTTGGCCACCCCTGTACTAGACCATTGTCATATCACTACATACCTGTGTCATCCATATATGTTTATGACTGTATTTGTATGTACTGTTACACAGAGTAATTAGAAGATTAAAACTGAAATAGGCAGATTATGGTGTGGCTGAGATATATTGTGGATATATTGTAGCGAGTGCCATTCGATGATAGTAGACACACCTAATTGGCGGTGTTAGACACGCCCAATAGATGGAGCTATGCACACCCCTTTGATGGTGCACCCCCTAATAAAATGTGCTACGCACGCCTATGTGTGATTCGGATGGGCAAATGGAATAGGGTGAGAGTTTCAGAAATTGAGAGTTTGGGGAGAGTTTTCCCATTTTCTTTAAAGCAGCAATCAATTGCATGGCAAAATCAACCTGGTTTTGCGGTGTAAATGATTGCTGCTTTAAAAAAAATGGGAAAACTCTCCCAAAATCTCTCACTTTCTGAAACTCTCACCCTATTACATTTGGCCATCTATTTCTATAGCCAGAATTGTACCGTGTGTACACAGCTTTACCGTAACAGTGAGTGCATTTACTAATGACGGGTGTCTTATTCTGCATTTTTTTGTAAAAAATGCTTTGCCATGCAAATAAGAAGCACAAGCAGACTCTGCTGATTAAAATTATATGTGGAATGCCTACTGTATATTTTGCATGCAACCACACCTATCTGCATAAAAAATGCTTTCCAGGAAGCGGTGTAACAGCATTTGGCATGCAGACAACACCGCAGTTGTACAAAGAATATGTATGTAAATATCAATATAAATATCGCATATCACCTTAATCAGCAGAGTCTCATTGTGAAGAAGACGCCTGCTGCGTGACGCATTGTTAGGATCCGTAGAGTCCCCGCCAATTCTAACTCCGTTGCCTCCGGATAGAATTGACGGACACATGCAAGGGCTAAGACTTCACCTATAATAGCCGCGTTCGACAGAGCCTGTTAGTCAGGCTCCGCCCCCGATGCCACCAGGTCTTACTTGTGACAACGCGCCCGTCAAGGCCAACGGAGGACAAGGGGAACACTAACTACAACCTCAGGCGAGGACTCACTAGACTAGGAGATGTCTTAAAGGCACTGGGAGTAACAATACTCCAGAGATGGTATTGAAGCAATAAACGATATGTGGAAGTAACAATACTCAAATGATGGTATAAGAACAATAACAGATGTACAGGAGTAACAATACTCAAAAGATGGTACTTAACACTAAATGGCATACAGGAGTAACAATACTCAAGGATGGTATGAAAATAATACTAGAATGAACAGGAACAAATGAGATATGGATAACCCCCACTTGTCTGAGAGAGGTAGATACGGAACGGGAAGGGTTAATCCTCAGCAGCAACGCAGGAACAGATACTGGAATGCTGGAAGCAGGACAGGAGCCAAGACCACCAGGAACCAGGGAACCGGGAGCACTCTGACCAAGCAAGGAAGAACTATCACCGGCGTCAGAGAGTGGTGCCCGGGAATTTAAATAGGGCGCCAAAAAGGCGTCCCTCGCAGCTGCTGCAAATCAGCTGCAGACTGTCCCCGCCTTCCCGCGGCCGCCTGGCGTCCCCCGCCGCCTAGGCAACCGTTGCGGCAGGGGAGGAAGGAGTTGTGAGAATACCGCTGAGTGCGCGTCAACGTCCGGCGGAAGTGCGGGGCTGATGATGCGGCGGCGTCCCGGCTGCCTAGCAACAGCCGGGGCGCTTGGAGTCAGAAGTGCTGGAGCAGCGCTACTTGCACCCGCATCCGGCGGAAGCACAGACGGATTACCGGAGCCGCGCAACCAGAGCTGCTCCTAACAGTACCCCCCCCCCTTGAGGAGGGGTCACCGAACCCTCAGAACCGGGTTTGGACGGAAACCTCTTAAAGAATTCAGCCTTTAACCTGGGTGCGTGAAGAAACCTATCCGGCACCCACGACCTTTCTTCGTCCCCAAAGCCCTTCCAATAGACCAGAAAGTTAAGTTTCCCCCGGACCACTTTGGAATCCAAGACACGTTCAACAATAAATTCCTTGTGTCCCTGAACAATAAGGGGCTTGCGACTTTGGAGGGGCAAGGAGCGAGAGTGAATTGAAACAGGTTTGAGAAGGGAACAATGAAAGACGCTATTAATTCTTAAAGACCTGGGTAGCCGTAGCCTGAACGCCACCGGATTGATTTGTTCGGTAATCAGGAAGGGCCCGATAAACTTGGGTCCCAACTTGGGACATCTTTGACGAAGTTTGACGTGTCGAGTTGACAGCCAGACTCTTTGTCCAACTTGGAAAGAACACGGTCTTCTGTGTCTGTCAAAAAATATCTTGGAACGTGCTGCGGACTGTCTAAGGGCGAGATGCACCTTCTTCCAAGCCTTTTGAAGGAGAGCAACTGCAGAGGAAGAAGACCAAGAATTATCCATGGGGACATCAAAAGAATTACACTTGGGATGAAATCCGAAATTGCACAAAAAAGGAGACTTCTTGGATGCCACATGATAGGCGTTGTTATAGGCAAACTCAGCCAAGGGTAACAGCTCCGCCCAATTGCTCTGGCATTTGGACACGAAACAACGTAAATATTGTTCCAACGCCTGGTATACTCTCTCGGTCTGCCCATTGGACTGTGGGTGATACCCTGAGGAGAGATTGAGCAGTATCCCCAACATAGAGCAAAACCGTCTCCAAAACGTAGCCACAAACTGTGTACCCCTATCAGAGACAATATTGTCAGGGAGGCCATGCAGCCAGAAGATGTGCGTCACAAACAACTGAGCTAATTCCCTGGCTGAGGGAAGCCTGCGCAAAGGGACAAAGTGTGCCATTTTACTGAAACGGTCCACCGTGACCCAGATGGTGGTAAAATGAGAAGAAGACGGACGATCCACAATGAAGTCCATAGCCATATGAGACCATGGCCTTTTTGAAATGGACAATGGCAGAAGTTGACCCACAGGCGAGAGTCGCGAAGACTTATGTCTGGCACAAGTCTGACAAGAAGAAATAAAACGAGAGACATCCTGTTTCATGGCAGGTCACCAAACTGCACGGGACAAATGTTCAAGGGTCTTGGTTATGCCAGGATGTCCGGCGAGTCTGCTAGAATGGAAGTCCTTGATGACCAGTTCTCGTAGTTCCTTGGGAACAAAAAGACAACCCTGTGGAGTGTTCTGGGGAGCCAAGGATTGAGAGGCGATGACACGGGACGCCAAGCCCTGGGCTACAGCGGCATGGATGATGGAAGACGGGAGAATGGGGGTTTCACTGGAATTAGAAGTAAGACTGGTTAAAAAACTCCGGGAAAGAGCGTCAGCCTTAATGTTTTTGGGACCGGGTCTGAAGGTGATGAGAAAACGAAACCTGGTAAAAAACAATGCCCATCGTGCCTGGCGTGGGTTAAGTCTTTTGGCTGACTCGATATAGGCCAGGTTTTTATGATCCGTGATCACCGTGATGACATGTTTTGCACCTTCCAACCAATGGCGCCACTCTTCGAACGCCCACTTTATAGCCAGCAACTCCCGGTTCCCCACATCATAATTCCTCTCGGCCGAGGAAAACTTGCGGTAGAAGTAGGCACAAGGATGAATTTTCTGATCGAAACTATTCTTTTGAGAAAGAACAGCTCCGGCCCCAATATCCGAGGCATCCACTTCAACAATAAATGGGAAACTGGGATCCGGATGATGCAAAATGGGAGCAGAACAAAAGGCCCTTTTTAATAATTCAAAGGATTCGATAGCCCGTGGGGACCAATGACCGGGATCGGCATCCTTGCGGGTAAGCTCAACGATGGGAGCAACAATCTGAGAAAAAGACCGAATAAATTTACGATAATAATTCGCAAAGCCCAGAAATCTTTGGACTGCTTTAAGGTTGGTAGGACGAGCCCAAGATAGGATAGCCTGAACTTTACATGGATCCATAGAAAAACCCTTGGGTGAGATGATGTACCCTAAAAAAGAGATCTGACAGACTTCAAATTCACACTTATCTAATTTAGCGTACAATTGGTTCTCTCGTAGTTTTTGGAGGACCATACACACATGTCGGCGATGTTCGGAAAGACTCTTAGAGAAAATTAAAATGTCGTCCAGGTACACCACTGCGAAAGTTCCTAAGAATGGCCGAAGCACCTCATTGATGAAATCTTGGAAGACCGCAGGCGCGTTGGCCAGTCCAAACGGCATCACCAGGTATTCATAGTGGCCAGAATGGGTATTAAACGCGGTCTTCCGCTCTGGCAAATTCTGATGAGGTTATATGCACCTCTTAAATCGATTTTTGAAAAGATGACTGCTTCACGAATCTGATCAAATATGACTGAAATGAGAGGTAATGGATAAGAATTCTTGATAGTTATTTTGTTAAGAGCTCGAAAGTCAATACACGGGCGAAGTGACCCGTCCTTTTTTTCTACAAAGAAAAAACCTGCGCCTACCGGTGACTTAGAGGGACGAATAAACCCTTTCTCGAGACTTTCTTTGATATAACTGTCCATAGCCTGCGATTCAGGAACCGATAAGGCATAAAGCCTCCCTTTGGGCAGCCGGGAGTCAGGAATCAGGTCAATGGCACAGTCAAAAGCGCGGTGAGAGGGCAAAGTATCAGCTTCTTTTTTCGAGAATACATCGGCAAACTCCCTATAGGGAGGAGGCAAGGAAGAGACGACCGAATGTATGGCCCGGAGAGGAAGCGTGAGACATTTGTCAGCACAAGATAAGCCCCACCGCGTAATCTCCCCTGTCTCCCAGTCAATATTGGGATTATGTTTTTTTTTAACCATGGTAAACCCAGTACAAGAGGAGCCCATGGACAATGAAAAATGTAAAAAGAGATCTCTTCCGAATGAAGAGCTCCCACCGACAAATGAATACCAGGAGTGCATGAAGAGATGCTGCCGTTGGAGAGCGGAAGGCCGTCTAACCCACAGACCGACATGGTATTAAGTAAGGGTACGGGCTTGAGCCCCAAAGCGTGAACCAGTCCAATGTCTATAAAGTTGCCAGCCGCCCCGCAATCCACAAAGGCAGAGACCTCTGATGATGTTTTACCACTAGAGACAACGACCTGTAATAAGATCGAGTTGAGGGGAGAAAAACTAGATAGGCCCAAATGAACTCCCCCGAATTCATCTAGGCCCGGTCTTTTACTGGTTTCAAAGGACAAGCTACTGCCCGGTGACCCTGACCTCCACAGTAGAGACACAAACCCCGGGTCCTCCTACGGTTTTTTTCTGCGGTGGATAAATGAGTAGCTCCTATTTGCATGGGTTCTTCATCTAAATTCTCCAGGGCAACCCCATGTGACTGTGAGGGCAGCACCCCTGAGTCTCTCTCTCTCTGGCGTTCGCGAAAACGCCGGTCTACCTTGATGGCCAATTGTATGACCTCATCAAGGGATATGGGAGTGGGGTAATGCACTAGGGCGTCCTTAAGACCCTCTGACAACCCTATTCTGAACTGGCTACGGAGAGCTGGGTCATTCCACCCGGAATCAATAACCCATCTCCGAAACTGGGTGCAATATGCCTCCGCAGTTCCTTTACCCTGCCGAAGGGCCCGAAGATTAGCTTCGGCGGAGGCAGCCCGGTCTGGGTCATCATATAATACCCCCATGGCAGAGAAGAAAGAATCCACAGATGTGAAGGGCCAAGTCTCCTGAAGGGAGCCCAAAAGCCCAGGACTGAGGATCACCCTGGAGAAGAGAGACGATAATCCCCACCTTTTGAATCTCCGTACCTGAGGATATCGGCCGGAGTTTGAAAAACAATTTGCAAGCCTCCCTAAAATTAAAAAACAGGGAGCGATCCCCAGAAAAACGGTCAGGAAGGTTTATTTTAGGTTCAGGGTTTCTAGCAGGAGAAAAGCCCCTATGCACCCGTTCCTCCTGTGTATTAACCCTGAGGGCAAGCTCCTGGAGCTTCTGGGTGAGTGTATGCATCTGCCCTGCAAGTGCGTGGCCTGCGGCCTGTTGAGCAGGATCCATGATAAAGGAACGAATCCCCAAAAATAAGCACTAAGCTGCCTTTTCTTTTTTAGGCCGGTGATAATGTTAGGATCCGTAGAGTCCCCGCCAACCCTAACTCCGTTGCCTCCGGATTGACGGACACGTGCAAGGGCTAAGACTTCACCTATAATAGCCGCGTTCGACAGAGCCCGTTAGTCAGGCTCCGCCCCCGATGCCACCAGGTCTTACTTGTGACAACGCGCCCGTCAAGGCCAATGGAGGACAAGGGGAACACTAACTACAACCTCAGGCGAGGACTCACTAGACTAGGAGATGATAGAACTTGCCACTTAAAGGCACTGGGAGTAACAATACTCCAGAGATGGTATTGAAGCAATAAACGATATGTCGAAGTAACAATACTCAAATGATGGTATAAGAACAATAACAGATGTACAGGAGTAACAATACTCAAAAGATGGTACTTAACACTAAATGGCATACAGGAGTAACAATACTCAAGGATGGTATGAAAATAATACTAGAATGAACAGGAACAAATGAGATGAGGATAACCCCCACTTATCTGAGAGAGGTAGATACGGAACGGGAAGGGTTAATCCTCAGCAGCAACGCAGGAACAGATACTGGAATGCTGGAAGCAGGACAGGAGCCAAGACCACCAGGAACCAGGGAACCGGGAGTACTCTGACCAAGCAAGGAAGAACTATCACCGGCGTCAGAGAGTGGTGCCCGGGAATTTAAATAGGGCGCCAAAAAGGCGTCCCCCGCAGCTGCTGCAAATCAGCTGCAGACTGTCCCCGCCTTCCCGCGGCCGCCTGGCGTCCCCCGCCGCCTAGGCAACCGTTGTGGCAGGGGAGGAAGGAGTTGTGAGAATACCGCTGAGTGCGCGTCAACGTCCGGCGGAAGTGCGGGGCTGATGACGCGGCAGCGTCCCGGCTGCCTAGCAACAGCCGGGGCGCTTGGAGTCAGAAGTGCCGGAGCAGCGCTACTTGCACCCGCATCCGGCGGAAGCACAGAGGGAATGACGCGACGGCGTCCCGGCCACCTTGCAACAGCCGGGGCGCGTCGCCCACGGATTACCGGAGACACAGATCGTGGTGCCACGCATGCGTAGAAAGGTCCATGTGCAGTGCAGCCAGGAGACACCCAACTCAGCCTCCGAGCACTGAGCAGCTGCGGGCGGCCTGGCACTGACTGTATGCGGCGAAATGCCCATTACACATTACACCTCGCACCGTGATGCCCATTACACCATACACCGTAATGGCCATTACATATTACGTCACACACCATAATGCCCATTATATGTTGCGCCTCACACCATGATGCTCATTACACGTTGCGCTTCACACTGTGATGCCCATTACGCCTCAGACTGTGATGCCCCTTACACGTTATGCCTCAGACCATGATGCCCATTACACATTATGTCACACGGCATAATGCTCATTATATGTTGCGCCTCACACCATGATGCTCATTAAACATGGCGCTTCACACTGTGATGCCCATTACATGTTGCGCCTCACACTGTGATGCCCATTACACCACACACCGTAATGCCCATTACGTCACACACCATAATGTCCATCATATGTTGCACCTCACACTGTGATGCCCATTACAAGTTACGCCTCACACCATGATGCCCATTACACATTACGCCTCACACCGTAATGCCCATTACACATTACGCCTCACACTGTGATGCCCATTACACATTACGCCAAACACCGTGATGCCCATTTCACATTAATTGACTAATTTGATGCCCATTACACATTATGCCACATGCCATAATGCCCATTACATTACATATTATACCACACACCGTGAGGGCTATTACACATGATGCCACATAAGTGTTGCTTACCTACATGTTAATTGCTAAGGGTTTCATGCTTGATGCCAGGGCTTTCATTCAGTGTCCTTCAGTAGCTTCTGCGCTGGACACACAGCGGATGATGACAGAGTGCCATGGAGAGGGGGGCAATGTCAGAGAGAGAGAGGGGGAGCAGTGTCAGGGAGAAAGGGGGCAAATTGCCATGGAGAGAGAGGGGGTCAGAGTGCCATGTAGAGGGGGGAGGAGAGTGCCATTAATAGGGGGGCAGTGTGTGAGAGAGGGGGAGTGTCACGTTTTATGAAGCACCAGCTGGAGTGTAACGGAGCCTGGGTGCCTTGATGTACGGCTGTGCCAATTGAATAAAGTAAACCGTATTTAATGAAGATACTGCGGTACAGAATATGAATGATGACACAATAGTAAAACTGTAGTTATTGGTAAATGATAAAGTCAATAATATACAATGCTTATTGAAGAGCTTGAAGATGATTGGTAATTGAATATTTGAACAACTGAAAGATTGGACGATTGAGCAGTTGGAAGAAGGATTGGATAATTGGTTGAAGAATTGGATGATTGGATGAAGGATTGGATGATTGAATGAAGTATTGGATGATTGGATGATGGATTGGATGAAGGATTGGATGATTGATTGAATGAAGGATTGGATGATGAAGTCCGAATGAAGGATTGGATGATGAAGTCCGAATGAAGCTGTGCTGAGTAGGATCATAGCTGCAGAACCAGGGATGACCACAGAGAATAACCGTCAGGAATAAGGAAAAAGATATTACCCCTTTGGGGCCCGGGTTAACCTTGTCCAGTCCGTATAGGCGCCAGCGGGTTCCGTGATGATATGGTACAGGCAGTGAGACGATCAGCAGGAGACTTGGAGAAGACTCCACCAGGGTGCAAGAACTGTAGTGGGAACTACAGACAGCCAGAGAGGATCAATGATGTGTGCGGGTAGACATCATTGTACTGACTGCCTGTCTTGCCCGGCAAGTCAGCATTTGAAGGGTAAGCTGCGCGGTGATTGGCTGACGCTTGACATCACTTGAATGGAGCCGCGCAGCATAGGCTGAAGGATCCTAAAAGACAGAAACCAGCCGGCGGTGATTGTGCACGGAGTCGCTGCAGCCGGCGTGTCCAGCCAGAGGCCTGACCTGACACGGACCCATCATGGCGGCTCATGTCTCACGCCACCCAGACCGGCGTGTCCAGCCAGAGGCCTGACCTGACACAGACCCATCATGGCGGTTCATGTCTCACGCCACCCAGACCCCGCATGGCACAGGAGTACACACCACCGCTATGGGGCCCAGAAGGTGGCCCCTCTCAGCTCTGGGCCCCATAGCAGCTGCACTCCCTGCACCTATGGTAGTTACATCCTGTATATAACACATGTAACTGTGACAGGGAAGGTGGCCCCTCTCAGCTCTGGGCCCCATAGCAGCTGCACCCCCTGCACCTATGGTAGCTACACCCCTGTATATAACACATGTAACTGTGACAGGGAAGGTGGCCCCTCTCAGCTCTGGGCCCCGTAGCAGCTGCACTCCCTGCACCTATGGTAGCTACACCCCTGTATATAACACATGTAACTGTGACAGGGAAGGTGGCCCCTCTCAGCTCTGGCCCCATAGCAGCTGCACTCCCTGCACCTATGGTAGTTACACCCTGTATATAACACATGTAACTGTGACAGGGAAGGGGGCCCCTCTCAGCTCTGGGTCCCATAGCAGCTGCACTCCCTGCACCTATGGTAGTTACACCCTGTATATAACACATGTAACTGTGACAGGGAAGGTGGCCCCTCTCAGCTCTGGCCCCATAGCAGCTGCACTCCCTGCACCTATGGTAGCTACACCCTGTATATAACACATGTAACTGTGACAGGGAAGGTGGCCCCTCTTAGCTCTGAGCCCCATAGCAGCTGCACCCCCTGCAACTATGGTAGCTACACCCCTGTATATAACACATATACCTGTGACAGGGAAGGTGGCCCCTCTCAGCTCTGGTCCCCATAGCAGCTGCACCTCCTGCACCTATGGTAGCTACACCCCTGTATATAACACATGTAACTGTGACAGGGAAGGTGGCCCCTCTCAGCTCTGGGCCCATAGCAGCTGCACTCCCTGCACCTATGGTAGCTACACCCCTGTATATAACACATGTAACTGTGACAGGGAAGGTGGCCCCTCTCAGCTCTGGCCCCATAGCAGCTGCACTCCCTGCACCTATGGTAGCTACACCCTGTATATAACACATGTAACTGTGACAGGGAAGGTGGCCCCTCAGCTCTGGGCCCCATAGCAGCTGCACTCCCTGCACCTATGGTAGCTACACCCCTGTATATAACACATGTAACTGTGACAGGGAAGGTGGCCCCTCAGCTCTGGGCCCCATAGCAGCTGCACTCCCTGCACCTATGGTATCTATACCCCTGTATATAACACATGTAACTGTGACAAGGAAGGTGGCCCCTCTCAGCTCTGGGCTCTGCACACCTGTAATCCAGACAGGCTTGTGGGTGGAGTCTCAGCAGTCTGTGCTAAGTCAGCTGTGAGTAAGGTGTTTGGTGAGCTCCAGCAGCTGCATCCAGTGTTTGCAGGGGGATTCCCTGCGATTTTCCCCCAGGGGGATAAATCCTCCTGGGGGACATGTCTCCCGGAAGTCCTCACGTGGTTGTGGTACTACAGAATCCAAAGTGAAAATTCCTGGTGCCCAGACAACTAGTGCGGTTGGCCAGTCTGGTGCATCAGGTAGCAACATGAGCAGCTCGAGAGGCAATGACGGCAGTTCCCTCAGCATGGCTTCGGTACAGGTAGAGCCGCAGCAAGCCCTCCCTATGCCACAGGGTGCTCTCCTGTGTGATGGAACACAGGATGGAGCAGAAATGGAAGTGACCTGCTCTGTTGGCAAGGCTCCAGTGGGTCAACTGGAGCCTCAGTCGGATAACCCCAAACTCTCCCTGGATGCTCCCCTGCATGAAGTAATGCAGGGTCGAGTAGCAGCAGCCATTGCTTGTCCAGGGGGGAGTGAAGCGGGGGGGGAGGTGAAGCCTCTAGATGCATTGGAAAATGTACCTACATCCCCAGGTAATACAGAGGATGAAGAAGAGTGTGGTGAGGAGGAGGAGGAGGAAGAGTCCTTTAACAATTTCTCTATAGAGGACCTGCAAAAAGAAGCCAAGCGCATACAGTCCAGAATTGCAGATAAAAAGAAAAAAAGAAGTACCTGCCGCAAGTGGGAAAGGTCTGTACTGAAAGAGTCAATTGAATCCCTTTCTACCACCCTGGAAAGGGTTAAAGCCAAATTAAAGGAGAAGCGACTGGAGAAGCAGGCAGCAGTGAAGGGGTTACCTGATTGTGATGGAGCTCAGCTGTTAACGAGGCCTGTGGAAATGGCAGAAGCTGCAGGTAGCACACCTGTGTCCCTTTCTGCTGAACTCGAAAGTAAAGCATCAACTGAGAGTGTGTCAGTCCTGGCAGCAGCAGAGGATGCCAGAAAGGTAACATTGTGTAGTATGGATCAGGGTGTCTCTGCTAATAATGATATTCCTACAGCAGCTGGTAATGTGGGCTCTGCAGTAGCTCAGCATGGTAGTGACTTTTGTACATTATCTGTATGGGATGGGTTAACAGACAAGGCTGTGAAGAATGTTTCTAACATTGTACAGGCTTCTGCTTCTCACAGTGACTTAGTGCAGCCTTGTAACACTGCACAAGGGATGCCTATCTTGGACAGAAACATTTTATCTGAGGGGGGTAGGGAAGTGATTCAGGCTGTGTATGGCCAGTTGGATGCTCCAGCCAGGTTAAAAGCTGCAGCTGAATTAATCAGCAGTGAGAAAAAGAGACTTGAAGCCAGAAATGTAGTAAATGTGTCTAATGCTGCAAATAATAAGACTGATGAAGTAAATAAGAAAATTGTCCCAGGCACAAGGTCTTATGCTAGTTTGGTAAATATGAATGGACCCCCAACAGCAGTTACTTCTGGCCAAATGACTAAGAGGAGAAATCTTTTGCAATTTAAATGGGCAGGGACAGGTGAAGTCCCAACTAAAGAAGTGTTTTTAGAGATGATTTTCAGCCTGGGCTTCCATGCTTCAGATCTGTATGCCTGTATCCATCCAGTCAAAACACCTGACTTTGATGTAAGTTTCCTTTCCTATCAGGGCTTACAGGCTTTTTGGACAAAGTGGCAGGCATGCAGATCCCAGGCACCATATAGTAACTATAGAACTAATTTGGTTACAAAGCAGGATAAGGTTAAAATAACAATATTAGTCAGAAATGAGTCCATTCCTGCCCAGGATATTTTGTTTTGGTTGTCCAGATTCTGCACAGTGCAATCTAATTTAATAAAGGTTGGTTTCACAATGGGAGTCTGGGGAGGTGCGTGGTCGGCTATGGTTCAGTTAAAAAGTACGGATAAAGGTTTCTTGCATATACCATCTGCGGCCTATATTGGCAGAGACCGCGTCCAGTGCTTTTATGCTGGGCAGCCACGCACCTGCTTTAGATGTGGAGACTTCCGCCACTTGAGTAGTGATTGTAATGTCACCAAATGCACACTCTGTGGGAAAATTGGGCACATCTCAAGAGACTGTAATGATGTTAAATGTAACCTTTGTGGGGAGGACGGCCACCCTTACAGTCGATGTCCATGGGCAAGCCATAATATGGAGAGTGAGCGAGAACAGAGGGAGGAAGCTGTCAGGAAAGAGAAGGAGGGTCCAGTCAAAGAAATTGTCTTTGTAGGTGTGAAAACCAGGGCGGCTAATGTTGGGGAAAAGAAAGATAAATTCCAAAAAGAAAATAAAGGGAAGAGGAAAAAGGATGACAGTGAAAAATTAGTCCTCTCTAATAGATTTGATGTCTTTTCTACTGATGAAGAACAGGAGGGGGAGGTTCTAAAAAAGGGTAAAGAGTTAGTTTTTGTCCCCAAGGTTAGTAAGAAGAAAGCAAAGCAGGGTAAGAGAAGGAAACCAGTGGAGAATGAGGAGAGTAGTGGAGAAGAGGGATTAGAGTGGGATCCGGTAGGCACAGAATTAGGGGTTGAGGAGGTAGCTGGAAATTCTGAGATAGATGGTACAGGCTGCCCTACTCAAGAGATGGTAATAGAGGAGACACAACAGGTAGAGGAAGATGAGGAAAAAATTGAAATGGATTCGTCAAATTCAGTAATCGCACCGAGTGGGGTAGCTGCAAAAGACCTATTGAGAGTTCCAGGTTTACCTCCTAGGTCAGAGAGTAAACCACCAGATCCTGGACCCTCACAAAGTAAGGGTGGTCTGACCCAGAAGTCAGGCAGTGATGGCATGCTGGGTGCCATTGGGGAGGGGGGAAACCTCTCTCAAAGGGAAAGGTTCTAGAAGATCTAGGTCTTCAAATAGGGTGTCTGGGAAGAATGTAAATGAAAAGTGAGCAAGGTCCTGCTTTTATAACCCAATGAAACATGGATCCCCAACCCATACGATGTGCCACCATTAATGTGGCTTCCGTAGTCTCTGAACGTGCTCGTTTTATGGCCTTTGATTTTTTCAATACGGTTGAGATTGATTTTTTGTTTTTGCAAGAGACCAGAATTAGTAAGTTGAACATCCTCCACAAGGCAAAGAGGGAGTGGAAGCGCGGGCCTTCTTACTGGTCTCTTGCGGCCGAGCCGTACAGTGGGGTGGCAGTGCTTTTTACTGGTATGGTAACCGTGCACAGGGTTATAGAATTACAGGCAGGTAGGTGTATGATTTTAGATGTCAATCTGAGGGGACATGACCTGAGGCTCATTAATATCTATGGACCACAGTCAAAATGGGACAGGAAATGTCTCTTCAGTGAGATAAAACCGTTCCTTTTTACGGCTCAGCAGATTGTCTTTGGTGGTGATTTCAACACCGTTATTAGGCCAAAAGACAGGGGAGGTTCAAAGACAGCCCTGGGCTATGATTCTAATTTTTTAGTTAGCATGGTTAGACAGGCAGGTCTGGTAGATGTGCACGTTCGCCATTCTCCAGACCTCACGGGTTACACTTTCTTTAGTGGTAGTCGTAGGTCTAGAATAGATAGGTTTTTTGTTAAGGAGACTTCGAAAACTTTGCCTCCAGAGGTAAAGCCAGTAGAGTTCTCTGATCACGTTTTTCTCTCTGTCATTTTGAATGCTTCAGAAGCTACTCAAAAGGGGCGGGGCCTATGGCGATTGAATTCTGAGCTCCTAAAAGAGGAAAAGGTTAGACAATCCCTTAGAGACTTCTTTCAATCTCAGGAAACACTTTTGGAGGCTGGATGGAGTAGATCTGAGTGGTGGGAAGAGATTAAAAAGAGAATTCGGAGATTCTTCAAGAGGTTGGTAGCTAAAAAGAACTTGATAAAGAGAAATATCTACCAGAGTTTGAGAAGGAAATTAGATTTCTTGATTTCTGAGGGTGGAGATAGTGGGGAAATCTCCCGAGTGAAGGCTCAGATGAGGGAATATCAGTATAACCGTCTGGATTCTTTGATTTTGGAAAGGGATTTTGGCAAATACCACTCGCCTGATCCTTACCAAAATTGCGGAAGATCAGTCGAGATGAAGGAGGTGAGGGGTCTTTTTGACAAACAGGGTGTTCTTCGTGAGGATAAGGAAGGCATCTTGGGAGTCATTAGATCTTATTACTCCGATCTTTTGTCTGAGCAGCCACTTATCAGAGAGAGGATGGAAACATTTCTGAGGGAGACACCTGGACTTTGTAATCCAGATGCCTCGATTGAAACCTTGGGTAGGAGTGTGACAGCAGAGGAAGTTAAGATGGCGATTGATAAGTTGAGTTGTAAGAAATCCCCAGGCCCAGATGGTTTAACATCTGAGTTTTATAAAGTATTTGCTGACCTCTTGATTCCTCGCCTTGTAGAAGTATATAATGAGTGCCTGGGTGGGGGAATCCTCCCTCCTTCTATGAGGATATCTGCCCTCATATTACTGTCCAAGGGGAAGGACCCATCTCGTATTGAGAACTGGCGCCCCATCGCACTTCTCAATACAGATAGAAAGATTTTGGCAAAAATACTTTTCAACAGGTTGTCAGAATTTTCAGAACACCTGCTTTCCCCATCCCAGCACTGTACTGTGAAGGGTCGAAGCACATTTAGTGCTGTCCTTGGTGTCCGGGAGGCCATAGAACGGTGCCGTGCTGAGAAATGGGGAAAATACTTGCTGGCGTTGGATCAGTCTAAGGCTTTTGACCGAGTAAATCATGAGTACCTATGGGCCCTACTTGAAAGGTATGGTTTTCCAGTCAGGGTGGTCTATTGGCTCAGAACATTATACAGTCAGGCCGAGAGCTTCCCACTTGTAAACGGTTGGGTGGGCCCTGCTTTTGAGGTGAGCTCTGGAGTTCGTCAGGGATGTCCCCTGAGCCCTCTCCTGTATGTATTCGCGATTGACCCCTTCATACGAAGGGTAGAAAACGGTACGGTGGGAGGGGTGCAGCTGGGCCCAGAGTTCCCTTTTAAAGTGGTGGCTTACGCAGATGATGTCACAGTGGTTCTGTCATCAGTGGCAGAGGCACGTGATATGGAAGAGCTCATCTGTGAATACTCTATAGCCTCATGCTCTAGGGTAAACCAAGAGAAGTGTGAAGCTTTCTGGATGGGGGAGGAAGGAGAAGAATTTTCCCTTCCGGACAGCCTCCCCCGGCCCAGTCCTCAGATAAAGATTCTAGGTATTTGTTTTGACCATGGTGATTATGCCACTCTAAATTTGGTGAAGTGTCTGGAGAATGCTGCCAAGAAAGTGGAGTGCTGGAAGAGGTGTAAATTCTCTTTCAGGGAAAGGGTGGACTTGTGCAAAACTTACCTGATCCCGTTATTTCTATATGTCAGCTATGTGTGTTTTTTGCCTCAATCTTTATGGGCCAGGTTGAACTCCTTGTTTTTCCTTTTATTTTGGGGAAACAGGATGAACCTAATCAAGAGAGGTATTACTTACAAGTCGAGGAAAGACGGAGGGGCTGGCATGATCAACCCTGTCGTCTTTTTTGTTACAACCTTTTTAAAACTTAATCTTGGGAGTTTATTGTTAGAAACTCCTCCTCGATGGGTAAGTGGATTTGAAGTCTGGGTGTCCCCCTTCCTCAAACTTTGGTTAGGTGGTGGCCAAGTGAAGAATCTTCAAATTCGGAGAGGGTATCTTCCGATCTACGTTATCCAGAGCTTGAAGGTGACAAAGCGTTGGGGTCTGGAAGTGGGGGAAGTACAAAACCTTTCCAGGAAGGAGTTGGGGGACAGGATTTTGCGAACCCACTTTCATGTTCCGTTGTCACTAAGGGATTGCCCGAGTGATGTCGCTTCAGCTGGATTGGCTCTCATAAATTCAGAGAGAATACCGCCGAAGTTTAGAGACATTGCTTGGCTTTCTTTCCATGGGAAGCTTTACGTGAAGGGGAACATGATGTGGAGAAATGCCAATGATCGTGGTTGTCCACGGGAGGAGTGTCTAGGGGAGGTGGAGACGATGGACCATTTCTTGATCAAGTGCCCCTTTAATGTAAATGTTTACAAGAGAGTTTCAGGAGCTTTGGGTATCCCGTGCCTTTCGGGGCTTAGTTACCCAGAGTGGGCTTATGGAGCATTCAGAAGATATGGTGTATTTAATTTGACCACAATTTATTTAGTCAGTTTAGTAGTTAGATACCACACATGGATGGCACGGTGTCAGGTTTCCCTAAAAGATAAAATCCTTCCTTGTGAAGTGGTGGTGGATTTGATTCTGCACGAGGTGGAGAGGATGATGGATCTAGACCGGAAAAGGGTAGATGCTGTTAGGTGGTCCAATTGGTGGGGCCGCCTGAAACCCCCTTGAGTGGGTGGCAGATATCCTTTTCCAGGTTTAGCTGGAACTTTCTATCTTTTCACATCCTGTAGATTTTGGTAATAAGTTTTTTTTTAATGGAACAGGTTTTGCATAGATCTAAAAAGCCTTGCTCAGTTTTCCTTTGCAATATTGGGATGAAGTAGTTATAAAGTTAATATTCATGTGTATATATTTCTCTATTGATATTTTGCTTATTAGGCAGATGTATCCTTTGATATTGCGGTTTGCATTCATTTATGTTATGTATTAAGATTTCATTTGTAAAATACTATTTATTTATTTATTTATTGTGATATATTGTAAATATTGTAAAATTTGTTGCAAGTTTTAATAAATGGGAGAATTCCCTCTCAGCTCTGGGCTCTGCACACCTGTAATCCAGACAGGCTTGTGGGTGGAGTCTCAGCAGTCTGTGCTAAGTCAGCTGTGAGTAAGGTGTTTGGTGAGCTCCAGCAGCTGCATCCAGTGTTTGCAGGGGGATTCCCTGCGATTTTCCCCCAGGGGGATAAATCCTCCTGGGGGACATGTCTCCCGGAAGTCCTCACGTGGTTGTGGTACTACAGAATCCAAAGTGAAAATTCCTGGTGCCCAGACAACTAGTGCGGTTGGCCAGTCTGGTGCATCAGGTAGCAACATGAGCAGCTCGAGAGGCAATGACGGCAGTTCCCTCAGCATGGCTTCGGTACAGGTAGAGCCGCAGCAAGCCCTCCCTATGCCACAGGGTGCTCTCCTGTGTGATGGAACACAGGATGGAGCAGAAATGGAAGTGACCTGCTCTGTTGGCAAGGCTCCAGTGGGTCAACTGGAGCCTCAGTCGGATAACCCCAAACTCTCCCTGGATGCTCCCCTGCATGAAGTAATGCAGGGTCGAGTAGCAGCAGCCATTGCTTGTCCAGGGGGGAGTGAAGCGGGGGGGGGAGGTGAAGCCTCTAGATGCATTGGAAAATGTACCTACATCCCCAGGTAATACAGAGGATGAAGAAGAGTGTGGTGAGGAGGAGGAAGAGTCCTTTAACAATTTCTCTATAGAGGACCTACAAAAAGAAGCCAAGCGCATACAGTCCAGAATTGCAGATAAAAAGAAAAAAAGAAGTACCTGCCGCAAGTGGGAAAGGTCTGTACTGAAAGAGTCAATTGAATCCCTTTCTACCACCCTGGAAAGGGTTAAAGCCAAATTACAGCAGAAGCGACTGGAGAAGCAGGCAGCAGTGAAGGGGTTACCTGATTGTGATGGAGCTCAGCTGTTAACGAGGCCTGTGGAAATGGCAGAAGCTGCAGGTAGCACACCTGTGTCCCTTTCTGCTGAACTCGAAAGAAAAGCATCAACTGAGAGTGTGTCAGTCCTGGCAGCAGCAGAGGATGCCAGAAAGGTAACATTGTCTAGTATGGATCAGGGTGTCTCTGCTAATAATGATATTCCTACAGCAGCTGGTAATGTGGGCTCTGCAGCAGCTCAGCATGGTAGTGACTTTTGTACATTATCTGTATGGGATGGGTTAACAGACAAGGCTGTGAAGACTGTTTCTAACATTGTACAGACTTCTGCTTCTCACAGTGACTTAGTGCAGCCTTGTAACACTGCACAAGGGATGCCTATCTTGGACCGAAACATTTTATCTGAGGGGGGTAGGGAAGTGATTCAGGCTGTGTATGGCCAGTTGGATGCTCCAGCCAGGTTAAAAGCTGCAGCTGAATTAATCAGCAGTGAGAAAAAGAGACTTGAAGCCAGAAATGTAGTAAATGTGTCTAATGCTGCAAATAATAAGACTGATGAAGTAAATAAGAAAATTGTCCCAGGCACAAGGTCTTATGCTAGTTTGGTAAATATGAATGTACCCCCAACAGCAGTTACTTCTGGCCAAATGACTAAGAGGAGAAATCTTTTGCAATTTAAATGGGCAGGGACAGGTGAAGACCCAACTAAAGAAGTTTTTTTAGAGATGATTTTCAGCCTGGGCTTCCATGCTTCAGATCTGTATGCCTGTATCCATCCAGTCAAAACACCTGACTTTGATGTAAGTTTCCTTTCCTATCAGGGCTTACAGGCTTTTTGGACAAAGTGGCAGGCATGCAGATCCCAGGCACCATATAGTAGCTATAGAACTAATTTGGTTACAAAGCAGGATAAGGTTAAAATAACAATATTAGTCAGAAATGAGTCCATTCCTGCCCAGGATATTTTGTTTTGGTTGTCCAGGTTCTGCACAGTGCAATCTAATTTAATAAAGGTTGGTTTCACAATGGGAGTCTGGGGAGGTGCGTGGTCGGCTATGGTTCAGTTAAAAAGTACGGATAAAGGTTTCTTGCATATACCATCTGCGGCCTATATTGGCAGAGACCGCGTCCAGTGCTTTTATGCTGGGCAGCCACGCACCTGCTTTAGATGTGGAGACTTCCGCCACTTGAGTAGTGATTGTAATGTCACCAAATGCACACTCTGTGGGAAAATTGGGCACATCTCAAGAGACTGTAATGATGTTAAATGTAACCTTTGTGGGGAGGACGGCCACCCTTACAGTCGATGTCCATGGGCAAGTCATAATATGGAGAGTGAGCGAGAACAGAGGGAGGAAGCTGTCAGGAAAGAGAAGGAGGGTCCAGTCAAAGAAATTGTCTTTGTAGGTGTGAAAACCAGGGCGGCTAATGTTGGGGAAAAGAAAGATAAATTTCAAAAAGAAAATAAAGGGAAGAGGAAAAAGGATGACAGTGAAAAATTAGTCCTCTCTAATAGATTTGATGTCTTTTCTACTGATGAAGAACAGGAGGGGGAGGTTCTAAAAAAGGGTAAAGAGTTAGTTTTTGTCCCCAAGGTTAGTAAGAAGAAAGCAAAGCAGGGTAAGAGAAGGAAACCAGTGGAGAATGAGGAGAGTAGTGGAGAAGAGGGATTAGAGTGGGATCCGGTAGGCACAGAATTAGGGGTTGAGAAGGTAGCTGGAGATTCTGAGATAGATGGTACAGGCTGCCCTACTCAAGAGATGGTAATAGAGGAGACACAACCGGTAGAGGAAGATGAGAAAAAAATTGAAATGGATTCGTCAAATTCAGTAATTGCACCGAGTGGGGTAGCTGCAAAAGACCTATTGAGAGTTCCAGGTTTACCTCCTAGGTCAGAGAGTAAACCACCAGATCCTGGACCCTCACAAAGTAAGGGTGGTCTGACCCAGAAGTCAGGCAGTGATGGCATGCTGGGTGCCATTGGGGAGGGGGAAACCTCTCTCAAAGGGAAAGGTTCTAGAAGATCTAGGTCTTCAAATAGGGTGTCTGGGAAGAATGTAAATGAAAAGTGAGCAAGGTCCTGCTTTTATAACCCAATGAAACATGGATCCCCAACCCATACGATGTGCCACCATTAATGTGGCTTCCGTAGTCTCTGAACGTGCTCGTTTTATGGCCTTTGATTTTTTCAATACGGTTGAGATTGATTTTTTTGTTTTTGCAAGAGACCAGAATTAGTAAGTTGAACATCCTCCACAAGGCAAAGAGGGAGTGGAAGCGCGGGCCTTCTTACTGGTCTCTTGCGGCCGAGCCGTACAGTGGGGTGGCAGTGCTTTTTACTGGTATGGTAACCGTGCACAGGGTTATAGAATTACAGGCAGGTAGGTGTATGATTTTAGATGTCAATCTGAGGGGACATGACCTGAGGCTCATTAATATCTATGGACCACAGTCAAAATGGGACAGGAAATGTCTTTTCAGTGAGATAAAACCGTTCCTTTTTACGGCTCAGTAGATTGTCTTTGGTGGTGATTTCAACACCGTTATTAGGCCAAAAGACAGGGGAGGTTCAAAGACAGCCCTGGGCTATGATTCTAATTTTTTAGTTAGCATGGTTAGACAGGCAGGTCTTGTAGATGTGCATGTTCGCCATTCTCCAGACCTCACGGGTTACACTTTCTTCAGTGGTAGTCGTAGGTCTAGAATAGATAGGTTTTTTGTTAAGGAGACTTCGAAAACTTTGCCTCCAGAGGTAAAGCCAGTAGAGTTCTCTGATCACGTTTTTCTCTCTGTCATTTTGAATGCTTCAGAAGCTACTCAAAAGGGGCGGGGCCTATGGCGATTGAATTCTGAGCTCCTAAAAGAGGAAAAGGTTAGACAATCCCTTAGAGACTTCTTTCAATCTCAGGAAACACTTTTGGAGGCTGGATGGAGTAGATCTGAGTGGTGGGAAGAGATTAAAAAGAGAATTCGGAGATTCTTTAAGAGGTTGGTAGCTAAAAAGAACTTGATAAAGAGAAATATCTACCAGAGTTTGAGAAGGAAATTAGATTTCTTGATTTCTGAGGGTGGAGATAGTGGGGAAATCTCCAGAGTGAAGGCTCAGATGAGGGAATATCAGTATAACCGTCTGGATTCTTTGATTTTGGAAAGGGATTTTGGCAAATACCACTCGCCTGATCCTTACCAGAATTGCGGAAGATCAGTCGAGATGAAGGAGGTGAGGGGTCTTTTTGACAAACAGGGTGTTCTTCGTGAGGATAAGGAAGGCATCTTGGGAGTCATTAGATCTTATTACTCCGATCTTTTGTCTGAGCAGCCACTTATCAGAGAGAGGATGGAAACATTTCTGAGGGAGACACCTGGACTTTGTAATCCAGATGCCTCGATTGAAACCTTGGGTAGGAGTGTGACAGCAGAGGAAGTTAAGATGGCGATTGATAAGTTGAGTTGTAAGAAATCCCCAGGCCCAGATGGTTTAACATCTGAGTTTTATAAAGTATTTGCTGACCTCTTGATTCCTCGCCTTGTAGAAGTATATAATGAGTGCCTGGGTGGGGGAATCCTCCCTCCTTCTATGAGGATATCTGCCCTCATATTACTGTCCAAGGGGAAGGACCCATCTCGTATTGAGAACTGGCGCCTCATCGCACTTCTCAATACAGATAGAAAGATTTTGGCAAAAATACTTTTCAACAGGTTGTCAGAATTTTCAGAACACCTGCTTTCCCCATCCCAGCACTGTACTGTGAAGGGTCGAAGCACATTTAGTGCTGTCCTTGGTGTCCGGGAGGCCATAGAACGGTGCCGTGCTGAGAAATGGGGAAAATACTTGCTGGCGTTGGATCAGTCTAAGGCTTTTGACCGAGTAAATCATGAGTACCTATGGGCCCTACTTGAAAGGTATGGTTTTCCAGTCAGGGTGGTCTATTGGCTCAGAACATTATACAGTCAGGCCGAGAGCTTCCCACTTGTAAACGGTTGGGTGGGCCCTGCTTTTGAGGTGAGCTCTGGAGTTCGTCAGGGATGTCCCCTGAGCCCTCTCCTGTATGTATTCGCGATTGACCCCTTCATACGAAGGGTAGAAAACGGTACGGTGGGAGGGGTGCAGCTGGGCCCAGAGTTCCCTTTTAAGGTGGTGGCTTACGCAGATGATGTCACAGTGGTTCTGTCATCAGTGGCAGAGGCACGTGATATGGAAGAGCTCATCTGTGAATACTCTATAGCCTCGTGCTCTAGGGTAAACCAAGAGAAGTGTGAAGCTTTCTGGATGGGGGAGGAAGGAGAAGAATTTTCCCTTCCGGACAGCCTCCCCCGGCCCAGTCCTCAGATAAAGATTCTAGGTATTTGTTTTGACCATGGTGATTATGCCACTCTAAATTGGGTGAAGTGTCTGGAGAATGCTGCCAAGAAAGTGGAGTGCTGGAAGAGGTGTAAATTCTCTTTCAGGGAAAGGGTGGACTTGTGCAAAACTTACCTGATCCCGTTATTTCTATATGTCAGCTATGTGTGTTTTTTGCCTCAATCTTTATGGGCCAGGTTGAACTCCTTGTTTTTCCTTTTATTTTGGGGAAACAGGATGAACCTAATCAAGAGAGGTATTACTTACAAGTCGAGGAAAGACGGAGGGGCTGGCATGATCAACCCTGTCGTCTTTTTTGTTACAACCTTTTTAAAACTTAATCTTGGGAGTTTATTGTTAGAAACTCCTCCTCGATGGGTAAGTGGATTTGAAGTCTGGGTGTCCCCCTTCCTCAAACTTTGGTTAGGTGGTGGCCAAGTGAAGAATCTTCAAATTCGGAGAGGGTATCTTCCGATCTACGTTATCCAGAGCTTGAAGGTGACAAAGCGTTGGGGTCTGGAAGTGGGGGAAGTACAAAACCTTTCCAGGAAGGAGTTGGGGGACAGGATTTTGCGAACCCACTTTCATGTTCCGTTGTCACTAAGGGATTGCCCGAGTGATGTTGCTTCGGCTGGATTGGCTCTCATAAATTCAGAGAGAATACCGCCGAAGTTTAGAGACATTGCTTGGCTTTCTTTCCATGGGAAGCTTTACGTAAAGGGGAACATGATGTGGAGAAATGCCAATGATCGTGGTTGTCCACGGGAGGAGTGTCTAGGGGAGGTGGAGACGATGGACCATTTCTTGATCAAGTGCCCCTTTAATGTAAATGTTTACAAGAGAGTTTCAGGAGCTTTGGGTATCCCGTGCCTTTCGGGGCTTAGTTACCCAGAGTGGGCTTATGGAGCATTCAGAAGATATGGTGTATTTAATTTGACCACAATTTATTTAGTCAGTTTAGTAGTTAGATACCACACATGGATGGCACGGTGTCAGGTTTCCCTAAAAGATAAAATCCTTCCTTGTGAAGTGGTGGTGGATTTGATTCTGCACGAGGTGGAGAGGATGATGGATCTAGACCGGAAAAGGGTAGATGCTGTTAGGTGGTCCAATTGGTGGGGCCGCCTGAAACCCCCTTGAGTGGGTGGCAGATATCCTTTTCCAGGTTTAGCTGGAACTTTCTATCTTTTCACATCCTGTAGATTTTGGTAATAAGGGTTTTTTAATGGAACAGGTTTTGCATAGATCTAAAAAGCCTTGCTCAGTTTTCCTTTGCAATATTGGGATGAAGTAGTTATAAAGTTAATATTCATGTGTATATATTTCTCTATTGATATTTTGCTTATTAGGCAGATGTATCCTTTGATATTGCGGTTTGCATTCATTTATGTTATGTATTAAGATTTCATTTGTAAAATACTATTTATTTATTTATTGTGATATATTGTAAAATTTGTTGCAAGTTTTAATAAATGGGAGAATTCCCTCAGCTCTGGGAGCCATAGCAGCTGCACCTATGGTAGCTACACCCCTGTGTATAACATATGTAACTGTGACAGGGAAGGTGGCCCCTCTCAGCTCTGGGCCCCATAGTAGCTTCACCCCCTGCACCTATGGTAGCTGCACCCCTGTATATAACACATGTAACTGTGACAGGGAAGGTGGCCCCTCTCAGCTCTGGGCCCCATAGCAGCTGCACCACCTGCACCTATGGTAGCTACACCCCTGTATATAACACATGTAACTGTGACAGGGAAGGTGGCCCCTCTCAGCTCTGGTCCCCATAGCAGCTGCACCTCCTGCACCTATGGTAGCTACATCCTGTATATAACACATGTAACTGTGACAGGGAAGGTGGCCCCTCTCAGCTCTGGTCCCCATAGCAGCTGCACCTCCTGCACCTATGGTAGCTACATTCTGTGGTACTTGTGGAGTATCACGGCTCCCACGATGGGCATTGCACATGAAAAAATCGCATGCGATTTTTATCAGAAAAGCATCCAAATGCATTAAAATTAGTATGAAACATGTTCAATGGCCCCCAAATGGCATTTTTGAGGCTGTACCACCCCCACTATTAACGCGAACCCGAAGCGTGGCGAGCGCAGCGAGCCCGCGAGGGGCGGCGGTACGCGTCCTACGACCTTTCATACCCCCACTATCCACGTCGGCGTGGAGTTGAGAATAGAAAGTGTGGCGAGCGCACGCGGATACCTTTACAGGTATCCGCGTCCCCTCGCGGGCTTCACAGGTGTCCACGTCCCCTCGCGGGGCACGCTGCGCTCGCCACGCTTCGGGCTCTGTGGCTCGCTGCGCTCGCCACACTTTATATTCTCAACTCCACGCCGACGTGGATAGTGGGGGTATCGCCACGCTTCGGGTTCGGGTTCGCGTTAATAGTGGGGGTGGTACAGCCTCAAAAATTCCATTTAGTGGCCATTGAACATGTTTCATAATAATTTCAATGCATTTGGATGCTTTTCTGTTAAAAATCGCATGCGATTGTTGTCAAAAACGTTAAAAACCGGCAAAAATCGCATCCCATCGCATGCCACTATATATGGCATGCGATGGGAGCCATGAATATCCACAAGTACCCATCCTGTATATAACACATGTAACTGTGACAAGGAAGGTGGCCCCTCTCAACTCTGGGCCCCATAGCAGCTGCACTCCCTGCACCTATGGTAGCTACACCCTGTATATAACACATGTAACTGTGACAGGGAAGGTGGCTCCTCTCAGCTCTGGGCCCCATAGCAGCTGCACCCCCTGTACCTATGGTAGCTACACCCCTGTATATAAAACATGTAACTGTGACAGGGAAGGTGGCCCCTCTCAGCTCTGGGCCCCATAGCAGCTGCACCCCCTGCACCTATGGTAGTTACACCCCTGTATATAACACATGTAACTGTGACAGGGAAGGTGGCCCCTCTCAGCTCTGGGCCTGTGGGCGGAGACTCTGCAGAAGTGAGCTGTTTGTGCAGGGTGCAGGTTGTCAGGAGGTGAGCTCGCAGCTCTAGTGTTACACGGGGGCTTTCCCTGCTGGCTTCCCCGGGAGGGATGGATCTCCCCGGGGAAGAAAGCTCCCTGAGTATGGACTGTGTCCGGAGCGCTGAAAGTGCTAATAGAGTACTCCATGGAGCCACAGTAATAGGTGGCCAGCCAGTGGCAGAAGGAGACAATTGTTCTATTAATGTGGATTCCACCAAACTGCAGGAGGGTGCTCCTCTGAGCACCTGTTGCCAGCCTGACTGTTAGTGAAGCGGGGGGGGTCCCGGCCTTTAGACGCTGGAGAGAATGTATCCCCGGAAGACACAGAGGATGAGGAGGAGATGGAGACGTTTGAGAGCTACACTATTAAAGAACTGCAGCGAGAAAGTCTTTCTATAAGCCGTAAAATAGCAAATAAAAAGAAGAAAAGAAACTCACGCTATAAATGGGAGAGGCCAATTATAAAAAAGGAGATCCTGGCACTAACATCCGCCCTTGAAAGGGTTAAAGCTCAATTAGGATTGAAGCGGTTACAGGAGAAAAAGGCAAAAAGGAAATTACTTGCTGTTTCCTGTGAGACTGAAGTGAAAAATGCACAAAAAATGGAGGTCTGTCAATTGGACGGACAAAATTCTGTTGCGGAGGTACCGGTGGTTGTGGAGATTGGGGAGGCGTCTCCCCAAGTTTCAGATGTGATGCAGGCAGGGTGCACAGGACACTGATGTGGCAGGTGCAGGAGTAATTAATCCTGAGCTTGTTGGGCCGACACCCATGCTGAGTGAAACTCCTAATGCTGATGCAGCAGCTAAATGTAAAGGTCTGGAAGTGGAGCGTTCTGACTTCCAGCTAAGAATGGATATAACTGGCACGGAAATCTTGTTGGCGGCAAGGGCGGAAAAAGGCACTGAGGCAGCGACCTCTGGGGCAACATCAGGTGCAGATAGGTGTCTGGCATCGGATGGCAAACCAGGGGTTAATGCCCAAGAAGTGCAGTCTGTTTATTCCACAGGTAAAGAACATCAACACCTGCAAGCCGCACAAGGAATGTCAATTCTGGATAAGAATGAACTGTCACCTGGTGAACAACAGATCATTGAGACTGTATATGAACAGATGCTAGTTCCAGAGAGAGCTAAAGTTGCAGCTCAATTATTGCAAAAGGAGCAAGTAAGACTGAAAGAGGGGACTGGGGAAGGTAATGCAGTATCTGTACCATGTGCTAATGTCCCTGTTAATGTCAATAAGCAATTAGTCCCAGGTATTATTTCTTATGCAAACATGGTTAAGGCTAAGCCAGGTGTAAGCACCAGTATCCCCAAACAAATGTGGGATCAGGTCAGGTGGGGAAAAGGAGAAATTTAATTCAATTTAAATGGTTGGGGAAAGGTGAAGCGCCTTCCAAAGAAGAGTTTCTGCAAATGATCTTTAGTTTGGGGTTCCGTGCAACTGACCTGTACGCCTGCATTCATCCAGTGAAAACGGCAGATTTTGATCTGAGTTTTATTTCATATCAGGGGCTTCAAGCCTTTTGGATGAAATGGCAGGCGTTCAGGTCATCTAAGCCGTATGATGCATATAAAGCAGTGCTTGTTACAAAACAGGATAAGGTAAAGGTGAATATATTGGTGAGAAATGAATCCATTCCTGTGCAAGATATAAAATACTGGTTAACAAGGTTTTGTGATGTGGAATCCGAGTTGACCAAGGTTGGCTTTACTATGGGAGTGTGGGGAGGAGCATGGGCTGCAATGGTTAAATTAAGGAATACAGACAGGGGTTTTGCACACATTCCTTCTGCTGCCTATATTGGTAGAGATCGTATACAATGTTTTTATCAGGGACAACCAAGAACATGCTTCCGTTGTGGCGATTTCCGCCACTTAAGTAGTGACTGTACAGTGACTAAATGTGCTTTATGTGGTAAAGTGGGACATACTTCCAAGGAATGTAACAATGTTATGTGTAATCTGTGTGGAGAGGAGGGTCACCCCCTATAGTAGATGTCCCTGGGCAGAACACAATATGGAGGAGAATGTGCCAACTGGGGGAAAGAAAAATTACCAGATGCAGACCTTTCAGTGGGTAATGGGTAAGGAAGCGGCAGGTCAGGAGGGAAATCAGAAAACTGAGAATAAGAAAGTAACATCTGTTGTGGTAGTGGAAAATTCTGCAGTACTAAATCTAAAAGATTCCTATCAAGTAGTAAAGGAAGGTAGTAAAAAAAAGGAGAAAAGGAGAGGAGGCAGAAATCAGTTTAAGTAACAGGTTTGATGGTTTTACTTCAGATGAGGAAAATGAAGGGGAAATTGTTGGAAATGGGGGAGCAAGGAAAGTGGTAGTAAGATCAAAGGTAGGGGTGGTACGGGTGAAAAAGAGTAAGAAAGGGAATTTTGGAAAGAAAAAGGTAATTGAAATGGTTTCTGATGAAGAAATCCAGGAAAGTCTGGACTGGGACCCAGTTGGCACAGAGCTGATTAAAAACAGTGTGAAAAGTATAAGGGAGGGAAATGACCAAAGTGGTGTGGTGTGGGGAAAAACATGATTGTATCCCAGAGTGATAGCTTAGTGTCATCTGGGTCAGTAATTGGTCCAAGTATTGAGATGGAAGACCAGGTACTGGATGATCAGTGCCTGGTACTTAAGTCTGCTTGTGAACCGCCAGACCCAGGTTCCCTTCCTAGTGAGAACCATTGAACAATGGTGGTTGAGAAGGGTAAAGTCACTTCTAAGAAGGTGACTAGTAAAAATTGATCTATTGCGGTTTGCATTAATTTCTGTTATGTATTAATATTTCATGTGTGTTAAGATGTAAATTACTTGTTATTTATTTGTTTATTTATTGTAATATATTGTAAATTTTGTTGCAAGTTTTAATAAATGGGAGATCTCCCTCTCAGCTCTGGGCCCATAGCAGCTGCACTCCCTGCACCTATTGTAGCTACACCCTGTATATAACACATGTAACTGTGACAGGGAAGGTGGCCCCTCTCAGCTCTGGGCCCCATAGCGGCTGCACTTCCAGTTACACTTCTCTGCATTTTTTGGTGTGAAGGGGAGAGAAAACCACACCCCTCTTCACTCCCCTTTTAACCAGCTATATCTTTTAACCGGCTATAATTCGGAACCAACTGACCCATTTACATGAGATCAGTATGATACTAAAGAACTTTTAAGTGGGCTTCGAATGATTTTGGTCCCATGAAACTGGGCCATTTGCTTCCAGAGAAATCTGCCCTCAAAGAACATGAACAGCCATGAAATTACATTTCAGAAATAAAAATAAATTGATTAACCCGCAATATCTCTGGAACCAATTAACCCATATTGACCAGCCTGGTATCAGACTGAAGACCCAGTGATTTGGGTTTGAATGAGCTTCTCTGATGTCAGGGGGGGAACTGGCAGCCGTCTTAACTGGGTGGGGGTTAGAATTAGTGGGTCCCATGTTATCCTATGAGGAAAACATTCTAGCTTTGCCCGGCGGTATCTCCGGTTCCCGGGGTCTAGCGACGCGGGGCTGGGCTCGTTGGAAAGCCCCAATCCTCATCTACAAAATGGGCCTGGAGCTGTAGCTTCAACAGGCCCATTGTTAATCGGGCCCTGCGGTTCTATTGGCTGGATTTCAAAGATACCTCCAGGTATTGGTCATTGATTTCTTGATTTTTTTCTGTTCCAATGTTATAGGACAATTAGACAAGAAGGTACCTTTGTTTGTATGACATTCTCAAAAGGATACCTGAACTTCGCTCCTCCTCTTTCTACCCCCCCCCCCCTTTCTACCCTTTCTCTTTTGACATATTCTACCTTTTTTGATAAATACTGTTAAAGTCGAGTTGCACACACGCCATTTTAGGATAGTATGGCCGCCATCTTGGTTCGCAGAGTTGCGCAAATAAAGTATTATACCCGAGTCTGTGTAGCAAAGTGGACCATAAGCGCAGCCATACTAATACACATAAATTCATAATACCAATCTTACACCAAATAAAATATAGTTTATTAAAGGTTTAGTGCACCACACATAGGTTAATCTGCAATACACAATTATGTCTGTATAATGTTTAGTATCGTTATGTTCCGTTTCTCATGCGCAGCACTCCGGTCGTAGCGAAAACTTCGCAAACCATAAGGTCCGAAAGTTACGGACAAAATCCATATTCTATGTACTATTTCTGTTAGAGCTGTGTGAGACAAAGGAATCAAGTTATAACCGGTTCTTGTTGCTTTTACGACCCCGACGACGATGCCAACACACAAAGGACACTGGAGTACACTCCCCCTGCACCAATCCTATTCAAGTGTAATTCTTTGCCCCAATCACTGAGGACTGGACATTCGAACCCTTGACCAATTGCAACGGCCTTTGACCCCCCTTCTTGGACCCTATAAAATAGCTATCCCTGAGCTGGCTCGGTCACTTCGGCACTGCATCTATCCCTCCACCATTGACCGGCTAAAGTTCTATTTGAACATAGCGAGCTCCGACCGGACTGCGCTGCGCATATCTGATGAGACGGTAAACGGTTGCATTCCTTATGCTTTCTTATATTGTTTATTGGCTGAATTGTATTCTGTACTTGTTTTCTTTCCACTAGTAGTATTTGACTTGTATTAGTATTGTTAAGGGAATTGTATCACGTGTTATCCTGAATTTCTTCTTTTTTGTCCACTAGGGACTAAATACACTATTTGGAAAATCTATCTCCTCCCTTTGTTATATCCTTGTCTCGAGTCTCATTCGCATCTGGCGATAAAGGTTTATTACGGACATTGTCCTTAAAAGGTATTCGCAGTTAAGGGATTAAGTACTGCGAAGGGATATTCTATTACTGGCACTGATCCAGCGTGTACAACACACGGAAAAGGTCCGCTACGCTTTGTTCGCATGTAGCTAGGGATAAAGGGTACGCAGGTTACGGAAAGAGTACCTAAACTGCACATTTCACTTATTGTCCTTCTGGTTATATTAATATCAACATTAACAATACGTTTTTTATTTTTATGCATTTATTTTACTACTTTGATATGATATTTTTGGATTTGATTGATTGTACTTTGCATCTTTAAATAAAAGAATATACAGTATAAACCAAAAAAAGAACTGTGCATTAGGCAAGCTGAGAGGAATTAAATTAACTTTCAATGAGTAAGATACACCTTACACCATAATTTACTGAGAACTATTCAACAAGGGAAATAAGGCACCACAATCCACTTAATAACGAACAAATGAGAACGAAACCCAAAGGGCAACAAGCAAGCCATACATATAACATAATATAATAACTGTCACAAGCAGCTAAAATATAAATAGCTAGCTAGCATAAAAATATCTTAAAACAAAAACTAACCCAAAAATTGTTAATGTCAGCCCAAATTGGTAAATAAATTCAAAACATAAAGAGGACATGATTACTGTATTCTTGAATATGTATAAAATTAATACTTGTTATTCGCATGGCATATCTATCTAAAACATCCAATATAAAAATAAAGGATTACAAAGTGATTACATATCAATATATTGATTGCAAACAGAATAATCACCTTCACCCAGAGCTATATTAACACTTTATGGTGTTCTGTGCCAGAAAACAAATCCCCCCCCCCCCCCAACCCCACCACCACCATTTTTCAAATAACAACACTGAACCCAGAAAATACTTTATTAACCCCTTACCGCCGCAGCCTGTTTTTGCCTTCCTGACAGAGCCCTTTTTTTCAAATCTGATATGTATCACTTTATGTGGGGATAACTTTTTATTGCTTTTACTTATCCCAGTGATTTTGAGATTGTTTTCTCGTGACACATTGTACTTTAAGTTAGTGGTAAATTTTGGTCGATACAGTCTGTGTTTTTTTGTGAAAAATACCAAAATGTCGTAAAAAAATTGAAAATTTTGCAAAATGTTAAATTTTCTGCTTGTGAGACAAATAATCATACCACTCAAAATAGTTAATAACTAACAAAGACCATATGTCTACTTTATGTTGCCATCATTATTTCAACCTCCTTTTAATTTTTTTGGACACTAGGAGGCTTAAAATATGAATAGCAAATTCTCAAATTTTCAAGAAAATTTCAAACACTGATTTTTTTAGGGACCAGTTCAGTTCTGATGTGACTTTGAGGGACTTGTATGTGAGACACCCCCATAAATGATGCCATTTCAAAAACTGCACCCCTCACAGTATTCAAAACAGCATTTTGGAAGTTTGTTAACCCTTTAGGTGTTTCACAGGAATTAAAACAAAGTGTAGGTGAAATTTCAAAATTTTTTTTTTTTTTGCAGATTTTCAATTTTAATACATTTTTCTAAGGAACACAGTAGATTTTACTAGAGAAATGTGACAAAAAATTTATTCCCCCCAATTATTTTGTTTTCATAAATATCCTATATGTGGCCCTAGTGTGCACGTTGACCAAACCACAGGCTTCATAATAGAAGGAGCACCTACTTGATTTTGGAGCCTCCTTTTTATGAGATTATTTTTTAGGCACCATGTAGGTTTCTAGGCACCATAAGATGCTAAAAGTTAGGAACCCCCCCCACAAGTGACCCCATTTTGCAAACTACACCCCTCAGGGAATTCATCTAGGGGTATAGTGTACATTTCAAACCCCCAGGGGTTTCACCAATTTTGGTACAACTGGGCTGTGAAAATGAAAAATTACATTTTTTTACACAAAAATGCAGTTCTGGCTCAAAATTTTTCATTTTCACAAGGAATGAAGGAGACAAAGCACCCCAAAATCTGTGCCGCAATTTCTCCCGAGTACGGCAATGCCTCATATGTGACCAAAAAATACCATTTGGGTGCATGGCAGGACTCAGAAGGGAAGGAGTGATATTTGGATTTTGCAGCACAGATTCTGGTGGAATGAATGGTGGGTGCTATGTCGCATTAGCAAGACCTCCGAAGCACGGTGAAATGATGAACCTAATAATCCATAGATGTGTGGTATATTTTAAAACACTCCTTCATACATAGGCCGGGTTTGTCGGGGCAAGTTTCACAGTGGAAAATAGTTTGCTTTCTTATTCCCTTTTTATAGCAAACTTTGCACCTTTTTTGTGTCCTGCCCTTTTTTCCAGTGGAGGGGATTTCATTAGGAAAATGCTGCCCTGATACAATACGGGGGCCAGTACTAGAAGTACTGGGGCCAGTACTAGAAGTACTGGGGCCCTCTGCCTGCTGGTTCCCAAATATTAGACCCTTTATGACTTCCTCTTGAAAGTGCATAAATGTCCCCGTCTAGCTGGTAGAACGGAATAGTACGTAAGCGTTATACAGTGCCATCTGGATGATATACACGGCCAGCTTCTTGTACCATATTTTTGTTTTCCGCAGGGCACTGTACGGCTTCAGTACCTGATCTGAAAGATCCACTCCGCCCATGTACTTATTGTAATCTAGGATACAAATAGGTTTTGAGGTGTGGGTACTGGTACCTCGTACAGGGACGGAGGTGGTACTGTCTCCGTGAATTGTTGTCAGTATAAGGACATCCCTCTTGTATATTTTCGGTGGATTGTGCCCTGCTTTCACCCTTTCTCAGTAATTGGGCAACGTGCGTTTTTGGGAGGCCTCTTTGGTTCTTGCGCACAGTACCGCAAGCTGCTGTACCTCTCGAACCAAGGGCCTTAAACAGGGGGATGCTGGTGTAAAAGTTATCCACATAGAGGTGATAACCCTTATCCAGGAAGGGGTGCACTAAATCCCAGACAATCTTTCCACTAACACCTACGAGGGAGGGGGGGCATTCTGGCGGTTCAATTCTTGTGTCCTTCCCTTCATATACCCTAAACCTGTGGGTGTACCCTGAGGTACTTTCGCACAGCTTATACATTTTTATGCCATACCTTGCCCTCTTATTGGGAAGGTACTGGCGGAATTTAACCCTTCCTTTAAAATGTATAAGTGACTCGTCTACACAAATGAATTTTTCGGGGATGTACATCTCAGCAAATTTGGCGCTGAAATGATCAATGACCGGCCTGACTTTGAATAGCCGGTCAAAGGTGGGATCATCTCTGGGTGGGCACTGTGCATTATCGTTGTAATGCAAAAATGTAAGGATCGTCTCAAAACGAGTCCGGGTCATGGCCATACGATGAAGTGGGGTGCTGTACAGAACATCTGTACTCCAATATTGTCTAATTTCTGGCTTTTTAACTATGCCCATATGTAACACCAGACCCCAAAATGTCATCATCTCTACTGCATCTACAGGGGTCCACCTAGCAAATGATGACGTGGTGTTTTGAGCAATAAACTGCTGGGCATATCAATTACTTTGGTCCACCATTAAATTGATAAAATCATCAGAGAAAAATACTTTGAAAAAGTCAATTTCTTTGAGGCCTGTAGTATCAAATTGGATTCCTGGGTTGGCCAAAAACTCAGGAACCTGGGGCTCAAAATTGTCTGGTGGTGGGGTCCATACGGGATCAATCATTTGGGGGGGGGGTCTCAGCTGCTCTACTTGGGCGTCTTTGAGGGGGTCCCTCATCACTAGAGGAGGAAGAGGAGCTTAAGACGAATGCAAATTCATCGCTTACATCACTGGCTGTGTCAGGGTCAGAGGCAATAAGGGCATATGCCTCCTCCGCTGAAAACAGTCTTTGGGATGATTGGGACATTTTTATTATTTTTGTGTTTGTGTAAGTGTAGTGTTTCAACACGTGTATAGTGTAGGGGGGGTACAAACTTTATTTCAACACGGAGGGGTATGTAGTGTGTATGTAGTGCTTTAACACGTGTAAGTGCACTTAAGGGGCAGCAGCTTCAAGGCAGCTTTTGGTACAACCTTGAAGGGGTTAAAAGAAAAAAAAAAAAGCTCCTGCGCCAAAAATTGAGCACAGATGTTGGTCAGTAACGTCCGTCACTGATCAGCGCTGAGCGGCCACAGGACACCCACAAAATCACCGTGGGTGTAAAAAAATTTTAAAAAAAAGACCCCACAGCACCCTCCAAAAAAATTTTTTTTAAAAAAACTGCTGATCAGTCAAAGGCAACAGGAATTTGATTAAAAAAAAAAAAAAATTAGATCAACCCTGTGCCAAAAATGCTGATCAGTGATGTACGTCACTGATCAGCGCTCAGCGGCCACAGGACACCCACAAAATCACTGTGGGTGTAAACATTTTTTTTAAAAAAGACCCCACAGCACCCTCCAAAAAAAAAAAAAAAAAAATGCTGATCAGTGATGCAACACTGATTAGCAGTGAGGGGCAGCAGCGCACAACTTTTGGTGCAACCTGACGGGGTATATATAAAAAAAAAAAAAACCTGCACCCCAAAAAAGTTGCTGATCAGTTAATTTATACTGATCAGCACAAAAGGGGGGCATCAGAGACAAAATTATATTACACAATGACGCTGCAGCAGCAGCAGCACAAAATTATATTACACAATGACGCTGCAGCAGCAGCACAACAACCAGGAAGCACCAGCAGCAGGCAGCACGGATGCCACCACACCACCAACGCTGATCAGGTCAGTATAAGAGGACAGATGGGCACGGAGACCGCTCTGCACGCTGTTCCTGACCGGAATGGCGGCTGCAGGGCTGTCTCCGTTATTTTCTCTGAGGTGTAATGGCTGTGATTGGTGCGTCGGACCGACGCACCAATCACAGCCTTGGGGGCAGGTGAGGTGGGGTGACCACCAGTGACCCCTTTACACCCGGTGGTGATTGGTGCTGTACTTAACAGCACCAATCACCACCGATCCCTGTGTTACCGAGCGCCGTTATTCACCGGTACACAGAAAACGCTGCAATTGGCTGTTCACATTTGAACAGCCAATCGCAGCGATCGCTGATGGGGGGGGGGCATCGCTGCCCCCCCTGGGCAATGAGGGAAGATGTCTGCTGTCAGGGACAGCAGCCATCTCACCTCTGTCACCGCGTCTATAGACGCGGTGACACTTTAAATGCATGACGTACATTTATGCCATGCGTCGGGAAGTACATCCCGACCATGACGTAAATGTACGTCAAATGTCGGGAAGGGGTTAAAGAACACAATTCACAATACATCTACAACCAGGCTTTGAATCCATAACCTGTTGCATTCCAGTCAAACACCCTACTCGTTGAGCTATTTGATCTTACATGAAAATTTCATAGATTTCTAACTATGTGAAGCTACTTTGTAAAAATAATAATAATTATATAATAATAATAATAAGCATTGCAATTGAGCAGATCTAAGTAATGTGTTGCAACACCTCCAGTCCCGTGCAGCCACACACATAGATCTGCCCAGCTGCAATGCTGATAATTTTAAGCTGCAAATAGTTAGAATTCTCTAGCTTTGTATGCAATGACAGATAGTTTAAATAACAGAGTATGTGACTGCAATGCCACAGGCAATGGGTTTGAATTCCAGGTGTCTCTGCATCTTAAAACCCAGCCTGTAACATGTCAGTTAGGATCTGATTGGCTTGTGCATTATCACTCTCCATTTTTTCACTTTTCAAGCTTAGTACATCTGGCCCCCTGGGAGACGTAGTTTTTTTTTTATGCGATTAAGCCGTCTTCTGTGGTCCGCGACTAAGCTCCACCCCTCATGGGGATTAATCCATGGGATGACCTGGTGCTTATGCTTCCCCGAGTGTGTTGCACGTGGAAGTATGAATGAGCAGGGACACTTCTGCCGGGGTAAGCGAGAAGAGGGAACTAAGATACTCTGTCTTCACCTACTTCCCCCACTGGTAGGGAGGGGAGAAACACTGGGCCTAGTAGGTGACTTGATGGGGTTTGTAGCCCCTGAAGTATGAGGCATCGAAAAGCCTGGTCTAGAATCCATTCCCAAGAAGCGGGGAAAACGCTGGTGCTGAGTAGATTGCTCCCATTCCGGAGGTTCGTAGCATCTGATGGGGAGAACGCAAAAAGCCCCAATTAGTACTTTAACCTTGGGATGTGAGAAACACTGGGACTTAGTCGATTGCTCTTCTTTGAGGGCCACAACCTTCAAGAGAGTCAATGGAAAAGCCAGGTGGAGTATACTTTACCATGCCAGGGGTTGGAAAACACCCTAGGTAGGAGCGGAGAAACACTTGGTCGGCGCTGATTGGCCAGCTGCTTAGAGCCCCAGGTGTAGCGTGCCTCCGGGGAAACTCGGAGGTGCCGTAAATGTTCAATGGTGTCCCCAGCACGTTTTGGCTCTAGCACTGCGCACTTCCCTTTAAGTATGCATTGCACGTCCTTGCCCTGGGCCTTTTGGCTGGGGCAGGTCAATTTTTCACACCCCCACCCCGGCCTTCTGGCTGAGGTCTCTTTATTTATTTATTTCTCTTTTGTCACTTTTTTCACATTTTCTGTTTTTCGTTTGTTTGGTCGCGTTTTCTGGGCTGTAGGTACGACCCTTATTGGCTACCCGCTCCCCATGTGCCAAAGCTCCTTCCTTCAGGAAGCCGACCCTGAGCCACAAGGCAAAGGAAAACCCACTGAGGGTCTCTCCAAGCTTAAGGCGAGGAGGATCCACCGATCCATCCTGGGTGAATGTGCTCTGGGATTCAGTATGAAATCCCGACGGTCAAAATCCCGAATGAGTCATAATACCGACAAGGACAAAATCCCGACATTTAAAATCCCGACAAGGACAAAATCCTGACATTTAAATCCCGACAAGGACAAATTCCCGAATTTTAATCCCGACAGAGTCAAAATACCGACATATAGAATGTACAGATGAAACAGTCAACATGACTTTCCGTCGCGAGGGCGACATGGGTTTTTTCACAGTTTTTTTACCCGAATGTCGACGCAGTTGACATGGACACAGTTGGAAGTTAACTGCAGCCCCTCGCATCGCTTGCTTCGCTCGCCATGCTTTGGGCACGGTGACTCGCTGCACTCGGCACAATATTTTATTCTCCCACCACGCCCTAGTGGATGGTAGGGCATGAAATACCGCCTGTCGGCACATGTCGGTTCAAAAAACAGTGAAAAAACCCATGTCGACATGGCGACCTGTCGACGGAAAGTCATGTTGACTGTTTCACCTGTACATTCTATATATTGGTATTTTGACCTTGTCGGGAATTTAAATGACGGGATTTTGTCCTTGTCGAGATTTTGTCCTTGTCAGTATTATGACCCATTCGGTATTTTGACCCTGTCGGGATTTTGACTGCATCCCGTGCTCTGTATTCTTCAAGAGAACACATTTGGACCACTGCACCATTAGTATTATATGAACCTTGTTATCTAGGATTTTAGAGAATTCTGGGGCGATGACCCTGTGGCTGCCCCCACCAGTGCTTACTGGAGGCACATACTTTCCATGCTTAAATTGTCATTACGTCTTGTACGGTTTTTGACTGAAAACCAAACAAGCATCAGCCCTAATAATAACCATTCTGTAGCCATAACGGTGGCACACTGGGGAGATGTAATCAGGTGAATGTCATGCTGGGAGCAGTGGTGCAGAACGGCAGAGACTGAGAGGCAGCAGCACAACCAGAGATTAGTGACAAGCATCTCAGCACAGCCTAGAGGAGCCATGTGCCTGTATTCGGTAACCTCTGTGGAGTGCAGGCTCTGAATCAGACCATTGCTGGAGCTGGACATTCTGTCCCGCGAACCACGCCGTGTGCTTTGTCTCAATTCCACATTTTAATGGATTATATCAGGGGTTCTCAAATTCGGTCACCCCACATAGTTTGCGTTTTCCAGGTCACCCGGCAGGTGCACAGGTGGAGTTAATTATTTCAGTTATGATTCTGTGAGGAGACTTGCAAAACATGCACCGTGTGGTGTCCTGAGGGCCAAGTTTGAGAACCTGTGGATTATATATTTGTGATAGATAGATAGATAGATAGATAGAGGGGAAATGCACTAACAAACGCTGCCTCCCATCGCCGGGTACCGCATCCATAATAATCGCATATGCACTAACATATGCGATTATTAACGCAAAGGACAGCATGTACAATAAGTGCTGTCCTTTGTGATACAGCTACGATGTTGGACTGGGTGGTATATCGGAGCCCTTTCCAACCTTTGCTATGAGGCCTACAAATATCTATGTTATAGTGGCCTACCCTCCTGCATTCTGCAGGAGACTCCTTGACATAGCAGCAATCTCCCTCTCTCCCTCATTAGTCTACCAATCTCCCTCATGTCACCTAGCCCACATTACACTGTTACATCATAGTTACCTCCCCTCCTGCATTCTGCAGGAGACTCCTTGACATAGCAGCAATCTCCCTCTCTCCCTCATTAGTCTAGCAATCTCCCTCATGTCACCTAGCCCACATTACACTGTTACACCATAGTTACCTCCCCTCCTGCATTCTGCAGGAGACTCCTTGACATAGCAGCAATCTCCCTCTCTCCCTCATTAGTCTAGCAATCTCCCTCATGTCACCTAGCCCACATTACACTGTTACATCATAGTTACTTCCCCTCCTGCATTCTGCAGGAGACTCCCTCAAATAGCAGCAATCTCCCTCTCTCCCTCATTAGTCTAGCAATATCCCTCATGTCACCTAGCCCACATTACACTGTTACATCATAGTTACCTCCCCTCCTGCATTCTGCAGGAGACTCCCTGAAATAGCAGCAATCTCCCTCTCTCCCTCATTAGTCTAGCAATATCCCTCGTGTCACCTAGCCCACATTACACTATTACATCATAGTTACCTCCCCTCCTGCATTCTGCAGGAGACTCCCTGACATAGCAGCAATCTCCCTCTCTCTCCCTCATTAATCTAGCAATCTCCCTCATGTCACCTAGCCCACATTACACTGTTACACTATAGTTACCTTCCATTCTGCATTCTGCAGAAGTCTCCCTGACATAGCAGCAATCTCCCTCTCTCCCTCATTAGTCTATCAATCTCCCTCATGTCACCTAGCCCACATTACACTGTTACATCATAGTTATCTCCCCTCCTGCATTCTGCAGGAGACTCCCTGACATAGCAGCAATCTCCCTCTCTCCCTCATTAGTCTAGCAATCTCCCACATTACACTGTTACATTTGTGGGGGGGGGGGGAAGGAATGAGAGACAGATACATTTACAGTGAATCATCAGCGCCATTTCCCAGCACTTTACCAAGTATAGTATCTCTTACTAACTGCTTTGGAGCTCATCTTCATATATGGAACTAGCTACACCCTTTGGGTGGAGCATAACACGCCCCTCCAATATGGGACTGTGCAAAATTCTACTACCAACTATAATCTCCCTGAAACTAGTTTTAAAAAGTCGGCAAGTATGATCTATTTACGCCACTGAATGTATGATGTGATGTGGTTGATTGGATATCATTAGACTCTTATTACCATATCATAGACTTGCATTTCCCTCTGTGTCCAGACCCTCCTGTTGTTCTCTTGTCATTCCTATAAAGAATTTGACGGCATGTGAGAATGCTTAATTTTGGTAAAAATATCACTGAAGCTCTATGCATAAGCAACACATTAAACCCGCTCTTTACCTCATCTCGCTCTGAATGACAGTGTCAGTAATGAGTCCTGCAGCTTTTCTCATCGTTAGCAGAACCCTGGACGTTCTCAAGTCATGTGTGATGAAGCTCGGTTTGTGGCAGGAAGTTTTTTTTAATCATATCGGTAATTGAGAACTCTTATTCCAAGTAGGAAACATGAAGGCAGATTGACATTTATTATCTCAGTAGGCTGATCATGTGACATGCTGACATCATAGACAGATGATGTGATGTCACTCAGCTTTGGGGGGGGGGGGAATCAGTACATGGTAACTAACTGTCAGTTGTCAGCTTATTTTATCCTAAATGTTGTATGAAAATAATATCAGACCGAGCGACAAGTTTCCACCAGAGTGTAAGTCGCTTGCTCTTATTTGCTTTGCTCCCCAGACCCCAATATTACAATAAAGTACAATAACTTAGACAGGAGTTCAGTATATTTGTAGACTACATTCGTAATGTTAACTACAAAATGTCAACAATATCCCAACAGTTTTGAGGGCCAGGTGCACTAAGCTTCAAAAGTGATTAAAATGGAGAGTGATAAACAACCAACCAATCAGCCCCTAACTGTCATTTCTCAAACACAGCCTGTAATAGGACAATAGCTGGTTGGTTGGTACTTTATCTTTACCTTATCGCTCTCCATTGCTTAGTAATTAGAACCTTTTATCTCTCTCCACTTTCACTCTCCATGTATTAGGCTGGGTACACAATAGAATGGTGTGTATCCAGCCAATCCAACACCCAGACCAGACCCTGCATCATACTTTCCTTCAGACACACTGTCATGATGCAGGAGATGGTGGTGAACAGTGGCGTAACTAAAATTTGTGCAACCCCCCCCCCCCCCCCCCCGCCACTAAATCTTGTGTGCCCCCCTTACCCCCTCACTGCTGCATCTGCCACCTCTGGCACGCCAGGACCAGTAGATCGTGTTACATTAAAAATATCACGTGCAAAATGGCCGCCGCCTTACAGCAGACAGTTATTTTGGATGCAAGAGGAGGCTGCGGCCATTTTGTGAGGGGTATTTATAATGGAAATAGGAGGAGTGCAGACAAGAAGCTCTGCTGGTCCCGGCAAGCCGACAGCAATAGCTTCCACAGACCCTGCGGCGCCCAAACTTACCTAGCCCCTCCAAGCCAACGCGGAGTCTGCGGAGCTATAGTTACGCCACTGGTGCTAAAATACAAGATGTGGCATCGTAACCGCCATCTGGTTGGCCATGCAGTTTGACCCACCGGAAGGCGGGAGCGCGCAGTTAAGGCGTACACAATGAGCGATCCGGTTGATATGTCATTCCGATTTGGTCAGAAACACCATATCAGGCCGAGATCGTTCTATTGTTACCATAATAATCGCCACCCATATGATCGTTAATTACAAGATATCGGATTTTCCTGTTTGTGATAAGAGTAATGTACTGTAGCACTTCACTTTTAAATACAGCAATAGTGGAAATCAGGGTCCTATTTCCCTTTAAATTACATTTAATGTTATTTATGCAACAGCTACAGCAAATAGTATTTTATTCGACAGCAGCGTGAAAGTAGAAAAGCAAAATCTATTCTGTAAATAGGTCTCCGGGACCAGTAATCTGTGCAGGCAGTTTTTATTTTTTTATATATTTTTTTTTTTTTTATTATTATTTTATTTTATCATGAATATTTGTCAGCGGGAAACATCCGCTTCAGTGATATCGCTGATTGACGGGCACAGCAGCAGAGCGGCTACTGGCTGTAGTTTAATATTCATGTTAATGGCAAGCTGTCATTGAGAATGCATATTCTAATTGATAAATGAGACTGCTATAGTATTATTGTCATAATGGATAATTCAGTGCCTCGTTTTGTGAAGTTATTCTAATGACTCGGGATAATATCTACATATCAAGAAAAACAAGTCAATTGTGCATTTTAATTCAATGACATACACTCGGAATCTAGTTAAAGCCTTTGTAGAACACTGGAGTGGAGAGAATGTTCGGGGGGGGGGGGAGGGGGTTAGTGTTACGGGGGTAGTTTGAAACATAACTTTAATTATTAAAAATCAATACTCAATTTACAGCGCACCTTGTTTTAGAACTGCATTGACAGTAGATAATATTGCAATCTCAGTAAAGATGACAATGATTCATTGTTATTTACAAACTTCTCTTTGTGACGGAAAATTAATCCTGCAGGGTGACGGTACAATGAGGCCCTGAGGGTCTGGCATGGGAGAATAAAGACACTGAGCTTTCTGTTAAATAAAAATAAATCTACCTGCACAAGCAAATGATTCATAATGCTGGGAATAATAAAAAGGCAATTCTATGGGTGCATCTACTTGACCTTACCTTTTTTTCATGGTTTGCTTTTAAAGGAAGGATCCATTTATAATGGGGTTGCCTACCCTCCTGGAATGGACCAGAGGCTCCCGAAAATTCCGGCCTCCGCATCTCCCCCGTGGAAGCGTTAATTTCCCGCAATTCGCAACTTTTCAGTAGGGGGGAGCTAAACATGCAAATCATGTCATTTAGCCCCGCCCCCTACTCAAAGGCCCGCGAATTGCGGGATTTGCCGTACTGGGGCAGGACTTAATGGCATCTACATCAGGTCCCGCCCCCCGAAGTGCTGCTGCTAAGTTGGCAACCCTGATTTATAACCATGTGGGCGGACCTGTGGAAGGAAATTATACTTACCAAGGCCTCCGGCGATGATTGGTCCGCTTCGTTCCATGTAGGCATCCTGGACGTGTAAAAAAAGAAAACGATTTTACTCTTTCCAAGCAGACCAGGAGAAGCGGGGGATTTTTACATTTTCAGCTCCTCCCCCGGAAGTGTGGGATTAGCCACCCATCAGCCAATCAGGAGCTGAGTTTCATTTACAGTGTGTAGATTGACAGTCAATAGGTCGACTCCAAATTGTCAACATACAAATGGTCGACATTAAGCGCTGGTGTTTGGCGCCCCCTCCAAACTATACATTTTCACCCTCCCATACCTTACAAGTGACAGTAGGTGCTGAAGGCACACACTGAAAGAATAGTGTATAATGTCCATAATAACAGTAGTAGTGCCTCTTATACACATAATTGGGGAGATTCTCTAAGAATCTCCGCCCCCCTTCGCCGCCCATCGCATTTATAATTATCGCATATGCTGTAACATATGCGATAATTAAGGCAAAGGACAGCTCTTGCGTTAAGAGCTGTCCTTTGCGGTGAGAGTCGCCAGGTCCCGGCGGCTCCCCCCTCCCTCCCACACCCAGCGCTGCTGCTGCTGCGCCGGGCTCTCCTCCTCCCTGCACCCGGAAGAGGGTCAGTGCAGGGAGGAGGACACAGGTGAGGGGGGAGGGGGCGATGCGGGGCGGCGGGGGGTCGGCGCGGGGCGGCGGCGGGGCGTTTTGGGCGGCGGTGGGATGCGGTAGAAGCCCATTGGCTTCTATGGGGCATCGCCAGATTTTTCTGGCGATGCCCCCAGCCGCGTTAACCCGGCGGGGGATGCTTACAGCATCCCAAAATGCGGTAAAAACCCGATAACGGGGTTTTTACCACATTTCTTGCATAGAGAATCTCCCCCAATGTGCCCAGCAGCAGCAGAGCCATAAATAGACATTTTGGTACCCTGTGCCAGAAAAGGAATTGGTGCCCCCCCATGCACCAAAATAGGGACAGTGCATGCCACAGGTGTGCATCAAAAATTTAGGCCGTGGCTTCATTATAGTACCAATTTACATTGCGCCACACAGTAGTGCCACTTATACACATTGCGCCAGGTAGAGCAGCTTGAACACACTTTGCCAGGATTATGGACACCGTAATGCCCATTACACATGATGCCACACACAGTAGTGCCCAATACACATGATGCCACACACACCGCAATGCCTTTTACATGCTATTCCACACACCGTAATGCCTATTACATGCTATTCCACACACCGTAATTACATACGCCTGTTACATATTATACCACATAAGTGCAGTTTACTTACATGTTCATTGCCAGGAGTTACATGCTTGATGCTAGGGATTACATGCTTGTTGTCAGGGAGTTACATGCTCACTGACAGTGGATTACATGCTTCTTTCCAGGGGTTTCATTAACGATGCAGGGGGGGAGGGGGTTTCATGCTTGTTGCCCAGGGGGTTACATGCTCCTTGCCATAAGGGATTACATGCTCGTTGCCTTGGGAGTTATATCCGCACTTCCAGGTAGCACTGGGCACCCTGACACACCCCGAGGACCTCTAGCATCTGTCTCCTCTAAGACGGCAACCATTTTTAGAGGGGCCCAGGGCCTCTGTCTGTATGCTTATCCCGCTTTCTGTTTTAATTTTTTTATTAAAATGGCAGGAGCCGGGGATCCAGTGTAGATAGCTGGCGGAGGGGAGCGCCTCTCTAACCCCCATATCTCCCCCCCCCACCCCCCACCCCCGCCACGCTTACCCCACCAGGGCCGGTGTTAGGGTGTCTGGGGCCCTCCTGCAAACCATACATTATGCGCCCTTTCACTTTGCCATTCCAACAAGCTGCAGCCCGATTGTGGGAGCATATGCAACATGCGACCCTATGGAGGATCTCGGGTGCATGTACATATATGCATACACCATCTCAGTGCTGTGTCCGCAAAATGTTGCAGGCACTAAAGGTGCCCATACATGCTGCGAGAATCGCATACATTATGGGCTAGATCGCATTGCATTGCACGGCATGCATTCAATGTTTGTGCGATGCGATCCGAAAGCAGTACATCACATACTTTTTGTACTGTGCGATGCGATGCCTGCGGGAGCACACATTGCATCGCACGCTGCTATTGCAGGAGGCAGTGACAGTGAGGGCTGAGGCAGCATTTTTCAGCATGGCGCCTCCCGGCTTTGCAGGAGCTGCTGAGTGGGTAGCGCCGGCCCTGTACCCCACTTACCGGATGTCTATTGCATCCTAGAAAATGATAGACAGAATTTGGTTGGTTGCTCTGGGCATCATTACCCCCTGGGTGCCTGCCTCTGCTGAACCCACTCCGAGACCGGAGAGGGGAAATAGAACATTTATTTCTTGTTCCCGTAAGGGGAATACATACAGTACGCTGCATGCATCACCATACATTTCAGGATACAGAAAAAAATTCTGTCCACTTTGCAGTTTACTGTAACAGTAGTATAAGCATATAAATCTCTTTTTCTTTATTATTTCCAGGTAATCTGCTTTAGTAGACAGAAAAAGGTCAGCATCTGACGGAGAAAGGGACAGATAAATCCAATCCATTATCGCTTGCGTACACCAAGCAGCTCTGCTTAATGCTGCCGTTACCCATACACTTCGGCGGACACTTACTACCTTGCTAAACACTTCTGTGATGAATGAATATCAAATTGATATACATGTAAAAGCAGATAGATTTGAAAGTATAAATAGAAGCTTTAGTACAAATGAATATTTTATTGAACGTGCAGCGCCGGATAGCACCATTTATAGCTTGCCGAATAACTGGAAAGGGCACCTACATGAATCACCCTTTAACGCCTCCTCTAACTGTTGTCTGTAATTCTTGAAAATTGCAGATCAAAGAACTCTTTAAGGGCTCAGCCATCAATCGTGAGCAGGTGACGTTCCCCCGTGCCAGGCACCATTTTACATTTGTTTAGTAAACAGCAGGAATCTCGTCACGTATTTTCTTTAATGCTGCGTTAACAAGGTTCCTTGTATTATACAGTCTTAGTGAATGTATGTGGGTGGAGAGGAGAGTATATGTATATGAGGGTTTTCAATCATTAAGGGACATTTTGCATATAACGTGCACCTTGGAACTGCAATGTGCAAGGGGTGTAATTACCATAGGCCAGTGGCGTAACTATAGCTCCGCAGCCCCCCCCCCCCCCTCCTGAATATGTAAGTATATATATATGTGGCGGGTGGCAGGGCCGCATTATAATGGGGGCACAAGGGGTCAGTGCCCCTGGGCCCCTCTCTAGCTAGGGGCCCCCTGTGGTTGGCATGTATTTTTTTTTTTTTTAAAGTTAAAAAAAAATTTAGCTAAAGGTTTTGTGCATGGGAGTGGGGTAGTGCTGCAACTTCACCTATCTGCCAATGTGACAATGATTAATGGTGCTGAGCATCGGGAGCCAAGTGTGCAGTGCATTACTGGGAGTTGACTAAGTCCAATGACACTTTGCACCAGAGGGCAGAGAGTGAGACGTTTGTGCTGAGCTCTGATTGGCGGAGCTCATTACATGCTTCTCAGGCCCATGGATAACAGCAGCAGCAGCCTAGTCATGGGCTGGTTTTTAACCAGAGGCAGCACTGGGACTGTGAGGTCTTCTACAGAGTAAGGTGCAGAGAGACAAACACAGGCTTTTCATGTGGTATGTAAGTGTGTGTGTGTGTGTGTATGTGTGTTTGTGTGTGTGTATGTATGTATATATATATATATATATATCCCCTGAAGTTACCCATTGACCAAGTTTATACTGCCTTTACTCTGTGTTTTGACAGTGTAATATTCCCCCATGCAGTTTGCGGCCAGTAATGACAAGTGCAAAGGGGCCCCCCTGTCTAAAGTGCCCCGGGCCCCCCCGAAGGCTTAATCTGGCACTAGGAGGTGGCGGGGGGAGGGGGCGCACCACAAACTTTTGGCGGGGGGCGCAATATTTCAAGTTACGCCACTGCCATAGGTGCAAGGAGAGAAGCTGCTATGGGGCCCAGAGCTGAAGGGGGCCCAAATTTACTGTCTAAGTAATATGTTTTACATACATTTGTCACCATCAGTTGCTAAACAGGGGGCCCTTACAAACTTTTGCTATGGGGCCTGCGAATATCTAGTTACACCCCTGACAATGTGAGTACTGAGCCAGTTGGCATAGGGCATGTTCAGAGCTGTACATGGATGGGTGGAATGGGGGCAATTTAACCGAAGCCTAATATATTGTAGTATATATGCAGAGTGGGAAAAAGACACACGTAGCGCTGGGAAAGCTGTAATATTTGTGGGCGTTCCAACCATCTGATATTTGGTGGGACGGACAGTACCGCAGCATCTAACTATTACAGAGTGGCAACGGGATCAGTAGCGCATGCAGGGAGGGTTTCTGAGTACCTGAGGTTATGAACCTTTGATCTACCACAGAATCTCAGGTCACTTCCAATGACCGACTCTCGTATTATAATTTATTGAGTATATGGGTGGCTAATTTGTCCTGAGAGATAGGTAAGCCACCTAAATCCCAAATTGTGGATATTTGGGGGATCAGATGTTTTTATAACAAATAACCTGAAATTTGGTTTTGGAAAAAAAAAAAAAAAAAAATATATATTTTAATTTGGAGGGATTTGGCAAAATGGCGTGATTCAGAGGTGACAGCAGTTGTGATTCTGTTCTCAGTGTAATGGCCAAATATAGTTCAGCCACTGTCTTGCGGACAGAGATGTCCACCGTCGCTCACATACATAAGCAGAAACATTGAGAACATTGGATGCACATTGTCCAATCCACTGGACATCTGAACGGCCCAAGCTGTGTTAGACAGAGCAATGCTCCTAAGACATCAGTTCTTCTCCAGCTGGAACTAATGGAACACCTATAAAACAGGGAGACACTATGTGGCTGGAGAGACACTCTAGAGATGGGGCAGAAAAGAATGCAGGGCTGGAAGGGGGGGTGGATGAGTGTGCAGAGAAATGTGAGGAAGAGGCTGGAGATAGTCCCCAACTGGCAGCATTACTGACACATTTCTTCCAACTTTGACTGAGCTATACTGTATTTGCGGTGTCCCGTCCGAGAACGGGGCAGTCGGCTGACGTCCTGTGTCCCGGCAACTTCCCACCATGGGGATGCCCGGTGTTTTCTGGGGCGCACCCACCGTTTTGGTCGCCATGCCCAGGAAACACTGGGCATCTACATGTGACAGCCGCCATTCGTCTCCCACCTACATATCTGACCTCATCTCTCCTTACACTCCCTCCCACAAATGCACGCTGCCTCTCCTGTCAGCTGGTTACTTCCTCCCATTCCCGCCTCCAAGATTTTGGCCAATGTGCTCCTTATCTCTGGAATTCTCTACCCCTCTCCATCAGACTCCCCATCTCCCTACAAAACTTTAAATGGGCTCTCAAGACCCCACTTCTTTATAAACCCAGCCCTCTCTCATTCTAACCTTCTGTTTATGTTCACTTCTTCTCCTTCTGTGTCACCCCTGTCTGTCTGCCCCTCCCCTTTAGAATGTAAGCTCTCACGAGCAGGGCCCTCTCTCCGCATGTGCTTTTCTTAGAATATATAATATCTCTGCCACCCTGATAATTGCTTCAGTCCCTTGAATATTATTATACTAATAATAATAATATTCCCTACCACATATACACGCACACAGACATTCTAGGGTTACATTTGTTGGGTGCCAATTAACCTACCAGTATATTTTTGGATTGTGGGGAAACCGGAGTACCCTGAGGAAAGTTTCCACAGGAAACTCACGCAAGCACGGGGAGAATATACAAACTCCACACAGTTAGGGCCATGGTGGGAATCAAATCCATGACCTCAGTGCTGTGAGACAGTAATGCTTATATATTTGTACAATTTATTGTATATACATTTTTAAAATTAGATTCAAAATTCCCTGAGCTGAAACACTCCTAAACAATGTTCTTTGTGATTACTTGTGCTTCTAAGGTTACAGCAGGACGTGCCAGATGCGATGTATAACCTTTCATTGTTTTCTCATCATACTTTGGAGAATCGTGGTCACACTAATCATGAAAGAATGTCTTTTGCGCACTGCCTCCATCACCCAGCTTACACTGCCTCCATCGCCCAGCTTACACTGCCTCCATCGCCCAGTTTACACTGCCTCCATCGCCCAGTTTACACTGCCTCCATCACCCAGCTTACACTGCCTCCATCACCCAGTTTACACTGCCTCCATCGCCCAGTTTACACTGCCTCCATCGCCCAGCTTACACTGCCTCCATCGCCCAGCTTACACTGCCTCCATCGCCCAGCTTACACTGCCTCCATCGCCAAGCTTACACTGCCTCCATCGCCCAGCATACACTGCCTCTATCACCCAGCTTACACTGCCTCTATCACCCAGCTTACACTGCCTCTATCACCCAGCTTACACTGCCTCTATCACCCAGCTTACACTGCCTCTATCACCCAGTTTACACTGCCTCCGTCGCCCAGCTTACACTGCCTCTTTCACCCAGCTTACACTGCCTCCATCACCCAGTTTACACTGCCTCCATCACCCAGCTTACACTGCCTCCATCACCCAGCTTACACTGCCTCTATCACCTAGTTTACACTGCCTCCATCACCCAGCTTACACTGCCTCCACTGCCTCCATCACCCAGCTTACACTGCCTCCATCGTCCAGCTTACACTGCCTCCATCACCCAGCTTACACTGCCTCCATCGCCCAGCTTACACTGCCTCCATCGCCCAGTTTACACTGCCTCCATCGCCCAGCTTACACTGCCTCCATCACCCAGCTTACACTGCCTCCATCACCCAGTTTACACTGCCTCGATCGCCCATTTTACACTGCCTCCATCACCCAGCTTACACTGCCTCCATCGCCCAGCTTACACTGCCTCCATCGCCCAGCTTACACTGCCTCCATCACCCAGCTTACACTGCCTCCATCGCCCATCTTACACTGCCTCCATCGCCCATCTTACACTGCCTCCATCGCCCATCTTACACTGCCTCCATCGCCCATCTTACACTGCCTCCATCGTCCAGCTTACACTGCCTCCATCACCCAGCTTACACTGCCTCCATCGCCCATCTTACACTGCCTCCATCGCCCAGCTTACACTGCCTCCATCGTCCAGCTTACACTGCCTCCATCGCCCAGTTTACACTGCCTCCATCGCCCAGCTTACACTGCCTCCATCGCCCAGTTTACACTGCCTCTATCGCCCAGCTTACACTGCCTCTATCACCCAGCTTACACTGCCTCTATCACCCAGCTTACACTGCCTCTATCACCCAGCTTACACTGCCTCTATCACCCAGCTTACACTGCCTCTATCACCCAGCTTACACTGCCTCTATCACCCAGCTTACACTGCCTCTATCACCCAGCTTACACTGCCTCTATCACCCAGCTTACACTGCCTCTATCACCCAGCTTACACTGCCTCTATCACCCAGCTTACACTGCCTCTATCACCCAGCTTACACTGCCTCTATCACCCAGCTTACACTGCCTCTATCACCCAGCTTACACTGCCTCTATCACCCAGCTTACACTGCCTCTATCACCCAGCTTACACTGCCTCTATCACCCAGCTTACACTGCCTCTATCACCCAGCTTACACTGCCTCCATCACCCAGTTTACACTGCCTCCATCACCCAGCTTACACTGCCTCCATCACCCAGCTTACACTGCCTCTATCACCTAGTTTACACTGCCTCCATCACCCAGCTTACACTGCCTCCACTGCCTCCATCACCCAGCTTACACTGCCTCCATCGTCCAGCTTACACTGCCTCCATCACCCAGCTTACACTGCCTCCATCGCCCAGCTTACACTGCCTCCATCGCCCAGTTTACACTGCCTCCATCGCCCAGCTTACACTGCCTCCATCACCCAGCTTACACTGCCTCCATCACCCAGTTTACACTGCCTCGATCGCCCATTTTACACTGCCTCCATCACCCAGCTTACACTGCCTCCATCGCCCAGCTTACACTGCCTCCATCGCCCAGCTTACACTGCCTCCATCACCCAGCTTACACTGCCTCCATCGCCCATCTTACACTGCCTCCATCGCCCATCTTACACTGCCTCCATCGCCCATCTTACACTGCCTCCATCGCCCATCTTACACTGCCTCCATCGTCCAGCTTACACTGCCTCCATCACCCAGCTTACACTGCCTCCATCGCCCATCTTACACTGCCTCCATCGCCCAGCTTACACTGCCTCCATCGTCCAGCTTACACTGCCTCCATCGCCCAGTTTACACTGCCTCCATCGCCCAGCTTACACTGCCTCCATCGCCCAGTTTACACTGCCTCTATCGCCCAGCTTACACTGCCTCTATCACCCAGCTTACACTGCCTCTATCACCCAGCTTACACTGCCTCTATCACCCAGCTTACACTGCCTCTATCACCCAGCTTACACTGCCTCTATCACCCAGCTTACACTGCCTCTATCACCCAGCTTACACTGCCTCTATCACCCAGCTTACACTGCCTCTATCACCCAGCTTACACTGCCTCTATCACCCAGCTTACACTGCCTCTATCACCCAGCTTACACTGCCTCTATCACCCAGCTTACACTGCCTCTATCACCCAGCTTACACTGCCTCTATCACCCAGCTTACACTGCCTCTATCACCCAGCTTACACTGCCTCTATCACCCAGCTTACACTGCCTCTATCACCCAGCTTACACTGCCTCTATCACCCAGCTTACACTGCCTCTATCACCCAGCTTACACTGCCTCTATCACCCAGCTTACACTGCCTCTATCACCCAGCTTACACTGCCTCTATCACCCAGCTTACACTGCCTCTATCACCCAGCTTACACTGCCTCTATCACCCAGCTTACACTGCCTCTTTCACCCAGTTTACACTGCCTCCATCACCCAGCTTACACTGCCTCCATCACCCAGCTTACACTGCCTCTATCACCCAGTTTACACTGCCTCCATCGCCCAGCTTACACTGCCTCCATCACCCAGCTTACACTGCCTCCACTGCCTCCATCACCCAGCTTACACTGCCTCCATCGTCCAGCTTACACTGCCTCCATCACCCAGCTTACACTGCCTCCATCGCCCAGCTTACACTGCCTCCATCGCCCAGTTTACACTGCCTCCATCACCCAGCTTACACTGCCTCCACTGCCTCCATCACCCAGCTTACACTGCCTCCATCGTCCAGCTTACACTGCCTCCATCACCCAGCTTACACTGCCTCCATCGCCCAGCTTACACTGCCTCCATCGCCCAGTTTACACTGCCTCCATCACCCAGCTTACACTGCCTCCATCGCCCAGCTTACACTGCCTCCATCGCCCAGCTTACACTGCCTCCATCGCCCAGCTTACACTGCCTCTATCACCCAGCTTACACTGCCTCTATCACCCAGCTTACACTGCCTCCGTCACCCAGCTTACACTGCCTCCGTCGCCCAGCTTACACTGCCTCCGTCGCCCAGCTTACACTGCCTCTTTCACCCAGCTTACACTGCCTCCATCACCCAGTTTACACTGCCTCCATCACCCAGCTTACACTGCCTCCATCTTCCAGCTTACACTGCCTCCATCTTCCAGCTTACACTGCCTCCATCACCCAGCTTACACTGCCTCCATCACCCAGCTTACACTGCCTCTATCACCCAGTTTACACTGCCTCTATCGCCCAGCTTACACTGCCTCCATCGCGCAGCTTACACTGCCTCCATCGCCCAGCTTACACTGCCTCCATCGCCCAGGTTACACTGCATGTGGTTTTCAGTTATTCCATGTTTAGAGCATAGAGAATAATTCCTGGGGTAGAGAATCCTGCTTGTCACTTACTTTAATAAGGAGACTTTATCAGCTCTCATACTGTGGAACTATGGTTATTATCCTAAAGGTCCATATACACTGGGCGATTATGGCCAGAGTGTATGGACATCGATGATCGCTGAAATCGCTGGGCTGAAAATTGCTCACTGCATGCACACTGAAAGCAGCTCCAATGGCAAAACTGAGCTCAATGTGGCCCAGTGTGTGTGAGCCCGGTGCAAGGCACCAGGGCGTCCCAGGGGGGGGGGAAGGTGCCCCGGAGCCCACTCGCTCCACGGGGTCGCCGCATGGCTCAAGGGGGGCCTTGCCGATGCGGCCGCCGAATCCCTCCACGGGGGTAGGGGGGGGGCATTGCCGACACATCGCTCCACGGGGGGGAGGGTAGTGGTGATGATGCATGAGACAAGGGCATCCGCATTACTCCACGGGGGGGTGATGTGGTGAGGGCAACGCAGCGGTGTTGCTCCGGGGGGGGGGGGGCTGGCTCCGCATCGCTACACACGGGGAGGTGGGGGTGATGTGGTGAGGGCAGCGCTGCAGCGTTGCTCCACGGGAGTGGTGGGGTGATGCAGCCCGCCGAGTCACTGCAGCCTGGCGGTGGGGAGGAGGGGGGGGGGGTTCGTTGCCACTCCCCCCGATCCACCTGCTCCCTCCTGCCGCCCTCTAGTGGCCCTGCCTAAGTGCCATCTTTAATCTGTTTTATGCTACTGTATGTGAAACATAGCAACAGTCCAACTCTCTTTTATACATTTATTAATACTATTATTATGATTGTTATTATCACTACAAGGGTTTGTAAAGCAAAACATTTCACCCCTTTTTCCTCCCTTAGGAATTGAATTTCAGAAAATCCCTGGTTAGTGGGTGGGTGCAAATAACTGTCACAGTTTACAAATCACCCTGCAGGTTATTACATGATCAGGTCGCCCAGCAGGCGCACAGGGAGAGTATGCCTTCTGTCACATATTCCAGAGCACAATGATGATGTAAACGGCAAGTGAATGTTTTGCTACATAACTGCAAAATGAAGCAACCATTTACAACACCAATATTTTAAGTTGGGCAGAGAAGGGCGTCATATACATATGTAACTCATAATAGTCGTCCTGCTGCTATTAATATATAATAATAATTATTATTGTTAGTATTATAATTATTATATAGATTATCACATTACAGCTCAATACACTTTTATATTCATAAACATAACAGGATATTTAACCACAAAGTAGAGTTACAGTAAGAACTGTAAAGATTCTGAAGAGGAACGTTATTATAATTACATTAAATTATTAAAATATGAATAAATACATAAAATTAAATAGACTAATTTGCATTTGTGTTGTCAAAATTTTTTGTATCACAAATCCTTATAATAGTCTTGGTTTAAAACCAAAAGCAGAATAGAAAGGGGCCCTTATGGGGTCTATGTATCAATAATCGGGGCAGCCGGTCGCTTCAGGGTAATCGGGCCTATTAAACATGTCTAAAATTCCCCGATCCTCCAATCTCGGTAAGGATTGGGGAATCCGGCATTTTTTTTACATGCCTAATTTCCCCGACCCCCCAGCGGATAGCTGATCATCTCTGGCCGCTGATTGGCACATCTGGTCAGCAGAGCCATGGTGCTGGCAGGTCGGGGGATCGGGAGATTGCACCCACAGATGTATGGGCACCTTAACATAGAGTTTGATAGACCTCGCCAGCTTCAGCACCAATCTGTGTCTTATAGTATTGCAACTGACTAAATTGGATGAATCCAAATCTTATATGGACTTAGGAGTACGATCGGCGCACCCCAGGGATGGACTGGCCCTAAGATGCACAGTGGAAAGCCCAGATGAGCCCCACTACCTGAGGGCCCCATCCCCTACCCTAGGGGTCAGTATCACTGATGAACCTGGGGGCTGGATTTGTTAGCAAGATTAGTCCTCCTACCTATGAAAGTGGGTGGTCCTGACCCACACCATGCACCTTTATTTATAAAGGGCTCTAGTTCTATACATGTCCTCTCTAGTAATTGGCCAAGTCTCTGTGCGGTGGCTGTCCATACCCCCACATATTCGGGCCCATACCACTGCACTCCACAATTGGTTCTTCTTACCCCAGACAGACAAATCAGATGTCTCTCTTTGGCCAAAACAGATAAGGAGTCAAAAATCCAAACTGGACATATAAGAGGACATATATCAAGAACCATATAGAGGAGTCCATTGTGCTTAGCTGAGGGGACTACGCTAATGTACAGAAATACGCAACGCCTGAGGAAAAGTAACATAATACTGCAGGTTATTTGCCACAACGCCACCTCCACCCACCGTCCTCCTGTACAGCTCAGCCTCAACGCCACCTCCACCCACCGTCCTCCTGTACAGCTCAGCCTCAACGCCACCTCCACCCACCATCCTCCTGTACAGCTCAGCCTCAACGCCACCTCCACCCACCGTCCTCCTGTACAGCTCAGCCACAACGCCACCTCCACCCACCGTCCTCCTGTACAGCTCAGCCTCAACGCCACCTCCACCCACCGTCCTCCTGTACAGCTCAGCCTCAACGCCACCTCCACCCACCGTCCTCCTGTACAGCTCAGCCACGGGTGTTTTACATCATTTCACATTTATTCTGTGATGGAAATGAATGTTGGATAACGCCCATATAGCTTATTTTAATGAAGGAAATGATATTTATGAAAGTGTCTCACACGCCCATCCACTTATCCCGGCGCCAGGATAATTTGTGTGTAACAATGCCTGCTTATTGCCGCATTGTCCATGCCAATCATTTATTGTTTGCATGATAAAGTGCTATTCTTTCTTTGATGGCTTTTTTTTTCCCGCTAACCCATCTACATACACTCGATAAGGAGAGGGCTTGAATACTAAGTACGTTTCCCAGGCGCGTCGCTCTCCCAGCTAAATTAAGCTGACAAGAAGTACTTGAGATTCTAATTTCCCTGACATACAACTGGGTTACACTGACCAGAGAGCTGGTTCCAGTCTGCGCACTTGCAATGTAGCTGGTTTTGTTTCAGCAGCTGAAAAGACTGCAACGACAAATGAATAACCATACAATGTGCAATCATATGTAATCAATTGAAAAAAGCACAGCCCGCAGCGAGTGCTTGTTCCAAGGTCCGTGAACCGCCCAGGTAAACATGGTCTGTGTTGCGTTTTGCGGGGACAGATGCAAATGTAGACAGGGATACACTCCGTACAGGGCCTGATTCAGACCGTTTAACAAGGCTGTAATTTTTTGCAGATGAAAAAAAAAACATGCTGCACTGCAGGTGGGCCAGATGTAACAAGTGCAGAGACCCTATTAGCGGGATAGTGGGCAGGGCAAAATATTTCCCCCTCCTCCCTGCACTGGCTGCTTTGCCTCTGACTGTGCTGTGTGTGACTGTCAGTGTGTCTTTGTGTGTTTATACATACACACACACACACACACACACACATATAATGATATTATTTAGGAATACAGACTCTACTTGGCATAATGTTTAGGGGCTTTACTGTGGAGTCATGTGTATAAGAGTCTCTAACAGGCGTAATGTGTAGAAAGGGCACTTCTGTGGTGTAGTGTGTATAAAGGGTACTACTGTGTGGTGTAATATGTCTTATGGACACTATGGTGTGGTGTAATGTAAATAAGGGCTTCTAATGTGTGGTTTCATGTGTGTAAAGGCTACTACTGTGTGGTGTATTGTATATAAGGGGTACTACTGTGTGGTATAATATGCATAATGGGTATTACTGTGTGGTATAATGTATATAAGGGAAGTTACTGTAAGGTTTAATGTGACTAACGGACACTACTTTTTGGTGTAACTTGTACAAGGGGTACTACTCTGTGGTGTAATGTGTATAAGGGGTATTACTGTGTGGTGTAATGTGACTAATGAACACAGTGCTATTCTGTGGTCACGCCCCTTCACCATAAATCCAAGCCCTTATATTTTTGGCATGCACTTTTTGCGCACACTGTTTTAAATATAGAGGGAGAAGGGGAACCAATTCGCTTTCTGGCACAGGGTACCAATATTTGGGAAGGGGATGGGGAATTGGAGCTTTTTCGCACAGACTGAACAATGGGTACCAATATGTCTAGTTATGGTGCTGCCTACGTCTGAAGCATAAGAAGTTCATATAGTGCAGTGCCCCTAGCCTTCATCTGCCTATAAACTACTTACACCCGAATTACCGAAAAGCAGGGGATGCAGACTTTATGGGGGCAGATAAAAAGGATGTTTTCACAATCTCTGTAGATAAAACTGCCTGGACCAAGTCAACAAATTTCATTTACTGAGCCACATTTCCCAGGTCCACCATTCCAGCTCCAACATACACCCCCATAAGGGCGCATGCCCGGTGTCTGCTCAATGGTAAGTTACTGTGTGTGGCACGGGGTCCACAACCATCAGAGGAGATGACCAACTAGTGGTCCACACATATACATTGTTATTTACCCTTTGACTGCCAACGTCGCTGTTAAAGATCCCCAAAATATCCGCAAAACAATGCCAGCGCCGTTCACAGCGACTGTTCTATTTTTTGGACGTAATATTAAACATCAGTGAATGGACTTGGTTGTATTTGTATTCATTTATACTGGAAAGAGCAGTTATTTCTTGTCCGTGAATGTATTTATCTCCTCGTTATCGCTGCTGCGAGTACGTAGATGCTGTATATTTCAGTATCCATGTCAATGCACGCAACAGCCTGTACCCCGAGGGGAGAATCACCTACACGCGATGCCATTTCCTCCCAAAGACTGGGCGCAATTTGTCATTTCCTGCTATTTTGTCACAGCGGATTGTGTGTGAAATTCTGATCATCTTATTTGTTGCGTTTGACTTAAGCCCAGAGGTTATAAGCACCTGCAACTTGCAGGACCCGAGCGTGCCACAGTTTTATACCTGTCACAATACGGCACCGCTTCACTAACGAGATGCACCTGCTGCTCCTAATTGCTACCAGAATAGATGAGGACATATTTAGCACTCCGGGAAAACTAGCGGAAGCTGCTGATTCTGATGCACACGGAACTACACACACAGACACATATGTGCATAACTGAAACGTATTAATGAGGACTACAAGATAAAAGGAGATAAACTGACCACACCCAGCCACTCTGCTGCAAGCTTAAATGCTTTGATCAAATATGAACCCCTTGTTTGTATCTGCTACATACATACAGATTTGCAGTGTATTCTTTTTTACAGCCGACAGCAAAAGCCTTTCCTTAAGGCCCATACACACTGGGCGACTTTGAGCTGAAAGGAGCTGTTTTGTCATTTGTGCTGCTTTCAGTGTATATGGAGAGCTTTCATCTAGTGTATATGGAGAAACGATGAGCGGTAAGCACGAAGCACGCTCCCGCATCATCGCTGGCCCCGCCGCTCATCTGCTGGTATTACCATTGCAGCCCTTATTCTGGTTCACTTGCAAAGGCAAATTCCTTCTCAAATGGACAAAACCATGTGCGCTGCAGGTGGGGCAGATGTAACATGTGCAGAGAGAGTTCGATTTGGGTGAGTTATTTTGTTTCTGTGCAGGGTAAATACTGACTGCTTTATTTTTACACTGCAATATAGATCTCTCTTTAAACTAAAACCCCGCCCAAATGTAACTCTCTCTGCACATGTTACATCTGCCCCACCTGCAGTGCACATGGTTTTGTCCATTTGAGAAGGAATTTCCCTTTGCAAGTGAACCAGAATAAGGGCCTGCATGCGGTTCTTTTGCATGTGATGTATTGCATGCAATGCTAGGCGAACCTTCCGGTTCAGAATCAATCCGAGACATTGCTTCTGCAGCCGGGACGACTTGCAGGCTCCAGTGCGATGTGCACAGGACCGCTTATTCAGTCCCCTGCAATTTGGTATTGTTTTCTGTGATTGCTTGCTGCAATCACAGGAAAAGAGCTCAAATTGCAGGTAAATTGCATAGTGTATGGGGGCCATAAGCTCCGTGAGTAAGTTAATGATATTGATGATCCCGACAATCAGTGTGCAGACATTGGAATCCCGACTGCCGGTGCTACGACAGGGTGGTGAGCACAAAGAAGCCCCTTGTGAGCTCGGTGGCTCGCTGCCCTCGCCACAGGTTATATTCCCCCTCTATAGGAGGTAGAGGACCCTCACAAGGGAGAACAGCCCTGTCAGTCGGGATCCCCCTGTCGGAGCACCGGCACTGTTGGGATCCCGATTGTTGCAATGTTACAATGACTAAACGTTAATGAATTGACTCGGCCATATTTGTATTTATTTATACTAAGAGAACAGTCGCTGTGAGCGGCGCTGGCATTTTTAGCAGATATTTTGAGGATCGCTAACAGCAACACCGGCACTCAGAGAAAAAGGGACCACTGATTCCATAAGTACATACACATTGTAAATGAAGTAGTCATTAAAAATTGTTAGAAAATGTGTCTAACTGAAAGTATAATTTACCCTGAGTTCTCTTCATGTCATTTTGTAGGGAGAGGAGCCTGCAAGATAGGAAACAGCATTATCAATCTGTCTTCTGTTGTAACCGGATCCTCCATCTTGGTGCATACGTATGGTGCCACGCATGCAGAATCTGGAAACGTTCTCAAGGTGTGTCTGCATTGAGAATCGCATCCAAGGCTTATTTTGGTCTGTTTGCACGGGGACTGATGTTTTTGTAGTGAGCATGCGCGTTTCTGCGCCTGTGCATACGCAGGGTGCACGCACCCAGGACAGCAGGTGGGTAGCGGAGAGGGGCGTGGGCGGCTGGTGGCCCATTAGCATATGGGAACGCCCAGCATCTCATGTAGGAGGTTACCCCTGCCCTGGGAATGGATGTTACTGTGTAACCAGGGCGGGTGCAAGGCACCGGAGCGCCCCAGGCGAGGGGGGCGCCCCGGTGCCCACCCGCTACACGGGTGGGCACCGGGGGTTCCGCACGGTGTGATCGGTACCTCCCCAGCAACTTACAGAGCCCGGTCGGGTGCCGCCGCCCGGCGGATGAAGATGGACGGCAGCGGGCAGCACTTCACTCCAGCTGGGCGGTACAACGGGAGGCTCCCTCTCTCCTGGTCCTGGACGACGGCACCCGACGGGGCTCTGTAAGTTGCTGGGGGCGCCGCAGGTACCCCTCAGACCGCGCGAACCCCCCCTGCTGCATATAACTCACTCCTCCGGATAGCGCCGCTGGGACCCCTCTGACAGACCCCCCTGCTGCATATACAGTAGCGGGGGGCGGGCGGGGGGGGGAGTTCACCTCCGCTCACCTCCATCCAGGGGGGGGGGGGGGACACCTGGCTGCTCCGAACTTCCGCCCTCCAGTGGCTGGCGCCCTAGGCAAATGCCTAAAGCTGCCTAGTGGTGGCGCCGGCCCTGTGTGTAACATCCATTCGCAAACCCCTGCCAGCGAGTCACCCTTACGATTGGGTGGCACCAGCCAACCATTCGCAAAGTGGGTGTTTGGTGGACTCGCAGAGCTGCAAATTTGCAGCCTTGCAAATTAACCAGAATAACCCAAGTCAGAGTTAGCACTGTTGCGTTCGATTCAGATATCTGGCCCCAAAAATGACTTTGGTCATATATTTCCCTACTGAACAGCCCAATCATAGCCTTGGACTCAGTGCTGCGCGTTGCGAGAGCTTCCAGCGCCATAGCTGTAAGTGGGAGATGTATTAAACCTTCACAATAAGGAAGATAAGTGGCCAATCAGCTTCTAGCATTTTAAAAAAAATGTAGACAAATGATACATGGAAACGGATGGGTTGCTATAATCACCTTCTCCATAAACTCTGTAGAAGGTTTGGTGCATCTGCCTCTCAATGAGGAGGGTAATGTAAAGTTCCCGCACAGGAAGTGAGGTTTGTAGTGAATGTAGCATCTGATTGGATAAGTGCTGTGGCCAATCCAAATGGGTTTTAAATACACGTTGTCCATAGCAAGAGGTACTGTGGCCACTTCAAACAGGTATCAAACACACCTTGGATATGGTGTAGGGTAGTTGGGTCGACACGGCTTAGGTCAACACCTCAAATAGGTAGACATGCTTAAGGTCGACATGGTCTGAAGGTAAACACAAGCATTAGGTCGACAGTGTCTAGGTCGAGAGTCAAAAGGTCGACATGGGGTTTTTTCACTTTTTTTTTTTTTAGCTGACAGTCACCGTGCCCGAAGCATGGCGAGTGCAGTGAGCCATGCCACGGGACACGGCGCACCGATACGGCGCCCATTTTTAAAAACCCACATTGACCTTTTGACTGTTGACCTAATGCTTGTGTCGACCATGAGCATGTTGACCTATTTAAGGTGTCGAGCTAAACTGTGTTGATCTTCAGTGGTCGGCCCGATGCATGTCAACCTTTGGTTGGATGACGCAATGACCCATAGCCATGGATATAGCACAGAAATGATGGGTACACACCAGAACGATGTGGCCTCAATTCCCCTTATTTCGATACAATCTCGACCGATTGTATGTAAATCGGGAATGTTTTAGATCCGATTCCGATGCGATGCGCGTCCCCGCTGGTTGTTTGGAAACCGGTTGCACCGGTGGAAAACTGAGACCTATAACGTATGTATATATATATATCGATGGGCACCCGGGCCAGCTGACTACTTAAGAGCGAGAAGGGCAGTGCCGGACTTTACATGTATTATATATATATATATATATATATATATGTATGTATGTGTATATATATAGTTGCGTGTGACAGACACAAATTACACACAGACATGCTTTTTTTTTTTTTTACAATATTAATATCCGTTTAGTAGACATTAATTTATGAGCGGAATATCACCGACTCCCTGAGAATACAATCGCTGGCAGAAATGTACGGTATGGTTGTAATACATTGTGTGTGTAATAATTGTCGTCCCCCCCCCCCCCCCCCCCCCCGGAGTTGTAGAGCAGTGTGTGAGTATATGCTGTACATAAGCAATGTGTATAGTGTGTAATACAAATATAGGATATACTGTTATATTATCAATATGGTGTATATAAAAGTCATATTTACATTGTACCTAACATATATTACTGAATAAAAATATCATTACAAAGCAATTATTTACATCTGTACATATATAGACAGCAATGTGGAAACATTATCAAGTTGTGGTACTGCAGTATATCATTGGCTGACGGAGCATTCTGGGACTTGTAGTGCGGTTCGTGGCATGCCATGCTTCTCATTCATAGAATTCTCCTGTTCCTACTGCATTAAGCAATCTCCAGTCCTGGCCATGTCTTCTCCTTCAGTGGCAATACGCTGCTTTTCAATCTCCACCTGAGGTAAAAACAGAACATCAAGATTCGTATGAGAAAACCGGAGATAGATGTGGCTGGTCCAGAGAGAGACAAAGTGGACATTCGGGGAAGAAAGGGCAGGGTGGTATCAGAACAATGGAGAGACACATATGTATCAGCGGCGCAACAATGGGTGCAGCCCCAAGTGGCAGGGGTGGGGCAGAGTGCAGGGTCTCTGACCGTCTGCATGGAATCTGCTTAAAATGACCCTCCAAAAATGGCCGCCGTCTTGGAGGAGATAGATGCTAAAGGTCTTACTGGCATATGTCAGGGGAGCGTAGCCTGTACAGCGCTACCCAGAAGTGCCAGATTCCGGGAGCACTGGTGAGCTATGACCGCTACACCAAAGAGCGAGAAACCCCTGGCAACAAGCAAGAAGCCACTGAAAATGAACATATAACCCCTGGCAATGAGCATAGAACAGCTGGCAATGAGCAAGAAAGCCCTGGCAACGAGCATGAAACACCTGGCAATGAGCATGAAACACCTGGCAACGAGCATGAAACACCAGGCAACGAACAAGAAACCCCTGGCAACAAGCAAGAAGCCCCTGGCAACAAGCAAGAAACCGCTGAAAATGAACATATAACCCCCTGGCAATGAGCATAAAACAGCTGGCAATGAGCAAGAAAGCCCTTGCAACGAGCACGAAACCCCTGGCAACAAGCACATAGGGTTACCACCTCATCTTTTAATTCCGGACACTTATTAATTACACAGGTTCTGTGGCAGTTTAAAACCAGGTGAAATGGAGTCTTGAAGTCAGCCAGCCACAGAACCTGTGTAATTAATATGTGTCCGGAATTAAAGATATGAGGTGGTAACCCTACATGCACATAACCCCAAGCAACACGCATATAACCCCTGGCAACAAGCATATAACCCCTGGCAACAAGCATGAAACCCCTCACGATGAGCATGTAGGTAAAAAATATATATAATTTATACATGAAAGGTTTATACATCTCCCAAATTTTCCTGTGAAATACAGGCAGTGGGGCGGTGTAGATTCTACAAGGAGCAGCCCCGTCTCCTGAACTCCCCAGTCACTCCCCACTAAGAATGAATATTTCCCATGGCGCCCCTGACGAGAAATGGCAGCCACCAGTCTGACATCTCCGTCACCTGCTACAATAGTTATTACATCACTTGGGGGTAGATTTATTAAGCTCGTGAAGTGATAAAGTGTCTGGTTTTTATCACTGGCCAATCAGCTCCTACCTGTCATTTTTCAACCAAGCCTGTAACTTCACAGTTAGGAGCTGATTTGCCGGTGATAAAAAACACCTATTTATTGTGATCTCAGCTGGGCTGGTCCTGCCTATCTTATTGATATTACTGTATTATGATTATTGTAACACTAGCGTCTCAGTTGGCTTCAGGACTTCTTTCTGGTAAGACACAAAAGGGTTAAGCATTAACATTTAATCACGTTTTCGGTCCCTGTTAAGCAGCTCCAGCTGAATGCTCAGACACAAGCAGTTTTGCCGAATGATATCATCTTTCTAGAAATGATGACTGGAGCAAGTATATTGTCGCCGTCTCATTAAGTGAACTACAGTATGTTTCCCCAGTGCTCCCACTGTTCCATTCTCTCTGACTAGACATCTCCTGTACCACTCGCTGCATTTTCTATTATTAAGTCTTTGTGACTTGTGAAGCCCCCCAGGGCAGCTCAGAGTCCTCTCCTAACAATAACCTATACTATCGGGTATGAGGATCATTTATATAATTAGTAATATTTACAAGTGGGAAAAAATATATAAATCCATTTTAACCTTCTGAGACTCACATACAAAGACCTCACCCATCCCTCTCCCGTATCTCCTCTTTTTAGGCTCCCACCCGACCTCTTGACTCCACAAACACGCACTGCCTCTCCTGCTAACCAATTACTTCCTCCCACGTCTGCCTCCAAGATTTTGCATGTGCTACTCCCTACCTCTGGAACTCTCTACCTTTCTCCCTCAGACTCTCCACCACTCTACAAATCTTTAAATGGGCTCTCAAGACCCCCGTCTTCATTATTCCCAGTCATCTCTTTTCCTAAGCTTCTGTTTATGCGCAGTTCGACCCTTTCTGTGTCACCCCAGTCTGTCTGTCCATCATCTATAGAATGTGTGCTGTAACGAGCAGGGCCCTCTCTCCTCATATGCTTTTTCTTCTCTTGCTTAGACTATCTTCTACTCCATACTTCCTACAATGGCACCTACAGTATAACCCGGTTTCTGCCACCCTGGGGCTTATTTCAGTGTCATATTTGCTGATGCAGAAATGTATATACTCTTTTCTTGTTTTTCTCATTTGTTTATATACTCTGTTAGGCTTGTGGCTCATTACACATGGTACTGAGGGGAATCGGGGGCAGGTATTCGGCGGGGCGGCGCCTCAGGTGCTCGTTAAGCTGCGATGTTCACAGCTTAATGAGAAAACCAGAATCAGGACCATTGTAACAGACTTTTCAGGATTAAAAAGTGTGACCTCTGCAGGACTGCTTTTGGCCAACAGGTGGCAATACAGAGCCAGGCTTCTCGTTCAGTATTTAATTGCATGGTTGAGTGTAATAAATCTTGTTTCATTTGGACTATTTTGCACCATAACAAATAGAGATGAGAATTTCTTTTAATTCTTTAAGTGCAATAGCCGTATGGGATTTAATTTACCATTCTCATCACATTTTTCCAGTTATTCACAAATCCTGCCCACTTAACTAAGAAGGATGCAGGTGAATCAGGCCCTTGGTCCAGTCAGTGGTTCCCAAACGTTCTAGAATTACCGGGCCTAGATTATCAGCATTGTTTAAGTCCAAAAGTTTCTTATTAAAATTTAAAATCATATTAAATGAAATAAATGATGCTTAACTGTGGTTCTAATTCATAGGTCTTCAAACTGTGGCCCTCCAGATGTTGTGGAACTACAAATCCCAGCATGCCTTGCCACAGTTTTAACACTCCCCTTATAGCAAAACTGTGGCAAGGCATGATGGGATTTGTAGTTTCACAACATCTGGAGGGCCACAGTTTGAAGACCCATGTTCTTATTGTTCACATATTTTATGATTGGCAGCCACTAGCACTGGTTTGGCCTATTACATTGACCATAAATAATCTGTTTTGGTTCTGGACCACCAGCCTGATGCAACACTGCAAGTGTCTCAGGGCACCCCAGGGAGCCTAGGCACACAGTTTGGGAACCACTGCCTTGGCCCATAGCTGTGCAAAATTAACAATGGCCTTGTAATTGGTTGCTTTGTTTCGGTGTCAAAACGTCAGCCAGCCAATCACAAGGCAGTGCCATCGACCTCTATGAAAATGTGACAGTTGGTCAACTCTGCTTGTGCACCTGCCGGATGACCTGGATCATGTGACCTGCTGGGTAGTCTGGACACTGTGGCAGTTATGTACAGCCACCAGCTAAGCAGGGACATTACGGGGTATCAACTCCTAAGGAAGTAAAAAGGGGTAAACCGTTTCCCTGAGCTAATATATATATATTTGTAAAACATTTCTTATTTTTATTTGTTATCCAGGTGTCTAATAAACAGTCCTTGCGGCACAATCACTGTGATAACATGCCATCTGATTCCAAGACAGACTGTTCGCATTGATCTTAGACAATGTGTTTGTACTTGCATGCATACATTTAGATGATGGGCTCTTATAGATGACAGCTATGTACGGCTTGTACACACACTGTATATATCACTGAACATGAGAACCAGCTGACACATGCCTGGCGGTATACATGATGAAAGGCCTATGTCTATGCAGAGAATACAGTCAGTGCGTCATATCTGAAATAACGAGGTAACAGCGCCTGCACCCGATGGACCACTTAAGAGGCTGTCGCCTGACAATCCCAGAATGATCAGAAAGTGTTACTAGAAGGTCCAAATCTAATCGGAAAGTATAATGTTCCACGAAGCATGGTTATGTCCCCCCCTCCCCAATAGCAATTTATATGCAATGTAAACCATTCAAAACAAATGTCAAAATCAATAATACCTGGATGTTGTAGCAAGTTTTCTGGCTGACATGTTTATGGGGCTGGATATCACTCTCGACGCCCATCGATTTCACCTCGGCCCCAGAGACGCATGTAAACGGCATTACAAAGTGCAAGGTGGCGACCGGGTCCCAGCTGGGAGGGATCTCCTGGTCCGAGCCAAGCTCCAGCTTGCAGGAGAAGCTGTGCGGGTGATCCGGACCTTTAACAAGAAAAATAGAAAAGGTTTTGAATGTGAAAAAAACAACAAAATGTGTGTTGCGCAATCAACAGCTGCTGGCACAGGGTTTGTCAGAACCCTAAAATAGGATATAGAAATATAGAAAGGTGTGTGCCAGCGCTGGCTATCTCAATAATTACACGGTTCTCAAAAATACAAATATATACAAATAAAATAAATCTGTATTTTTTGAGAACCGTGTAATTATTGAGATAGCCAGCGCTGGCACACACCTTTCTATATTTCTATAAGGTTTCGGATGTGACTGGAGCGGTTTATTGCAACTGGTGTAATAATATCACACAGGGCGATTAGCACATGGGGATTTGCCGAGGTTCTGCACAATTACCACCAGCTGCACATCACTGGCTGCAGGACACTGAACAGGGCATTTTCAGGGGTGTGGATAATTTGGTCGACTTTCAATAGCTCGACCACTATTGGTCAACGGGCAATAGGTTGACACGTGAAAAAAGGCTGACAGTCTAGATTGACATTAACAAAAGGTCGACTTGGGAAAAGGAAACGTTTTCCATATCTTTTGGTTGTCTATGTCGAAATCTGCTGACGTTTCATACTCACTTGGAACTGCTATATATTAGCATAGAAATTCATTTAGATTTATTTTGCATTTACCAGGGGGGTCAGGATGATATGCCGACAGTGACTAAATTGGTACCCGATTGGTCAATGTTCACAAGGTTGGCATAGACGAAAATGTCAATTGTCCACACATGAAAAGGTTGGCCTGAGTTTTTCACATTTTTTTTCCTCTTTTGGAACATTGTCATACCGTCCACACGGACTACGACTAAAAATGGTAAAGTGTGCATAGAGTAGTGGTAGCTTAGGTGTTGACATTAACATCCTAAAACCATATAAAACTCATGTTGGCCTTTTTCATGTGTTGACCGTTTCCGTGTCGACAATTAGCTCGGGTCAACCTTTTCCCAGTGTTGTCCTTTTGTTGTTCACCTAGATGTGTCCTCATACACTATTGCTGTCATTGCACCCAGGAGCTGCTCTTTCGGCACCAGGTCCGGGACGACTCTGCTAGTGCACATCTTTTTCAAAAATGCATCTTAGTTGCAATGTGTAGTGACTAGGACGCCCCAGGAGACTCTGTTGATCTGATAGGAGACACTTGTATATCTGTGTGCAACGAGTCTCTGAATCTGTATCCGACGTGATACAATGCAAAGGCTGCAGCTTTCTTCATGCCAAGTTCCCAGTGCCGTGTGCTGAGCTGGGGAGAGAGACAGGCTCTCTCTCTCCCTCTTGTTTATTTTTCCATGGGGACGTGGCCATGCCCCCTCCCGGAAGCCCCATTATACCGGGTCTTAGCCAACCTGTTGGCGCCCCTGCAAGTTCCGTTGTACTTTGTACTTGTACGCAGACTCCTTTGCACACAGCAAGACTCACAGCCCAGTAAATGACATAAAGAAGAAGAAAGAGTGATATAGTATGGATGGTAAAAATCAAGCTCCTGATAACAAAAATATCCTACAGCATAGTCAGAGACTGACCGATAATTCCCTCAGCCGACTTAACCACTGAGGAGATGTTGGGCTGCGCCGGGAGACTCTGGTTGCACTGACTGCTCCTCCTTAGTGATAGGAGCCAGACGCTGCATGATAATGTCACAGTGCAGCTCCCGACTCCCTGTCATGGTGGAGGAGCCGGCATTATGATGTCACCTCCTAGACGGGTGACACCTATGTGCAGGTGAGTCGGGGTGGGGGCGCCCCGGTGCCGGGGGGGGGGCGGTAGTTGTGGTACCTGTGTAAAAAACTTGCGGCGCCGGCGTCCCTGCAGTGCTGGAGCGGGCAGGGGTGTCCGTTCCGCGGGGGTACCTGCGGCGCTGTTATTGTGTATAAAGCTGGCGGCGGCCGGCGGGGTCCCTGCAGTGAATAGAAAATAACTAGCGCTATGCGCGGGAAGCGCTAGTTATTTTCTATTCACTGCAGGGACCCCGCCGGCCGCCGCCAGCTTTGAACACAATGACAGCACCGCAGGTACCCCCACGGCACGGACACCCCTGCCCGCTCCAGCACTGCGACAGCGACACAAGTTTTTTACACAGTTCGCTAACCCTCCATGCTGGGGGTGAGGGGCGAACTGCCGCCCTCCAGGTGCCGGCGCCCTAGGCAAATGTCTAGAGCTGCCTAGTGGTAGCGCCGGCCCTGCCTATGTGCGGTCAGCACCCACCTAGTTACCTCTCTGGCACACAGATATACAAGTGTTACATAACAGATTAATCAGCACAGTCTCCTGGCGTGTTCTAGTTGTACTGCAAAACAGATTGCCGGTTCTAGCAGTACCTGGGTGCTCATTTGCGCCGGGCATCTCCTGCCATATGGTGTATTGAAGTTAGGTGTAGTAAGACACTTCTGTATAATAGAATGTACATGTTTTATGCATACAACTATGTAATAAATCATTGAAACACATAAATGCTACAGGTCTAATAAAGACATTCCCAACAGGAAAACTTCTAAAGTGGATGGATCTATTATTATTATTATTATTATTATTTATTTATTAACAGGTTCTTGTATAGCGCACACATATTCCGCAGCGCTGTACAGAGAATATTTGAACATTCACATCAGTCCCTGCCCCAGTGGAGCTTATAATCAAATTAGCCTATCAGTATATTTTTGGATTGTGGGAGGAAACCAGAGTACCCTGAGTAAACCCACTCAAGTGCGGGGAGAATATAGAAACTCCACATTTCCACGGAATCAGATGCACTGCGTGTTTGCAGAATCTGCGGTTATTAAATGAGCCGGCTGTATGTATATTAGCGCACAGTGTATTTCCCACAGACCACACGTTTCATTTATAACTACTATGGAGATCATTTGTCCCTGCGGCTACGTCCGTGTGGATTACATGCATTAGCTGCTGTAGAGAAAGAAATAACACATTTAAGATAATAAATGGTGCAAGGATATAATCCATTTACATGTGAAATCCTGAAATACCGCTTGAACAATAAATTGGACGGCAGATAAAAAAAAATATATGTTATATGAATCTGCCTTATGGCAAAATGTACTGAGAAAAAGTCTAAAATAATCAATCACAGCACTAGATATCTCTGCAGTACCTGGGACATGTGTGAGGCAGGAGATTCGGGCAGCAGGGACGGTGCGATGGTTAGCATTAGTGTCTCACAGCGCTGAGGTCGTGGGTACGATTCTCACCATGGCCCAAACTGTGTGGAGTTTGTATATTCTCCCCGTACTTGTGTAGTTTTCCTCTCATACTCCGAATATACAGTATAGTGGCGGATTAATTGTACCCCAACAAAAATGAACCCTAATCAATATTCTGAGTTGATGCTGATCGTACCCCATCTCAATACATTTACTGTATTTGTTTATTTAATTAAAAAAACACATTTTGATCAAAGTTATGGCAAGTTAGGCAATGGAAGCTCTGCCAAATACGCATCTACTCTTCCAGGCTCCCAAAAATTGGGTGGCGCTCCCGGGAAATTTGGGCAAGTCTCCTGGATTTAATTGAACCCTGCCGCCCACTTACCGAGTAAAGTGGGCGGACCAGGTAGCTGATGATGATTTGGGCTGAATTGTGTCATTGTAGCCATACCCCCAGCTATACAATTCTGTTGTCCCGCGTCACACCCCCTCTCTGCCCCTTATGCAAAGCCACGCCCTCACACATTTACCGGAGGGGACAGCCAAACATTCGCCAACTATGCCTTGGCTGCTGTATATTACTCCACGTTTTCATGTTGTAAATACATTTATATTTGGCTCACTGAAAACAATTTGCAAGCAACTGTCCTGATTTTTTCAGGATATTTCCGCTTTTTGCTCAGTGTCCCACCGTCCTACCCCTGGTGCCAAGCAGTGAAGGACGGTCGGCTCCCTCTCGCTGCTCTGCTTAGCAGAGCAAGTGGCGCATAGATCAACCCGCATTTGGTTATGTTCCAATTAAGGATTTTTCATTGTGGAGCGCAGGGCTGGACTAAGGACCTTATTCTGATACACACGCAAAGCTGCGAGTGGATAAAACGCCACCCCCCACCTGCACGTACGCCCGCCCTCCCTCGCTCACGAATCACCCATTGGCAGCATTTGGTGCGGGTGAGAATGATTTCTGTATCTACCATCTCTTGTGTCTTACATTTGCGAGCGCACTGTGTTAGGTGCGAACGAGGCGGCGAACTAGCAGGGGATCGTGTCAATCAAAATAACTCTGTAAGTGCCATATGGACATGGTTCGAAATGATATAGAGAAGAGCTGGAAAAGCTGTGGTTTTCCAGCTGTTGTGAAACTACGAGTCCCAACATGCCCTCCCACCGATCATCTGGTAAAGCATGCTGGGACTTGTAGTCTCAGAACAGCTGGAGAGCTATAGATTAGCCACACCTCATCTGATGAGCAGTGGCAGTGCTGTGTGGGTGTGGCCAGTATCATGGAGGCGTAAACATTCCTGTCCACCAGTTGTTCCCATCCTCAAGTACCCCTTACAGTTGCTACAGTATGAGGTCGATGGGTCAACACTAATTAGGTTGACACTCAATAGGTCACCACTATTGGTCGACAGGCCACAGGTCGACACCTTAATAAGATTCATACTTAACTAGCCACGTGGACGTAAAGGGAGAATTTATTAGTGCGCCCGAAGCATGGTGAGTCATGTGAGGGGCCGCGATATGGTGTCATTGACGATGTAAGCCAACATAGACACCAAACATTTTTTTTTAAATCATGTCGACCTTTTCTATGGCAACCCATTGTTTGTTGTCACCATTCATTTTGTCCCTGTCAACCTAGGCTATGTCGTCCTTTTTAAGGTGTTGACCTATGGCGTGTCGAACAATAGTGGTCGACCTACTGTGTGTCAATCCTAATTGGATCAACCTTATGACCCATTCCTTAACAGTTCGGGCTTTGCAAGTCACCCAACCAGTGCACTGTGTATCACCAACTGTCACATTTTAAAAATCCACAGGAAATCCTGAACTGCTGGGGGTACTCGAGGACCGGAGCTGGGAACTTTACAGCTTTACACCATAAGATCCAGTGTCTTCCGAAATACATAAAAGATTATAGATATACAATTTTAATACGTATAATTTATGGGCGACTGTGTGGCCTTCTGAGACTTGTTAGCCACATGCTGTTAGGATCACGGGTCTATAATTTTGTGGAGGCCTGGGTCGGTAGCACTATCCACCCTGTTGCTGCGGTGTGTTTGTATGTATTGTTCATGCAATATGGTACAGAAAAAGAAAATAATGACATCCATGGTTCAAAAACAAAAATGTGTGCACAATTGCAGTATAAATAACGTGATCAAAGATATAATTACTAGAATTTTTATCTGGGAGCCGGTCAATCTTCCAAACCACGGCCTTGTACGCATTTTCGTATTTTGCTGTTCCGATCGTCACTTGGATGACTGGCTCAGATTCGATTTCATACGCAGACCCAAGACAAGCTCTGCGATTCATTTTCGTCTTCAGGGACCTCTGCCTCTGAAGGCTAACAGTCCACAGGGCTTTCACCCACTGAGCAGGGACTGGGAAATGGATGGTCACATTTTCACAGTATTTCATTGGTGAAGAAGCCGCAACACTACTGGACATATTTAGGAAAGCTTGGAGCTCCACGTACGCTCCCTGCACCACAACCAAGCTCTTCATGGAAAACGGAAGCTCTTGGACACTGCAAGGAGCTTTGAAGCGCATGAGTTCAAACCTACACGCATCCGGCGGGGTGAATTTAATTATCCTGGTCTTTTCAAATTCCAGTGTTCTAACGCACTTGTGGAAATGATAGTCATCAATATTAATCAACACTTGTTCCCCCTCCTTTGTAAAATAACTGTCAGATAACTTTTGAAGTTCAGAATCATTTAACGTTAAGAAACACTCCATGCCACTGTTGATAAAACAAAGACCATAGACGTGACAAATCAAGGCCTTCTCCTTCACTTTCCCTTTCTTGGTGACCTCTCCCCAAAAATGGTCCACAATTTCCACAAACATTTCCGGCTCTTCGTAAGTTCTCTTTTGCTTTGAAACTGGCGCCAGCAACAATAGCTCCTCCTCCATGGTGGTAATGAAGTCCAATAAATCGTGGTAGTTCGTGGTCCCCAATTTTAACATCTGCTCAATCTCTGCCTCTCGGACTACTTCGAATTTTGGGTGGTATTTCCTTTTTTCCACATAAGTTATATTTTCAATCTTAACAGTGTGTATTTTATCTGAAACGCCTAAGTTTTCGAGCTTTGGGTCGGAAAGTCTGCAGAATTGATGAAGCTGAAAGTCTTTGAACGGTTTTTCAAGGCCCCTTTCATAATACATTTGCAGAATTCCACCTGCGAGAACTTTCAGGTAAATAGGTCCCCATTGCCTCGAAGACATCACATTCTTTTTCTCCGGTATCCTCAGCATCAAAGGCCACCCATCTCTTCTCTGACTTCTAAAGAGACTTTGTGGAATAAATGATGGGCTCCGTTTCTCGGCACCGACAAGCTGGTGTTTCAGATTGTCAGGTGGGTCAATCTTTAAGTGCTGAAGCCTTTCGCACACGTAACTGAAAGAACACTGGTTAAGACTTTTTTGGTTATTAAAGGCTTCTCCTTCCATTGTATTATATCCTTGTTTTGCAGATATTTCTTCTTTTACATGAGACTCTGCTGTAGTGCATCCACCAGTGGAAAAAATAAGGTCACTGTCCCAAAATGGGCTTGAAAAAGTACAGTCACTATGAGAGTGGTCTACGTGGGGAGTTGACAAGCGAAATAAATGATCAATCTCTCGACAAGTGGAAAGATTTGTACCATTGATCCCTGAAGGTGATGAATTGCATGATGCATGGTTCGGTGTGGATGGACTTGATGACTGAGGGTGGGTCCAAGACCTCTCTGGAACAGGGTACAAGTTATAAGACCCTACCTTGGGAGTGTACGGTGTGGATGTGCTGTCTTTGACCGGTGTGCAGAGAGGTGAGTTTTTTGGAGGACCAGGACTCATGAAGAAGTCAATTATCGGAGATGTGTGAGGGCTGGTGGAGTTAGAGGAAGATGCGCTGGTTGTCTCTTCGCGAGACAGGCTCAGTTTAAATCCACTTGATTTAGGATTAGGATTGTAAACACCATGAGGACATATGAGAGATTTCTGCGGGGACTGGAATGGTTTCTCATCATCAAAAGTCACCCAGTTATCTGGATTTGCCGAACACATTTTCTCTTGTCTCGATTATTTGAACTTTGGGATTTTCTAGAAGAAAAAAAAACAACTTAATATCTTTTCAATTTATTGTCATCACTTATGCAAAAACATATGTTTAAAGTGTCATAGGAGGATGTTTATATATATATATATATATATATATATATAATATATATATATATAAAATATATCTTCCCCCCCCTCCCAGTGTGTAGTCAAAAAACTGGAGGTCCCATCCACTGATTCCACCACTCACCACTGGTGTTTTATCAGCTCTTATTGGAACGGACATAAAAACAGAATTTATGCATGGAATCTGTAGCAACCAAATGGGCAAGAGATAGAGGAAAAACAACACATGGGATTGCGTTTGGACTGCCTGAGCAATTGTAGTCCCATGGAGATGCTGTCAGAATCCTGGCAGTCGGGATCCAAACATACAGAATATCAACAATGGAATCCACACAGGCAGAATCCTGATGGATACCAATGATAAGTACAGGGTTTAGGGTTAGGCTGTGGGAGGGTAAGGTTAGGTTTGGCTAGGTAGGGGGCAGGAAGTTAGGCAGTGGAAGTGGGTTGGTTAGGCTGTGGGAGGGAACGGATAGGGTTGGCTAGGTAGGGGACAGTCAGGGTTAGGCTGCAGGAAGTTAGGCAGAAGGAGTGGGTCGGTTAGGGTTAGGTTGTGGGAGGGGATGGGTAGGGTTGGCTAGGTAGGGGCAATTAGGGATAGTCTGCAGGAAGTTAGGCAGAAAAAGAGGGTAGCTTAGGGTTAGGCTGGGGGAGGGAACGGATAGGGTTGGCTAGACAGGGGGAAGTTAGGGATAGTCTGCAGGAAGTTAGGCAGAAGGAGTGAGTCAGTTAGGGTTAGGTTGGGGGAGGGAATAGATAGGGTTGGTTAGGTAGGGGGCAGTTAGGGTTAAACTGCAGGAAGTTAGGCAGAAGAAGAGGGTCGGTTAGGGTTAGGTTGTGGGAGGGAACGGATAGGGTTGGCTAGGTAGGGGACAGTTAGGGTTAAACTGCAGGAAGTTAGGCAGAAGGAGTGAGTCAGTTAGGGTTAGGCTGGGGAAAGGGACGGATAGGGTTGGCTAGACAGGGGGAAGTTAGGGATAGTCTGCAGGAAGTTAGGCAGGAGTGGGTCGGTTAGGGTTAGGCTGGGGGAGGTTACGGATAGGATTGGCTAGGTAGGGGGCAGTTAGGGTTAAGCTGCAGGAAGTTAGGCAGGAGTAGGTCGGATAGGGTTAGGCTGGGGGAGGGGACGGATAGGGTTGGCTAGGTAGGGGCAGTTAGGGTTAAACTGCAGGAAGTTAGGCAGAAGAAGAGGGTCGGTTAGGGTTAGGCTGGGGGAGGGAACGGATAGGGTTGGCTAGACGGGGCAGTTAGGGTTAGGCTGCAGGAAGTTAGGCAGGAGTAGGTCGGTTAGGGTTAGGTTGTGGGAGGGGATGGGTAGGGTTGGCTAGGTAGGGGGCAGTTAGGGTTAAACTGCAGGAAGTTAGGCAGAAGAAGAGGGTCGGTTAGGGTTAGGCTGGGGGAGGGAACGGATAGGGTTGGCTAGACAGGGGGCAGTTAGGGTTAGGCTGCAGGAAGTTAGGCAGAAGAAGAGGGTCGGTTAGGGTTAGGCTGGGGTAGGGGACAGATAGGGTTGGCTAAGCAGGGGGCAGTTAGGGTTGGGCTGCAGAAGGGTTAGGAATAGGGGTAAATACTTATGATCGTCAGGATGCCACTGTCCAGTATCCTGACCGTCAAGATTCTGACTGCCGGGATTTTTTACCCCACCATTTGCTTGGATGGACTTTTGATTACTCCTGGGGCAGGAGGATTATAACATAATCATTTTTTTTTTTGCTAACATTATACTAGACACAGGAAAAAAACAAGGAGAATATTAGAACAATTTTTATTAATACATTTGTGAAACATAAACTATGACAAACACTCAAAAACGGGTATAGCCGAAGCACAGGATCACGGACTTGCCAATTTATCTAACACTGAATATTTTGCCAGTGTGTAAACCACGAGATGCAACAGGGGCAGAAAAACCATTCTGTGAATTGCATGTTTTCCAATCTGCTATCATAATTTTCCTAACCCCAAATTATCCTGCCCAAGGCTGTTCCTCCGACCCGCTGCCTTATTACAGGCTTGCTGCTAAGGCAGAATAACCAGGAGTGCTAATTTCCAAGCATACAATTTAGACCGAAGCATTGCTTTTGATTTTTATTGTTAATGAACAATACGCTTTCAGCGTCCTCGGAAGCCGACACACATCCTTAGGCGCTGAGCAAACCAACGCGTATACAGACCCTTCCGCTAGAAAGACCGTCAGCATTATTTGTGAGCGCACCTATAATTCTCCTGTAATTGTAAGCCATTCTTATAGAGTTTAAAAATATATTCTATATTCTTACCAGGATTGTTGTATACAAAACAGAATATATATATTCAGGAATAGAATTTACAGGGGATAATTTCTAACCCTGCTGGAGACTGCATTTAAACGCAAGCGGGGGAAGGGAGGGAAAAAAAACCTCCATTTACAAAAAAATCTGTTTATCAGTTCTGTGTGTAATGGAAAACGAGGAACCCCAGACATTCTCCCATCAGAAACAGCCATATGCATAAATATTAACGCCGCTAATGCCGTACCATTAATGGCTGCGAAGATGTTTTCCCTTACAGCTAAAATACCAAAGTATGTCATTATTTTCACATACATAAGTCATGATGCGCCAGCAGAATGGAAACTATATTTTTTTATCGGTATATTTTTCCACAAAAAGCAATTTCTCTTTTCTTATAATTTTTCCTTTTTTTTTTTCTGCTTTCAAACTATATAAAAATATCTGCAGCACCCTAATTTACATGCAAGCCTCTGTAACAGCGATAGGCTGGGGGCTGAGACGGCTCCAGCCGGGTCCTCCTGGTATGCAAATGAGGGAAATGTTTTCCAACACTCGGTTTGTAGAAGAGGAAAATACTTCTCCCACGCGCTGCGTTTTTGCATTCTCCGGTAATGAGCAGTAAGGTAGAACATCCATTTCTATTATTTTCTACAGGTTTTGTTAAGATGCAGAATTGTACAATATAAGTGACAGCCAAACAAGTCCAAATTGCTTTATTAACAGCTCATATACATAGAAATGTCATGTTCACATTCATGTAAATGAAAGTCTCCGGTTTTAAGGAGGTTGGATAATTATGTTCTGGGCCTGATGCAAAAGGTAAAATTGCTCAGTGTTTGCCATTTTTCTGCTCATTGCATACAGTACTTGCCTACTTTGGTGTTCTCCCCGCCAGGAGAAGCCCGGAGAGGAGACCAGAGGCTTCATGTCAGAGGGGTGGGGACGAGGCTGGCGAAAACCAAGTCCCGCCCCCATGCCAGTCAAACTCTGCAATTCGCAGGGCCTTGTATGGGGGATGGGCTAAAATGATGCTATTCACATTATTTCAGCCCTGCCCCCTCACCGCAGAATCTGGTATATGTTGTATATGTTTTCGGGGTTTTTACCGCATTGCCAAATGCAGCAAAGCCTCAACGCTGGGGCTTCGCTGCGGGGGGTTATGCCAGTTCTATATGGCGTAACCCCATGGAAGCCTATGGGCTTCCCTTCACGCCCCCCGCCGCCCCGCGCACCCCCCCCACCGATCCACAATGCCCCTCACCTGTGTTCGGGCAGCCTCCTGCTGTGCTGCCCGGACCAGTGATCTCCTGCCTGCACCTCTTCCGAGTGCAGGGAGGAGGAAACGGAGCCGTCACACAGCCGGCTGAGGGTGCAGGGAGGGAGGGGGACCCGCAGCACATCGCCGCCCATCGCCTTGGCGTTAATAATCGCATATTTTACTGCATATGCGATTATTAACAATGCGAATGCCGGCGATGTGCTGCGCTGGTTGTTAGAGAATCCCGCCCTCGGTCCTCAGGACCCCAAACAGTGCACGTTTTCCAGGTCGCCCGGCAGGTGCACAGGTGCACTCTTTACTCCTTGACACATTTTAAAAGATCCACAGGTGGAGCTAATTATTTCAACTTGAAAAACGTGCACTGCGTGGGGTCCTGAGGACCTGTGGCTTAGAAAATGCTCCTATATCGCTACGTGTGTAGGCCCCACATTCATGGATATGAATAAAAACTTTTACCTGTGACTCTCAAATTTTACATGTATATATGTCTAGTAAGGAACAATGGGTAGATGTATGAAGAGGTGATAAGGGAGGAGAAGTGCCTGGTACTTTATCACCGGCCAATCAGCTCCTGACTTTTAAGTTACAGGCTGGGTTAGAAAAGAGATTGTTAGGAGCTGATTGGTCGGTATTTAGGGCATATAGGAGAATATGCTGTAGGGTATATAGGAGAATTAGATCGTCATTTAAAAAGCATATGGGTGTTTTATAAGCATAAATAAATACCGGCAGAATACCGACGAAGGGGATCCCAACAGGGATCAGGTAAGTATACTTACCTTCCCCCTTGCCCCCCTAACCTTCCCTCCCACAGCTTAACCCTTCCTCCCCATTCAGCTGCAACCAAACACTAACCCATCCTGCTAGCGCCTAACCCCCACACCACAACGCCAAAACATAACCACCCCATCTAAGTGCCTAACCCTCCCTCTTCGCAGCCTAGCCCTAACCTTGCAATACTGCAGCGTAACCCTAATTCCCCCCCCCCCCCCCCCCCTGTGCCTAAACCTAAGACCCCACCTGGCCTATCACTCCCAGGGCGGGATGTACTAAAGGGAAAATGCGGTAAAACCCCCGTTTTACCGCATTTTCCTATGTATCATCACCCGTTCGCCCCGTTTTCGCTGGCCAGGGTATCGACACCCAGAGGGTGGCGATACCCTATAGAAGCCTATGGGCTTCTTTCGCCGCCCGCCATACGCCGTCCGCGCGCCGCCCCCCCTCCCGTCCTCCTTTAACCTCCTCCTCCCCCTGGTGTGACAGCCGGGAGGACATCCGGCTTCAGGGGGGAGGAGGAGATGCAGGGGGACGCTGGCAGCCGCCGGGAGGTGACGGAGACCCCCGCAGCCCACATCACAGGTATCGCGGGGGTCTCCGTTACTGCAGCCCGATGCTGGCCGCATATGTTAGTACATATGCGGTAGCATCGCGGCGGCTGCCGTGCGAAGGGCGGCGATGTATGTTGATACATCCCGCCCCCAGTATACTTACTTTTGGTGTTGGCTTTCCGGCACTGGTCTCCTGGCGGTGGTCATGACGCTGGCGGCATTAGTATTGTGACTGCCAGCATCCTGTCCGCTGCGGTGCTGAACACCTCACCATCTAACAATGATATGAGCGGTATGAGGACAAGTCTGGAGATCTAAAGGGTATTTAACCACTTCTATCAATAATTACTTCCATTAAAAAAATGGCCAGATGTTTTTTTTAGCAGAAACAGACGAAAACCTGCACTGTTGGTGTGCCTTGAGGACCGTGGTTGGGAATGCCAGCTGTGGAGGAATGCCACCTCTGTAATTCGCCTGAGCAAGGAACAACCGTACCCACAACAACCCACTCCATCTCTTCCAGATGATCACAAACCATCTGCGGAGGAATGCCACCCCACTAGTTTGTGGGATACCTACAGTTACCACCGACTGGGACCTATTTTTGGGCTCAAAAGGAGAAGGACACTGGAAGAGGTGATATAATATAATTTATTAACATCGAAGCAGCCATTGTTATATGACCTTTTATTATCATTACCATTTTTAGGTACTCTTTACCTAGAAGGGCGCCCACGATTTTGATCGTGGGCATCGTTAGTAAAAAAAAATTGCGTCGGTCGCATCGCATGCGACCAAAAAAATCGCATTCGATGCGACCGACGCGATGCCCGCGATTTCCCATAGGGAACAATGTTAAATGTCCCAATTGACCCGATTTTCCTGTTCAATGTCTCAATTGACCCGATTTTCAATAGGAAACAATGTTAAATGGCCCACAGATGCCAAATAGGCACCCTGAAGTGTGAAATGGCCCCCACAATTGTTAACGCCACCCCACGATCAACGTGAACCCGAAGCGTGGCGAGCGCAGCGAGCCCGCGGGGGGCGGCGGTACGTGTCCTACGACCTTTTCATACCCCCACTATCCACGTCGGCGTGGAGTTGAGAATAGAAAGTGTGAGCGCAGCGAGCCACCGAGACCAAAGCGTGGCGAGCGGACGCGGACAGCTGTGAAGCCCGCGAGGGGACGCGTATACCTGTGAAGGTGTCCGCGTGCGCTCGCCACGCTTCGGGTTGACGTTGATCGTGGGGTGGCGTTAACAATTGTGGGGGCCATTTCACACTTCAGGGTGCCTATTTGGCCTCTGTGGGCCATTTAACATTGTTTCCTATGGAAAATCGGGTCAATTGAGACATTGAACAGGAAAATCGAGTCAATTGGGACATTTAACATTGTTCCCTATGGGAAATCGCGGGCATCGCGTCGGTCGCATCGCATGCGATTTTTTAGTGAATGCGATGACCGCGATGGGCGCCCTTCTAGGTAAAGAGTACCCATTTTTATGATAACGTCTATTCTTTAGTGTTATAATAAATGATTAAATATACGTAGATTATTTTATTTACTGCGCAACCTGACTCCACCCTCTATAGCGCAGCTGTCACCTGCGCTTGCTTCTGTTACACATAAGGGGACATCATGCCCTTTTTCATTGTTGGCGCCCGCCCCAAATTTGGTGCTATACAACTCAATCTAGAGATTTAGCGAATGGGTGAAAAAATCCTTCAATAATCAGCGACCATTGAAGGATTTTCACCCATGCGCTTAGATCGGTGTGCGTTCGGCGAAGCGGCGTTTACCTGTTCGCAAGCTCTAGCGAAAAGGTCTGAATCAGGCCCTTCATTTCTTATCGCTGCAAATGGCGCCAATCAAAATGACAATCATCAGGTGTATAAGGCCCTGGATTAGCAAACGCTGCACAGTCCTGTCCATTATTCACTATTGGGTCCGTAGGAATATGCTAATCCTAAATGTAATCACAGCGGAGAACATTTGGGGGAAAACAAACGTGTTGCCTCGGCAACTGCAGGGTGAAGCACACAGCGGGGAAGAACTTGACAGCAACGGTACAAGGCATTAACAAATATGATGAATAGAAATATCAATCAGCTGACATGAGAAAATGGCTACAACAAGAACACACAGTATAATAAGGAAAACATTTCTATAGGTACAAGGCGGCCGGCATATATAAGATAGGAGCAGGCTTGCCTACCCTCCCGGAATTGCCGGGAGGCTCCCGAAAATCGGGTCCCCCTCCCGGCCCCCCGGGAAGGTCGGCAATCCCGCTTTTGTCTGGCAGCCCCCGCACCCCCCTTTCTTACTGCACTAATTACCTTTTTTCACGGGTCTGCGGCAAGGGGCGGGACTATAATGACGCAAATTGCCCCTACTCGCGGACCCGTCAATCGCGGCATTCGCCCTGATTGGGGGCAGGGCTTTCAGTTATCAGACCCGTCCCCACCCCCTGACCTGAAGATCCGGCTGTCCACTCCGGGCTTCTCCCGGAGAGGCTTCTCGAAAAGTCTGCAGGTATGGATAGGAGTCCATAGACCTACAGATGAAGCAGCTCACATTGGCGCTGCTCCTGGCCATTCTATTGCCATTTGCCAGCCGTCATCAGAAGGGAGCGCGCACAAGACGCTCGCATGCCCCGTCCTGATGGAGCCCTCCGCCGGCTCCCCGCTGCTCCCCCGTAGCTGCCCGCACCCCCCACTTGCCCTACCAGTCTCCCTGAAGCGGAAACGGGCAGGGAATCTGCTCCCCGCTGCCGTGCCGATGGGGACGTGCGAGCGAGTGTATTCCCTACCACATGTATACAATCATTTATTCTAGGGTTAATATTTGTTAGGAGCCAAATAACCTACCAGTAGATTTTTGGGCGGAAACCAGAGTACCCATAAGAAACCCACTCAAGTACAGGGAGTATATACAAACTCCACACAGTCAGGGTCATGGTGGGAATCGAACCCATGACCTCAGTGCTGTGAGGCAGTAATGTAACCATTACACCATCCGTACTGCCCCGTATATATAACACATGGTGGGGATAGAACCCGTGACCTCAGCGCTGTGAGGCAGTAATGTAACCATTACACCATCTGTACTGCCCCGTATATATAACACATGGTGGGGATAGAACCCATGACCTCAGTGCTGTGAGACAGTAATGCTAACCATTACACCATCCGTACTGCCCCGTATATATAACACATGGTGGGGATAGAACCCATGACCTCAGCGCTGTGAGGCAGTAATGCTAACCATTACACCGTCCGTACTGCCCCAAGAAGCTAGGAGAGTAGATGCGGAGGGTGAGATTTAATAGGATGAGAGATTCAGAAAGTGAGAAATTTGGGAAGAAATCTCTTTTTTTTTTTTAAAGCGGCAATCATTTACACGGCAAAATCAAACTGGTTTTGCAGTGTAAATGATTGCCGCTTTAAAAAAAAAAAAAAACGAGATTTCTTCCCAAATTTCTCACTTTCTGAATCTCTCATCCTATTAAATCTCACCCGGAATGTCACTTCAGAGTTGGACCTTGTCATCAGTCCCTGCCCCCAAGATGGGGAAATGCAGTGATTTTCGGGTATGGATGGAGCTAAATGATGTTGTTCCTGTATTTTAGCCCCATCCCCTTTGAATTGTTGAAGGGTTTTCACTAACTTTATTATCATTCTGCCCTCTACTGAGGGAACAGGGCAGGATTCAGCTGGATGCGGGAGACTGACCAACCCTTCAGGGTCTGCAGGAGACTCCCCTAAAAATCATGACCCTCCCGCAGGTTCTGGGAGGGGGTGTGGATCAGTTGGTCACCAGCAAATTGTTAGACAGTCATTAGGTCGACACCACTAGGCCAACATGCATTTAGGTTGACATGTGTCTAGGTCGACATGCAGGAAGGTCGACATGAGTCTAGGTGGACATGGGTTAAGTCTACAGGGTCATACGGTCAACAGGGTCGTTAGGTCGACATGGGTTAGGTCGACAGTCAAAAGGTCGACATGGGGTTTTTCACAGTTTTTCTACCCGAATGTCGACTGTCGTCATGGACACAGGTTAAAGTGCACCACATCTTCTCGCATGGCTCATTGCGCTGGCCATGCTTCTTGCTCGCCACGCCCTAGTGGATGGTAGGGCATGAAATACTGCCTGTCGGCTTGAAAAAAAGTGAAAAACCACATGTCGACCTTTTGACTTTTGACCTAACCCATGTCGACCTAATGACCCTGTCGACCTAGACTCATGTCGACCTTCCTGCATGTTGACCTAATGGTGTTGGCCTAATGACCGTACCCCCTGGGAGGGTCAGCAAGTATGCCCAATAGCTATGTACTCACAGTATTACAGCTGCTTGCTCAGTTCTGTACGATAGGAAGCCCCTCACTATGGGGCATATTGTCCTGCTTGTCCCTGGCACATTTCATATGCAGTAAGATAGAATGAACTGGTGTCATAAATAAAACCGCTCCGCGCAAAGCACATTAGTATGCCCAAGATGCCGCCTCTAATTGTAAGCCATCAGCGCAGTATAAGAATAAAGTAATAATAATAAGAATAATTAAATCTAAATATAACGACTTAAAATGCAGCAGATGCTGTGACTTTGAAAAATTTGCATACAACTAAAATTACAGCTCAGCGATCTTAAAGCAAAAACACTGATATTTGCGGTGACTTTGTTCCTCCTTATTTTGTTTTCTTTGTGAATGCTCAAACATGATAAAGACCAGTGCTGACAATGAGACATTCGGGAGCATGCTGGCTCCAGCACCACCGTAGCAGAGCAGCCCCGCCCCGCCCCCTGTGCAGGCCCCACCCCTGAGTGCATGACACAACACAGAGGGGGTGGGACCACCAGCTATCAGGAAGCTATTGCCCGTTTTGGGCGCTATTGTGACAAAAGATCTGAGTTTGCTCCCATGAGCGCCGCCCAGTAACACCCAGAGAAAGATCCAACCGAGATCTGTTGGATGGAGATACTCCAAAATCTGACCATGCTCTGTATGCTGAAACTCGCTATTTCCATCAGTGCAAACAGATCTGTCTATAACTCAGAATTCCCCCAACTTGCTAGGCCAATCCCGGGATCAGCTGGATACCAGGATTTGGCCCCACAATTGGCGGGATTTGAATTCTGGGATTGAAGTTTCCAATCTCAGGATTTCTAAAAATAAAAAATGTAATAAAGTCAATCGTGGGATCCCTGGATTGAGAATTTTTCAATCCTGAATCCTGGGATTCCAAAAATGCCCCGGGATTGGCATCCCTATCCCCAATGAGAGGGAGTGATAACAATTTAAGATGGTAGATTAAGAAACCAAACATCAGACCTCAAAATACACATGAAAAAGAAAGACAATACACAAAGGGGCAATAGACTGTACTGTATAGTATGGGAGGTCTGTTAGCCTCACTAGCCATGTACCTATACATGAAAAAGGGGTGTGGTACAGGGGTCCGATAGTCATTAGCCCGAGGTCGGGATCCCGACTGGCCGGACCCAGACAGCATGAGGAGCGCAACTAAGCCCCTTGCGGGCACAGTTGCTTGCTACGCGAGCCACCTATTCTATTCTCCCTCTATGGACGGCTATTTGACGAAGCTGGTTGACTTTAAGAATTAAGAATTCAAAATGAAATATATTTCTGCCAATAAATAGTAGTTACCAACCTGATATCTCTATCGCTGTTGAGAAGATGACAATCACTTCTACCTCTCAAGCTCGCTGCCTAGGTGTTATCCTTGACTCAGAAATTTCCTTTGTTCCTCACATTTAATCTGTCTCAAAATCATGCCACATGCACCTAAAAAACATATTTAAAATTCTCCCCCTTACCTACAAGACACTGCAAAAACTCTAATCCATGCTCTCATCATCTCACGCATTGATTATTGCAATAGTCTCCTGGGTTGGGATCATTTGGTCTATTGCATTATGGTAGAAAGTCATTAGGTAGAATCCATTAGGTCGACATGCTAAAAGGTCGACATGATTCTAGGTCGACATGGGAAAAGGTCGACATGATTCTAGGTCGAAAGGTCATTAGTTCGACAGGTCATTAGTTCGACAAGGTCATTAGTTCGACATTGTCTATGTCGACATTCACAAGGTCGACATGGGGTTTTTCACTGTTTTTTTTACCTGAATGTCAACACAGTCGACATGGACACAGTTTAAAGTGCACTGCATCCCCTCGCATCGCTCGCTGCGCTCGCAATGCGTCGGGCACGGTGCCTCGCTACGCTCGGCACACTATTTTATTCTCCCACCACGCCCTAGTGGATGGTAGGGCATGAAATACCGCCTGTCGGCACATGTTGGCTAAAAAAACAGTGAAAAACTCCATGTCGACCTTGTGAATGTCGACATAGACAATGTCGAACTAATGACCTTTTCGAACTAATGACCTGTCGAACTAATGACCTTTCGACCTAGAATCATGTCGACCTTTTCCCATGTCGACCTAGAGTCATGTCGACCCTTTAGCATGTCGACCTAATGGATTCGACCTAATGACTGTCTACCATAATGCAGTAGACCAAATGACCGCATCCCAGTCTCCTTATTGGCCTTCCCCAATACAGACTCTCACCACTACAGTCCATCATGAATGCAGCTGTGAGGCTAATCTTCCTAGCCAGACATTCATCGTCTGCAAAGCTACTCTGTCAGTCACCTCATTGGTTACCTGTATTCTACCTTACTCAATACAAAATTCTTTTACTTACACACAAAGCCATAAACCAAACCACACCAACATACTGTACATATCTTCACTTATCTCAAAATATCATCCAACCCGACCTCTACGCTCCTCCCAAGATCTGCGTCTCTCATCCACACTCATTACCCGCTCCCATTCCCGACTGCAGGACTTTCTACGGGCTGCACCCACTCTGCGGAATCCCTCCCAAGCACAATAAGACTCTCCTCCAGTCTCCAAACCTATAAGCGTTCCCTGAAAACTCATCTCTTCAGGCAGCCTATTAGATTCCTGAACCAGTCACAGAACCTTGCATTCTGGTGGAATCGATGCAATAAAGAATACAGTATCTATCCTTATGTATCAATGCCTATTTCCCAATAGATTGTAAGCTTGCGAGCAGGGCCCTCCTACCTTTTGACTGTAAATACCCTGTTTGTTGTATCACTGTCTCCTTTGTAAAGTGCTGTAATATGTGTGCGCTATATAGGAAACTGTTAATAAATAATAAATAAATAAGAATCCTTTTCACCTGGTTTTAATCAACCACAGAACCTGTGTAATTAATATGTGTCCAGAATGAAAGGGATGAGGTAGTAACCCTAAAGATCACTAACAGATTAGTATGAACCAGCAACGTGCACCACACACAGTCATGCATGCACTTTATATATCAATTCTGAATATATTTTTATTTATATTCTTGCCACATCTGTATACCAATGTAGTGTTCATTCTAGCACCTGCTATCTTTGAAAACCCATGCAGTTCCTCTTCCCTGCCTGGGGTGTCGCTGTCTGCTGTAGTGCTTCTAGCATAGTGTGGTCTGTAAATCAGCACTGATATTCAAACCAGACCTGTGCTAGAAACACCACAGCAGAAAGTGAGGGGATGCAGTTACAATCCTGGCGGTCGGGATCCCGGCGTTCGGAATCCCGACCGCCGAAATGCCGACACATTCTCCCTCCGTGGGTGTCCACGACACCCCTGGAGGGAGAATAAATTAGTGTGCCGAGCGTAGCGAGGCACCGGGCCCCCTGCGTGGCAAGCGCAGCAAGCCCGCAAGGGGGGGGGGGGCGATCCACGTCCCCCCCTTGTCGGCATTTCGGCTGTCGGGATTCCGGCGTCGGGATTCTGAACGCCGGGATCCCGACCGCCGGGATTCAATACTGAATCCGACAGTGACACCCCAGGCAGGGAACAGGAACTATTCAAAGATAGTGGGTGCTAGAATGAACACTACAAATGGTTAATTATGAATTTAGTAGAGGGGTGAAAGACATCTCTGGGCCTCTCTGGAAATGTTCAGCTAGTTGATGGGGCGCTAGTGGGACAGAGCAGTTCATGCTGAGAGGAGGATTCTGTTGTTAACACCACAATACATAGAATTACTATTGTCCTAGTAGCATCTAAAAAACAGGTCATCCTGCAATATATCTTATATGTTTGCCCAGAATTGTCACTCTGTGAGTGGGGATACGGTCGTATTATCGACTGCACTTAAGTCGACAGTCATTAGGTCGACATCGTTGGGTCGACAGGTGGGAAGGTCGACAGGTGTCTTGGTCGACATGGGTGAAGGTTGACAGGTGTCTAGGTCGACAATGGGCAAGGCCGACATGGGTTTAGGTCAACACAGCGTTAGGTCGACATGGGTTAGGTCGACATGGTTTATTTTTTACTGTTTTTTGAGCCGACAGGCGGTATTTCATGCCCTACCATCCAGTAGGATGTGGTGGGAGAATAAAACCATGCCCGAAGCATCACGAGCATAGCGAGCGATGCGAGAGGCTGCGGTTCACTTCCAACTGTGTCCATGTCGACTGTGTCGACATTCGGGTCAAAAAACAGTAAAAAATAAACATGTCGACTTTCCGACCTAACCCATGTCGACCTAATGCTGTGTTGATCTAAACCCATTTCGACCTTCACCCATGTCGACCAAGACACCTGTCAACCTTACCTCCTGTTGACCCAACGGTGTCAACCTAATGACTATCGACAATACGATCCACACCCCTGTGAGCGTGTGTATAACGCTGGGAGGAGTCATAGAGTAAATAGCCAATCAGGTACCGATCTGTCACTCTATGACCCAGCGTTACACAGTCACAGTGATGGATCTGGCCTCTATGACTATGTAGGAGATGACCCTCTGGCTCTCACCTCTCCGGTGGTGTTGCTGTGTGGGGATGTCCGGCTGCGGCTCTATTAAATGGTGTTCCAGCCGCTGCCCCACATTCCTCCGTTACCCGTAGCCTGCGGCCGCCCAGGTGCCCCGTCCAGCGCTGTAAACCACAACCCCACTACCCTGGCACACACAACAGGTACAGACTGTATCAGGGGGGAAGCGGGTGTTTGGCCGCCTCCCACTAGGGATAACCATTGACCATCGATGATTAGAAATCATCTATGGTTTATCGGGGCCAACCTGTTCTTAGGACAAGTCAGCCTGATGTATGGAGACCTTTAGATTGGTAAAAAGTGCAGGACATGCACACGCGAATGAGCTGAAGAGACCATGGCCCTTATTCTGGTTCACTCAGGTTCTATACTATGCACTGAAATTGCACATTATATGTATGTTACAGTACTTAATACTGCACAGGACTGTGGCGTATTTTCTACAGCGCATTACTGTTATTAATCTGGTGCATTTAGGATCACTCTGGTTCACTCGCAAAGGCAAATTCCTTCTCAAATGGACATTGCAGGTGGGGCAGATGTAACATGCGCAGAGAGAATTACATTTGGGAGGGGTTTCACTTCAAAGTGAGATCTATATTGCAGTGTAAAATAAAGCAGCCAGATTTTATCCTGCACAGAAACAAAATAACTCACCCAAATCTAATTCCCTCTGCACAAGTTACATCTGCCCCACCTGCAGTGCACATGGTTTTGTCCATTTGAGAAGGAATTTGCATTTGTGAGTGAACCAGAATAAGGGCCCGTGCCTTCTGCGTATTTTGCAGAAACGCATCTTACAATGTAGACACTGGTAGATCTTTGTACAGAGTCAAGAAGTCGGTGAGAAAAGCAGTCACCATTACTGCCAACAAGTAATCATGAAGACATTATTACAGGGATAAGGGTAAGTAATTGCTTTAAATACCAAACAATCCAAATGTATTAAAGGAGGCCGATACTTATTAACCTACACACAGTTTACAATACAGAACCCCATCAAGCTATTGTCAGATCTACAATGTGGCATTTTGTTACTGATTTTATACAAAGGATCAGATACTCGAGAGTTCATCAAGGGACTTACACTATTCTGCCAAGCTAACTTCACCAGTGTGATAATGTGCAGTTCATGCGTTCCCTCAATCAGTATTACATGGTATGCAGGGCTGGCATCAGACATAGGGGATACTGGGACTGACAAAATGGGCAAGGAGAGGTGCTGTGGGTGGAGCTACAGCAGGAGTTGGCATGAATTGGCGCTTAAACTAGTTTTACATTTTTTTTCTAAATGTGTTCTGTGGAGGTTATAGCATATTAATCTATCATATAATATATAAAAGTATACAAATACAGAAATATAGGACAGAAAACTGCTGTAAACACACGCACACACATAGAAAACCAGAATCTATGCTAAACATAGAGGGAATGCCACATCAATTCTCTGCACAACACACATGAAGTCGGATCCACATCAAATAATATTGAAAATGCCAGATCAACATAAACCAGAACATTACCTAATCAACAAAGCTATGTGGGGGTGCGGGGGTTTACAATAAAAATGAATGACAATAACACTCCTTCCATCCATTCTGAAAGCTACCAAAAAAAATGGCTTAAAATCCCACAGACTTTGGTACAATATCTGAATACACCCTTTAATGTCCTAATGACCCATTTTGACTCTATACATAATTATAAAAATAATAATAAATAAATTAGTCTTACATTTGCCTTTATTTCAATTTTTATTTCACGGTGTCCCAAAAAAATAAACCTCAAACTGTTATCGCTGTACTAATAGGCTTTGCTTTTTCTATTTTTTGGTGGTATTTTTTTTTTGGATTTTTTTTTTTTTAACATCCTTGCGTGTGAACTGTGTCAGCGTACTGCCAGCTAGTGGCATAAAAGGCGACACTGTAATAGAAATAAGGAAGAACGCTTCTGATATCTTACAGCCGGTAATGTATAGGTTACAGTAAGTGACAGCTTACACTGTTGCCCCTGACAACTTGTGGATCTTGCTGAGCTCTGCTGCGCCCTCTAGCAGTGGGATGGAGAATACACTGTACAGTGCCTCATGTATGAGCGAGCACATATCAGGCTGATTTATAAATAATAATAATAATAATAATAATAATAATAATACACCTTTTTTATAATAGATACCCCATGCACTAGGAAAACTGTATTATTCCTTTTTTTTAACGTAATGCCCCCCCCCCCCCCCCCCCGTGTTTAGGATGACACCATGTCAACCTAGACACCATAATATGGTCGACATTAACAATGTCAAAAGACAAAAGGCCGACACTAACGAAAGGTATATGTAGACCATAAGCTTGTGTCAACCTTTTGTCAATGTCAACCTTGGGTACGTCAACCATTTCAAGGTGCTGACCTAGTCCCTGTCGACTATTAGTGCTCAACCTAGAAATTGTCTACAATTTGTACTGTAACCTTATCTGTGTCTATCTATTGACTTTCTACCTAGAGCAGGGGTGCCCAAACTTTTTGCGACGAGGGCCAGATTTGGTGAGGTGAAAATGTGGGGGGCCGACCATTCAGCCTGACATTCTTTGAATCATTAATCACATCAGAATGGTCCCCCACTCTGCCCCATTCACTGTATGTCCCCCAGCCTGCCCCTCCTTCACTGTATGTCCCCCAGCCTGCCCCTCCTTCACTGTATGTCCCCCATTCACTGTATGTTCCCCACTCTGCACCCATTCACTCTGTCCCCCAACCTGCCCCCCTTCTCTTAATGTCCATCAGTGCCTCCATTCATTGTATGTCCCCAAGCCTGACCCTCCTTCACTGTATGATTCCCATTCACTGTATGACCCCCATTCACTATGTACTCCACTCTGCCCCCATTCACTGTATGTCCCCCAGCCTGCCCCTGCTCTCCCTTCTCTGAATGGCCATCACTGCCTCCATTCACTGTATGTCCCCCAGCCTGACCCTCCTTCACTGTATGTCCCCCACTCTGCCCCCTCCCTTCTCTGTATGTTTCCCAGCCCCTTGTGTGAGCCAGAGGAAGGAGAGGCAAAGCAGGCACTGCAAGGACAGGAGATGCTTGGGCTCCCACTCCTGCCCTCCTCCACTCTGCATGTTACTGGAGCATGCTTCCCCCTTGCTGCCCCCTCCCCAAACACTGCTGTCACTGTGATTGTGGAGTAGGGTGATATACGATTGCAGCAGCAGGGGTAGGACGCCAAACACATCTGACTGTGGAGGCCGGCACCTCCTCACTGCAGCAGACACCAAGGTAAAGGCGCGCTTTAGTGTCCTGTGCTGTGCTTCCTACATCTGATGCTCTGCCCACTTCCAGCTGGAGGCTGCGGGCCACTTGAAATGACAGCACGGGCCGCAATTGGCCCCCGGGCCTGACTTTGGGCATGCCTGACCTAGACACTGTAAACCTTTCAATCCACACCTGGGGAAGTGACGGTGGAGAAGAGGGCGTGTCTTACCCGTTTCTGCATTCCTGGAGGGTGTGTCTTACCCGTTTCTGCATTCCTGGAGAAGAGGGCGTGTCTTACCAGTTTCTGCATTCCTGGAGGGCGTGTCTTACCATTTCTGCATTCCTGGAGAAGAGGGCGTGTCTTACCCATTTCTACGTTCCTGGAGGGCGTGTCTTACTCGTTTCTGCATTTCTGGAGAAGAGGGCTTGTCTTACCCGTTTCTGCATTCCTGGAGGGTGTGTCTTACCCGTTTCTGCATGCCTGGAGTAGAGGGCGTGTCTTACCAGTTTCTGCATTCCTGGAGGGCGTGTCTTACCGTTTCTGCATTCCTGAAGAGGGCGTGTCTTACCCGTTTCTACGTTCCTGGAGGGCGTGTCTTACTCGTTTCTGCATTCCTGGAGAAGAGGGCGTGTATTACCCGTTTCTGCATTCCTGGAGGGTGTGACTTACCCGTTTCTGCGTTCCTGGAGGGCGTGTCTTACCCGTTTCTGGAGAAGAGGGCGTGTCACCCGTTCCTGAGTTCCTGGAGAAGAGGGCGTATCTTACCCGTTTCTGCGTTCCTGGAGAAGAGGGCGTGTCTTACCCGTTTCTGCGTTCCTGGAAACAAGGGCATGTCTTACCCGTTTCTGCGTTCCTGGAAACAAGGGCGTGTCTTACCCGTTTCCGCGTTCCTGGATAAGAGGGCGTGTCTTACCCATTTCTGCATTCCTGGAGGGCGTGTCTTACCCATTTCTGCGTTCCTGGAGGGCGTGTCTTACCCATTTCAGTGGTACAGGGGACAGCCAAAGTTCTGCGCTTCCCCAGGCAGACTTCCTGGCCTAACAGACCCCACTCCCTTTGGTCAGTTGAATAATCTGAACATTACTCAGCTGGCCGACTGCGTCAACTTGGCAACCGCTGGATCCCAGATGGTGACGTTGGATTGAAGCTACAGATACAAGAGGCGTCTCTTCTACTGAGGTCTTCAACATGTCTCCTCCCTCACATCGGACGGAGATTCAAAGCTGTTTGCAGTTTCTGTATCAGACCCAGGTCACTAGAGTCTCTCTCCCCTAAGCAGTAGTGTTGTACATGCATCCAACAGCCAGGATTACCCCCAGTGTTTACCACAGAACATTATAAATGCTGTCTAAAGAGAACCAAATATGGGTCATAGGGTGGACAGAATTTAGGATGAAAGTCACTAGGTCGACAAATGAAATAGGTCACTGTGCATTAAGTCGACATGGTCATTAGGGCGACACAAGCATTGCGTCATGGGCACCGTGTAAGTGTACCACTTAGGTCGACACATTGGTTGACAGGGCTAAGGTGGAAAGAGTTGGAAACGGTCGACATGAGTTTTTCATGTTTTTTTTTAAGCTGAGTTGTGCTGACAGGCGACATTTCATACCCTACCATCCACTAGGGCCTTCGAACCATGCAAGGGGACAAGGTACGCTGATACATGAAAAACTCATGTCCACCTTCCCTTTGTCGACCTAATGCTTGTTTCGATCTTCCGATCCTGTCGACCATAGAAATGTCAACCTATTTAATGTGTAGTCTTAAGTAGTGTCAACCCCTGTGACCCATACCCCACTGTAGTATTTCCCCTCATGTCTTCCATTCTATTTCTACATGATAGACTTATTTATTACCAGTTTCTTATATAGCGCACACATATTCTGCAGCATTGAACATTCACATCAGTCCCTGCCCCAGTGGAGCTTACAATCTATATTCCCTACCACATGTACACGCGCACACAGACATTCTAGGGTTATGTTTGTTGGAAGCTGTAGTACCCGGAGGAAACCCACGCAAGCAAGGGGAGAATATACAAACTCCACTCAGTTAGGGCCATGGTGGGAATGGAACCCATGACCTCAGCGCTGTGAGGCAGTAATGCTAACCATTACACCGTCCGTGCTGACCCGTATATATAACACATGGTGTAACCATTACACCATCCGTACTGCCCCGTATATATAACACAAGGTGGGGATAGAACCCATGACCTCAGTGCTGTGAGGCAGTAATGCTAGCCATTACACCGTCCGTACTGCCCCGTATATATAACACATGGTGGGGATAGAACCCATGACCTCAGCGCTGTGAGGCGGTAATGTAACCATTACACCATCCGTACTGCCCCATAAATATAACATATGGTGGGGATAGAACCCATGACCTCAGTGCTGTGAGGCAGTAATGCTAACATTTACACCATCCGTACTGCCCTGTATATATAACACATGGTGGGGATAGAACCCATGACCTCAGCGCAGTGAGGCAGTAATGTAACCATTACACTATCCGTACTGCCCTGTATATATAACACATGGTGGGGATAGAACCCATGACCTCAGCGCAGTGAGGCAGTAATGTAACCATTACACCATGGTGGGGATAGAACCCATGACCTTAGTGCTGTGAGGCGGTAATGCTAACCATCACACCATCCGTACTGCCCCGTATATATAACACATGGTGGGGATAGAACCCATGACCTCAGTGATGTGAGGCAGTAATGTAACCATTACACCATCCGTACTGCCCTGTATATATAACACATGGTGGGGATAGAACCCATGACCTCAGCGCAGTGAGGCAGTAATGTAACCATTACACTATCCGTACTGCCCTGTATATATAACACATGGTGGGGATAGAACCCATGACCTCAGTGCTGTGAGGCAGTAATGTAACCATTACACCATCCGTACTGCCCCGTATATATAACACATGGTGGGGATAGAACCCATGACCTCAGCGCTGTGAGGCAGTAATGCTAACCATGACACCATCCGTACTGCCCCGTATATATAACACATGGTGGGGATAGAACCTATGACCTCAGTGCTGTGAGGCAGTAATGCTAACCATTACACCATCCGTACTGCCCCGTATATATAACACATGGTGGGGATAGAACCCATGACCTCAGCGCTGTGATGCAGTAATGCTAACCATTACACCATCCGTACTGCCCCGTATATATAACACATGGTGGTAATAGAACCCATGACCTCAGCACTGTGATGCAGTAATGCTAACCATTACACCATCCGTACTGCTCCGTATATATAACACATGGTGGGGATAGAACCCATGACCTCAGCGCTGTGAGGCAGTAATGTAACCATTACACCATCCGTACTGCCCCGTATATATAACACATGGTGGGGATAGAACCCATGACCTCAGCGCTGTGAGGCAGTAATGTAACCATTACACCATCCGTACTGCCCCGTATATATAACACATGGTGGGAATGGAACCCATGACCTCAGTGCTGTGAGGCAGTAATGCTAACCATTACACCATCCGTACTGCCCCGTATATATAACACATGGTGGGGATAGAACCCATGACCTCAGCACTGTGAGGCAGTAATGTAACCATTACACTATCCGTACTGCCCTGTATATATAACACATGGTGGGGATAGAACCCATGACCTCAGCACTGTGAGGCAGTAATGTAACCATTACACTATCCGTACTGCCCTGTATATATAACACATGGTGGGGATAGAACCCATGACCTCAGCACTGTGAGACAGTAATGCTAACCATTACACCATCCGTACTGCCCCGTATATATAACACATGGTGGGGATAGAACCCATGACCTCAGTGCTGTGAGGCAGTAATGTAACCATTACACTATCCGTACTGCCCCGTATATATAACACATGGTGGGAATAGAACCCATGACCTCAGTGCTGTGAGGCAGTAATGTAACCATTACACCATCCATACTGCCCCGTATATATAATACATGGTGGGGATAGAACCCATGACCTCAGTGCTGTGAGGCAGTAATGCTAACCATTACACCATCCGTACTGCCCCGTATATATAACACATGGTGGGAATAGAACCCATGACCTCAGCGCTGTGAGGCAGTAATGCTAACCATTACACCATCCGTACTGCCCCGTATATATAACACATGGTGGGGATAGAACCCATGACCTCAGTGCTGTGAGGCGGTAATGCTAACCATTACACCGTCTGTGCTGCCCCGTATATATATATAACACATGGTGGGGATAGAACCCATGACCTCAGTGCTGTGAGGCGGTAATGCTAACCATTACACCATCCGTACTGCCCCGTATATATAACACATGGTGGGGATAGAACCCATGACCTCAGCGCTGTGAGGCAGTAATGTAACCATTACACCGTCCGTACTGCCCCGTATATATAACACATGGTGGGGATAGAACCCATGACCTCAGCGCTGTGAGGCAGTAATGCTAACCATTACACCATCCGTACTGCCCTGTATATATAACACATGGTGGGGATAGAACCCATGACCTCAGTGCTGTGAGGCAGTAATGCTATAACCATTACACCATCCGTACTGCCCCGTATATATAACACATGGTGGGGATAGAACCCATGACCTCAGTGCTGTGAGGCAGTAATGCTATAACCATTACACCATCCGTACTGCCCCGTATATATAACACATGGTGGGGATAGAACCCATGACCTCAGAGATGTGAATTAAAATGGAGGTAGCGGGAAGGAATTCACTTATGACATCGTCTACGGATTGCTAAACTTAACGTGACCCGTGGTCAGAGACAGAGGCTTACTCCACACATTCATTAGTCTTATGATTCATTTTCTCCGCACAGGTTGCAGACATTTAACTCATTTTAGTAATTATAGTGTTTTTTTTATTGCCAGTTAATAGCGGGTTAAAAAATAAATAAAATGATGGCCAAAGAAAAACTTCCAGTTGACGAATCTCCCATTCCATGCGGGTTTATGTCCTACGCGCCTCTTAGCCCAAATATTATCCATATTCCTATTTAACCATCTAATCGCAAACATGTGGAGTATTTAGCTGAGGAATGTGGCAGGAAATACCATTTATACAGCTTGGGAGAAAAAAAAACGGAGACAAAAATCTGCTTCGGAAAATAATGTTTTCCCAGAACATTTTTGGGTCTTATTTATATAAGATCCTCTGGAATACACATGGGGGGGGGGGTTAATTCGGATTTGTTCGGATGGGGCAGAATCAATGGGGTTGCAAGGGGAAACGGCGGCAGTGGAGGGTATCTGTCAGGGCGGTAAGCTGTCCCTGGTACCGTAATATCTCAATAATCAGAAGGAAAAAAAAATATTTTTTTTTTTTGTTTCTTTTTTTTTTTTTTTTTGCTGCATGTATTTTTTCTCCCAAGGTAGAATCTAGGAATTGGTTTCGGATTAATCTGCTTAATGTATCCCCAGTAAGATCGTCTCTAGCACCAAAATAAGCTGCATCTCCCACTAATAGCTTTTCAATTGGCTTTCTCTGTCAAAAGAAAAAAAAAACACAAAATCCACAATTTCAGGAATTCCAGCAATGAAAGGAAGTAAACTGTGGTTTATTTCAGGGATGTCATTACACAGACAGCTGGGGGTAAATGGATTTAACTTCTCTCTCATGTTTAGTCCATATGAAGTAAATTACATCCCCCAGCTCAGTCCGACTGAAGCTTGCGCAAATCCAACTGTTAACGACGGCTAAAAAGATGGGGACGGCCTTTCAGATCGGCCCAGCTTGAGAACATATATGTCCCTATAGCCTGGTGAGCAAGGACAACGGCCCTGATTCTAGTGATCAGTCCCCAGCTTATTCGCGTTGTGTTCTCCTGGTGACACAGGCGGGCGAGTGATCGGGGACTTTACCTCATAGAGGTGAGGAGTAGTTCGTTTTTTAAATATATAGACTGTGCAAATGTGCAAAGCCGCAGCACAAATAACACTGCAAAATTGTGTCCCAATGTTATGCCACGTGCATGGAGTGTGCACTTTAAAAAGGTCATCAACAGCGGTGGTGGAAAGGTGTGGATACTGGGGGGGGGGGTGCGGTGCGATAATACCGGAATCCCGTATTTTATCGCCACATGCAAAAAAATATTATTTTGTTTTTCGCAAGAAAGATTGTTTTCCCAGCTCCCTCCTGCTTTATTATCAGTCGGTTCTTCTCCCTGACTTCTGCCCATTGGTGCCAGGTCTTTATTCTCTTGCTTTATGCGGGAAGCGGTCATCTATTAGAATGAACTTAGGTCTACAGTCATTAGGTCGACCCCACTAGGTCGACTGGCAGGAAGGTCGACCTGACTTAAGGTCGACATGGGCCAAGGTCGACATGGCTTAAGGTCGAATTTGCATAAAGGTCGACATGAGGAAGGTCGACTGGTCAAAAGGTCGACATGGGGTTTTTCACTGTTTTGGGCTACAATCAGAGGTATACGGCTGTTAAGTGGACAATATATATGCTATGGTCAAAAGGTCGACACCATACGGTGAAAAGATTGACATGAGTTTTTTGGGAGTCTTTATTTTTTTTCACTTTTTCATTCTTTACCATTTACATGGACAGCGGTTGGGAATAATAAGTGTGCTGACCGCAGCAGTAGCGGAGTATGGAAGCTGGCCTGAGGCATGCGAGGGGACTGGGTACACTAATTGGGGGTCCACATTGACAACAATACCACGTGAAAAAAGTAATGTGTTTTTGGTGTTGACCTAATATACCACAACCAAAGTCAGCCCCCACATGTAACATACCTATACACAGGGGACAATCCACAGGAGGAGCTACCATTGGTGCAGTGGGTGCCCCGAGAACTAAAGGGCCAACTGCTGCCCCTGTCACAGCCAATCACCCACTGTTTTCCCCTGTCAAACTCTGCCTCTCGCTGTCACCCTCTGCCTCTCCCTCTCATGCCCTGCCTCTCCCTGCCACCCACTGTCATGTTGCATATTATTGTTATTTATGAAGTTGGGCGGCGGGACTGCAAATTGCATTACTCCTGCGAGGCCACACCCATTTATGATACTCTGGGGGCACGGCCAGCGCCGTGTGAGCTGCTGGCTATGCCCAAAGCCCCTGTCTGCAGGAATACATGCTGCGTGTGTGCTTGGTAGAGCAGCGGCAGGCAGGGGGCCTCCCAACTGCCCCCCACATACCCCACCACAGCGGTACACTGCTGGACCTGATCAGGATTATATTTTTCCACCGTTACAACAATCAATGACAAAACATAATCAATGGAGTCAAATAAAAAATAAATTCTTAACGGGAAACAAAATCTAGTTAATCCTCCGGGTGTGATATGGGACTCCGACAGTCGGGATCCCGACAGTCATTATCCCGGCGTCGGGATCCCGACTGCCTGGAGTCAGACAGCATGGCGAGCGCAAAAAAGCCCCTTGCGGGCTTGCTGCGCTCGCCATGCTGCGGGCATGCACCCCCACGAGGGAAAATAGCCGTCGGGCACCCAGCTGTCGGCATTTTGACAGTCGGGATCCCGACGTCGGGTAAACGACTGTTGTGAACCCGTCCGGCACCCAATCCTCCTCTGAGCAAGCAAATCCAGCCTGGATATTGTATGGTATGAGAGGCATTTTGGAACTTGCACATAACTCATAGAAACGTAAACACTTGGATACTACCCACCGATGGGACCTTGGAATTGAACTCATAACTCCGGTGCTGTGGAGCAGCAGTGCTGCCCACTGTGCCGCCGCACCACCCACCTTTTACACCCATTTGTATTTGTTAGAAAGTAACAAACTCCTCAAAAGCAATCACTTGCCATTATCCTTGAAACAGGTAAAAGCAATCTGCCGACAAATTAAGAGCTAGTCCTACAATAGCAACATCCTACAATGCTTCGGAGGGAATAGAAAGGATTGTGTGGGCTTCGGGCCCGTAAGAGCAGCGCGTCTTGTGAATGTGATAATGGTTCCTAAATATACCGCAGCCTTGAGCCATTACAAAGCAGACAGAGACGTAAAGCGCTGAACATATTCCAGGATTACCGACTTCTATGTCTAGAGACTACACAACTATCAGTGACAGTATGTTACCAGGAGCCGGTCTGTTCTGCGCGAGAGGCAGAGCTGGGACAGCGAATACCGCGCTCACATACTACAGGTGTTGCTAGGGAACAGCAATATAATCTGATAACGAGTACAGACGAGATCTTACTGCAGTATTACGGTTTATAACCTGACACTATACTATATATTATTCCAGCAGTGATCCCAATAACTCAAATTAGCTTGTTGAATATCTACATTTTTAAAGCGCACCCCCCCCCCCCATGTATTTCTATGTGACCCGATCTCAGATTTTCTTCTGATAAAACACAAATGTTCTGCAAATGTTTTTTAAAAAAAAATTTTGACAATGCATATGCCAACGTTCCACGGGGCAGCGTTTCATCGCTGGGTAAGCAGCGATTTTTGCTACTTACTAAGCCAACAAGAATTAGGCCCATTCTGCCTTACAAACCCATTGGAGTCTATTTATTTTACTCCGACAAGGTCCAGTTATGTAGCTGAAGCTGCTGCATACGGCTTGTCTCATGATGGTGACATGTTATTGGCTAAGAAGTGACATCAGCTCTGCAAGGAGATTTTGGTGAATCTGTAGGAGCGAAGCACGGGAGGTTTCCATGGCGTCTGCAGTGTAATTAGTGTATGATGTTTTGTTTCCGAAACTAAGAGGAACAGAAAAGGTCATTCCAGTCCCGCAGCATTTCTACATTAATTTCTGTAACCAAATAGCTGTGTCAGCTTCATTGGGAACTTTTCTACATACTACATGTGTACATACTGATATAATACATACTACATGTGTACATACTGATATAATACATATTACATGTGTACATACTGATATAATACATACTACATGTCTATATACTAATATAATACATACTACATGTCTACATACTAATATAATACATACTACATGTCTACATACTGATATACTACATACTACATACTGATATACTACATACTACATGTCTACATACTGATATACTACATACTACATGTCTACGTACTGATATAATACATACTACATGTCTACGTACTGATATAATACATACTACATGTCTACATACTGAGATAATACATACTACATGTGTACATACTGATATAATACATACTACATGTGTACATACTGATATAATACATACTACATGTGTACATACTGATATAATACATACTACATGTGTACATACTGATATAATACATACTACATGTGTACATACTGATATAATACATACTACATGTGTACATACTGATATAATACATACTACATGTGTACATACTGATATAATACATACTACATGTGTACATACTGATATAATACATACTACATGTGTACATACTGATATAATACATACTACATGTGTACATACTGATATAATACATACTACATGTGTACATGCTGATATATACATACTACATACTACATACATGTCTACGTACTGATATACTACATACTGATATAATACATACTACATACTGATATAATACATACTGATATAATACATACTACATACTGATATACTACATACTGATATAATACATACTACATACTGATATAATACATACTACATACTGATATAATACGTACTACATACTGATATAATACATACTACATACTGATATAATACACACCTCCCACTGTCCCGAGTACAGCAGGACAGTCCTGCTAATTGAACCATGTCCCGCTGTCCACCCGTGGGTCGCAGTGTCCAGTGGCCGATGCCTGCCAGGGGCGGGCAGCGGATGTCACATGACGTCACTGCCCACCCCCTTTTCGGCAGACACCGAAGATAATAAAAGCCCGTTTAGACTGACTTTTATTTCCGAAGGGGAGAGTAATCATTCGATGGTCAGCGAAGGGGATAGTAATCATTCGATGGTCAGCGAAGGGGAGAGTAATCATTCGATGGTCAGCGAAGGGGAGAGTAATCATTCGATGATCAGCGAAGATGAGAGTAATCATTCGATGGTCAGCGAAGGGGAGAGTAATCATTCGATGGTCAGCGAAGGGGAGAGTAATCATTCGATGGTCAGCGAAGGGGAGAGTAATCATTCGATGGTCAGCGAAGGGGAGAGTAATCATTCGATGGTCAGCGAAGGGGAGAGTAATCATTGATGGTCAGCGAAGATGAGAGTAATCATTCGATGGTCAGCGAATGGTAGAGTAATCATTCGATGGTCAGCGAAGGGGAGAGTAATCATTCGATGGTCAGCGAAGGGGAAAGTAATCATTTGATGGTCAGCGAAGGGAAGAGTAATCATTCGATGGTCAGCGAAGGGGAGAGTAATTATTCGATGGTCAGCGAAGGGGAGAGTAACCATTCGATGATCAGCGAAGGGGAGAGTAATCATTCGATGGTCAGCGAAGGGGAGAGTAATCATTCGATGGTCAGCGAAGGGGAGAGTAATCATTCGATGGTCAGCAAAGGGGAGAGAATGATTTCTCTCCCCTTTGGCTGCCTGCGAGGGGATGCCTGGCTGAGTGTGGCCCACTGTACTGTACTATATAATGCGTGGCCCATGTCTACATTCTCTAATCCCACTTATTAGGTCACTAATGTGCAGAACCAACATAATTACGTATAGGTCCTAACCCGAGGCCTATAAGGGATATTTGCTGGATATTCTACAAAAACACCCGTTTTCAGGTGGTCCGCACAAATATTACATATCTCCAGTATGTATGAAGGCGGCATTGCAACAGATATTGCTGATATCGGCACCAGCTCCAGCACCCATAAACTTCTAGGGGGCTGTATACCCAGCATTCCAGACCTTGGCCCTAGTGCCTAACGTCATCTGACAATGGCATTAACCAATAGTGGCCTATGGGCTACTCCATCTTGAATTTTACCGTAGAAGGATCCTCCCCATCATCCAAAGGATGATAATTGCAAGGTGTAATTTAATATCTCAACCACATTAGAATTGCGCGATGCAATTAATACATCTCTTAGTTTAATCATTGTGGATTGACAGTGAAACAGTTTATAACCTGTGCTTGTAATATTTACAATTTGACGTGCGTAACGGCAATACTGACCATTTATGAAGATGACTCCCATGGCCGACACATTAACTTAACATTCGTATAATTAGGGATTATGCAGTCAGGTCCATAAATATTGGAAATTTACACAATTCTCATATTTTGAGCTCTATACACCGCCACAATGAATATGAAATGAACCAAACAAGATGGGCTTTCACTGCAGACATTCAGCTTTAATTTGAGGGTATTTATATCCAAATCAGGAGAACGGTGTAGGAATTACAATGGTTTCTATATGGGCATTCTATCGCCATTCGCGATCCACCGCTACCTGCCGCCAGAAGGGGTTCCATTAGATCGCTCTGACAGCTCCTCGCCGCTCCCCCCCGCACCCCCCCCCCCTCTCCCTGAAGTGAAGACGTGCAGGAAAACCGTTCCCCACCGCCGTGCTGGCTCGTGCGTCCCCGTCAGGCTGGCTGGGAGGCGCTCCAGCTGTACTTATGATACTGTATACTTCTCCTACAGTTATTTTCACACAGAAATCCATATTGGCAAATGAGCAGCCAGCAAACGAACAAGCTGCTTAATTAAAATAGTAACATTGATTTCCATTGCCTTGTAAATATAAAGGACAGTTACTACTGAAATTTAATTACATGGTACAATGGCCAATAACTTAGCCCTTTCGGTATTTAACTATAGGGCTTGACATAAACATATACATATATATTTATATATATATATATATATATATATATATATATATATATATATATATATATACTGTATATACACACACACACACACAACTAAGATGGCAAGCCAATCAGATTCTACCTATTTCTTCTAGAAAGTGCTAAACACAAATAAGAAGTAGATTCTGATTGGTTGTCCAGCTGAAATAGAACTAACATCTTACCACGTAGAATTATTATTATTTTAAACAACAGAACATGTAGAACGTAGGAGCTTCGCATGCAGAATACAGATGACTGGAAACGCGTAATACTCTAACGAGGAATGTAATCCGGCTACAAGCAGCCCGTCAGCACATTTCTCCTGGTCTGGAGCAAGAAGAGAGAAGGAAGAGACTATTGTGGGAGTATTCAATCAGTGGTTTAATAGATCGCATTCACTATGAATTCATTAGCTATCCTTTATTATTAGCCCTGTTATATAAAAGTGACAAATGACATAGAAATCGCGGCAGAACCAAGGCGCTGCGCAATTATGATTAGCTTCCAGGAAGAGAAGCAAGGGATAAACAGGAATACAACATGGGGGTTATTCTGGTTCACTCGCAAAGGCAAATTCCTTCTGAAATGGACAAAACGATGTGCACTGCAGGTGGGGCAGATGTAACATGTGCAGAGAGAATTAGATTTGGGTGAGTTATTTTGTTTCTGTGCAGGGTAAATACTGGCTGCTTTATTTTTACCCTGCAATATAGATCTCGCTTTGAAGTAAAACTTCACCCAAATCTAACTCTCTCTGCACAAGTGACATCTGCCCCACCTGCAGTGCACATGGTTATGTCCATTTGAGAAGGAATTTGCCTTTGCGAGTGAACCAGAATAAGGGCCCATGATCAATGGTTCCCATTGCATTACACACTGCATTGATGCAGGATGTGATTGGAAATGAAAGCATAATTTCCTCATACGGGTATAGGGCCACAAGGTCGACATGGGAAAGGTCAACATACATTGGGTCGACCACTGATGGTCGACATGGTCATACGGTCAACACATGCATTAGGTCGACAATGGGAAGTTCGACAGTCAAAAGGTTTTTCACAGTTTTTTTTCTGAGCCGACATGTGCCGACAGGCGGCATTTCCTGTCCTACCATCCACTAGGGCGTGGTGGGGTGCCGTGCGCGAGCGAATGTGGTGCACCTTTTCAGTGTCCATGTTGCCTGTGTTGACATTCAGGTAAAAAAAACCTGTGAAAAACCCATGTCGACCGTTTGACTTATCGACATTCCCATTGTCGATCTAATGCTTGTGTTGACCTTACATTAACATAGTAAATTAATATATATATATATATATGTTGTCTAGCTGAAGATTTTGATCATCATTTATTATATACTAAGGTGAAAAGACGCTCATATTCTCCCTAGGGCAGGCGTGTCTAAACTGTGGCCCTCCAGCTGTTGTGAAACTACACATCCCAGCATGCCTTGCCATAGTTTTTGCATCCCCTAATAGCAAAACTGTGGCAAGGCATGATGGGACTTGTAGTTTCACTACAGCTGGAGGGCCATAGCTTGGACATGCCTGCCACAGAGGAACCTTACAGCACTAGGGCCATGTTTTGTATTCTGACCGTGGGTGGCTCCCTGTGGACAGGATTGGTTAAGAGAGTAGGGGGCGTGTGTGCTGCTCTCGCTGGTGGCACAGTAGTCTCTGGTATGCACATGGTCTTCGGGAACATGGCCCCTGTGCTGCAAAGTCCCAAGTGACTTCTTTGCTGAGCAGACAAATCAGTGATGTAAATAAATAAATAAATATATTTATTTATTTATTTACAGTTTCTTATATAGCGCAGCAGATTCCGTTGCACTTTACAATATATACAGTATATAGCAAACTACTCCTCACCTCTATGAGGTGAAGCACCGCCTCTGACCAGTAGAGGCCACTCGACGGACCAATTTACTCCTTTGTGTGCTAAATGATGTCATAACAGAAAACGAAAGCACTTTTTGCAGGGACACTGATCTGTTTCATACTTGCTGGATATGGAGAGAGGGAGATGTGAAGACAGAGATTGGAAGTAGGAGCAGATAGGGAGGGACTGGGGGTGGGGTGGAGAGTTGTGGGCTAAAAATGGTCACAGCTCAAAGTGAAAGTAAAAACTGTCACAGCTCAAAGTTAAAGTACATTGTAGAAGCTGTCATTGGATGTGCTTTTAACTAGTAGCAATAATAATGATGTAGGATAAGTAGGCCGTTGTTTAGGGCAGTACCAAACCAGGGTCAGTACAGGAATTGATTTCTGTCCATTTAATTTACTTTTGCCATTTAAATGGGCTGAGGACATTTGGGAATCGCTGCTGCGGGGCCACCCTTCATGTTATTACATCAGGCACTTATGTTGTTATCATTTCTGGCATTTATATCGGTTCCCATTACCAATATATTATACAAGAAAGGTGGTAGCCAGGGATTGTCAGGATTCGGAGCATGTGGACCCTGGTGGCGAGAGCGTGGTATGCTAATGTATATGTATGTTATTATGTTCTGGTAAATGGAATTCATCACGTCCCACGCTGGGATTATAACTAATGAAATGACTGTGTTGTCTGGAGTGGAGGCAGCCTGAGCCGGGATACAGTGACTGACAGGTGCCAGGGGTATCATAAAGCGGTGCTGATGTGGGAGCAAGGTAAGGGGGGGGTGCCGGTGACGGGGGACAAGATTGATTAAATCTACAAATAAAAAGCAAGAAACCCCAAAAAACTCATGTTGTCCTTTTATGTTGACCGAGACACTGTCAGCCCTTTATACCATAGCCACCATATCACATCTCCAAGAGAGATAAAGTAGAGGGCTCCTACAGAAACCAATCAGACTGTACTGTGATATTTAATTTATCTAACACCATCTATAAAACAGGGATGGGGAACCTTCGGCCCTCCAGCTGTTGTAGAACTACACATCCCAGCATGCCCTGCAACAGGTTTAGCATGGCCAAATAGCAAAAAATGTAGCAGTGCATGCTGGGATGTGTAGTTCAGCAACAGCTGGAGGGCCGAAGGTTCCCCATACCTGCTATGACAGCCAGAAGCTGATTGGTTGCTATGTTTTTTGCATGTTGAACGTTTAGGATTGGTCTATGAACTGTCAATCATTTTGGAATGCAGTCAAAATCCCGACGGTCAAAAGCCCGAATGGGTCATAATACCGGCAAAGACATAATCCCGACATGGACAAAATCCTGACATTTAAAATCCCTACAAGGACAAAATCCCGACATTTAAAATCCCGACAAGGTCAAAATACCGACATATAGAATGTACAGGTAAAACAGTCAACATGACTTTCCGTCGACAGGTCGCAAGGTCGACATGGGTTTTTTCACTGTTTTTTTGACCCGACATGTGCCGACAGGCGGTATTTCATGCCCTACCATCCACTAGGGAGTGGAGGGAGAATAAGATAGTGTGCCGAGTGTAGAGAGCCACCGTGCCTGAAGCATAGCGAGCGCTGCGGTTCACTTCTAACTGTGTCCATGTCAACTGTGTCGACATCCGGGTAAAAAAACAGTGAAAAAAACCATGTCGACCTCGCGACCTGTCGACGGAAAGTCATGTTGACTGTTTCACCTGTACATTATATATGTCGGTATTTTGACCCTGTTGGGATTTTAAATATCGGGATTTTGTCCTTGTCGGGATTTTGTCCTTGTCGGTATTACGACCCATTCAGGATTTTGACCGTCGGGATTTCATACCGAATTTTAGTGTAGATCTATTTGACCACACCCATACACATACGCTGGATTAGTATTATGTGGTGACAACAGGTGCGTGTTGCTCCCAAATTCTGAGCACTGATAATGTGTGTATATTTGCCTATAGGCAGACTTGTACGACACCTTTATGCCCCCATGGTTGTCTACAAGTAGTCATTATGAATGTGCGCTCATAAAGGTGCAAAAGACGCACTGACAGACGGGGTATTGTCTCCTGCGTATAACTGCACGGCCCACAGCTGCCATTGATGCATGCAGGAGGGTTACCGGGTACCCAGAATGAGAAAGGTGGACACGGCTAAGGTTGACAGGGATGGAAGGCTGACACAAGCATTAGGTCGACAATGGAAAGGTGATAGTCAAAATGTCGACATGAGTTTTTCACGTTTTTACCCCCGAATGTCTACATAAGTCGACATGGACACCGTATCAGGGCAATCATTCCGTCCATAAGCGGCAGGATGTTAATGAAGGGCCGTGTTCTGCCAATCGTTAGCCTACTACAGGTCACTAGCGATATCACGATGTTCGATGCCGCGCTACATCAAATCTAGCTTCTGTCGGGAGCACGCCATCACCTGTATACAATGAGGGATATGTTGTTACGAAACGACATATCAGGCTGGCACTGTCCTGGGCATGTGCACCATGCTTCAGTGTGCACAATGTTTGTGTGCCATATTTATGGTCAGATTACCCAGAGTGACATTACTGTTATGACTGATTCTAATTAGCTCCTAACTGTCATGTATTTGCAAAACAACATATAATACTAGTAAATCTACTCAAAGCTAATGCTTCGAAAGCTAGTAGATGTAGTTTCACTTGCTGCCACAGATGACAGTGTAAGCCCGCTCGAAGCAAATGCTTCGAAAGCCAGCAGATGTAGTTTCACTTGCTGCCACAGATGACAGTGTAAGCCCGCTCGAAGCAAATGCTTCGAAAGCCAGCAGATGTAGTTTCACTTGCTGCCAACAGATGGCAGAGTTTTGGAGTCACATGGACACTATGGCTGTATCTGCTATTTCACTAAAGATTGAATTTGAAGCTGGAGTGCTGCATTTTTCTTTTGTCTATCTATCTATCTATCTATCTATCTATCTATATATATATATATATATATATATATATATATATCATACACACACACACTAGTAAACCCGCTTGAAGCAAAAGATTCGAAATCTCATTGCCCCAAGAGAGAAAGAGATGTAGTTTCACTCGCTGCCAACAGATGGCAGTGTTTCGGAGTCGCACGGACACTAGACACACATATATATATATATATATATATATATATATATATATATATATATATATTATATAGAAGATAGAGGCTGCATAAAACAGCTAATTTCTCTCCTCTCACTTTCCTTTCACCTGGACTAATGCATTGTTCCTTTAAATATATAATTTCAAGTGAAACAAAATATTTAAGAATGATCTTTAATCGTGCAAATAGTTAATGATTGTTAATGCTCATTCAATAAACTTTTCTCTTCAACCACAGTTTATGCAAACCAGATGTTTTTGTGCATACTCCTATATCAGCACTATAAATGTGAAATAATCCAACACAACAAGCTTTTACAGTTCTTTCTCCACCGAGCCCAGTGGTTCCCAAACTGTGTGCCGAGGCACCCTGGGGTGCTGCTCATCACTTGCAGGGGTGCCCTGGGTTGGATTCAGTATTGAATCCCGGCGGTCGGGATCCCGGCGTTCAGAATCCCGACGACGGAATCCCGACAGCCGAAATGCCGACAAGGGGGGGACGTGGATCGCCCCCCCCTTGCGGGCTCGCTGCGCTCGCCACGCAGCGGGCCCGGTGCCTCGCTACGCTCGGCACACTAATTTATTCTCCCTCCAGGGGTGTCGTGGACACCCCAGGAGGGAGAAAGTGTCGGCATTTCGGCGGTCGGGATTCCGGCGTCGGGATTCTGAACGCCGGGATCCCGACCGCCGGGATCGTAACTGCATCCCCCTGGGTTGGTGATCCTGGACCAATTCAAATTATTTATGGTCTATATTTGTGGCTTCCAATTATAAAATATGTGGACAAGCAGAAGCAAATCCTGTCCCTCAACACCTTAATTAGCATAAGGGTGACATATAAACACAATTTATTGAATTTAATATTTTTTTTCTTAAGTGCTCAATAAGAAACTATTGTCCCAAGGGGTGCCACGAAAAAAAAGTTCTGATACTCTAGGTTGCAGTGATTTGAAAAAATTTGGGAACCACTGACCTAGCCTATGAACCTTTATGTCCATCTATGTGCTACCAAATTGAAAAAATAAAAATAAAATAAGCAAAACCAGTCACAGAACATGTACAAAATAAACAGGAAAAGCAACAACAAAACGTCCAAAGTCGATTTTCTAATCTAAACAAACCCACAATTTGTATATCAAAAAACATATTTTTAGTTAAAACAAAATCTAAAAACAACAAGTAGCTGAATGTATCACATTTAAATAAATAACGTAAACAACTGACTATACTTTAAAACAAATAATAAATACAGCGGTGGCACCTGTGATCACAAAAGTGTTTAAAACTTTATTTAAAAAAAATATATACATGTAACTTTCATAGTGGGTACACACAGTGCGATTTTGGTTGCGTTTTGATCGGAATTGAATCGAATGGTATACAAAATGCATTCCGTTTGACTATATAGTACAGATCTGTACTATATAGTCTTGCCTGACAACACCATTTTCTATACGATTTACACCGCACGGGAGCGCGCATTGGGATCGAATCTGCATCGAATGTAGAAAAACCGTTCAATGCCCATTTGATATTCTATTCGATTTTGCTTCTATAAGCAACATCGAATAGAAAAATAGTGCATATCTCACCGTGTGTAACCTCTATTACTGTGTCATACCCCTTTCACACCGCACTTGTTAAACGGTATATTGCCGTTTTTTTCCACTTTAAAACGTTTAAGGCTGCAGTGGGAAAGCGCCAGAGTTGATTTACTGGTTAAAGATAACCGGTATTTGAAAACGTTTAAAAACACGTTTCAGAGCCGTTTTTTATGCAGTGAGAATGGCTCTGAAACGGTATTTAGTAAGAACAACACAGACCTGTGATAGGCTGGCTGCCTTGAAACGTGTTCAGGGGATTAAACGGGTTGACTGATGTGAATGGTATTTAAACGGTATTTAAAACGGTAATCTACTGCAATGTGAAGGCTCAGACCCGTTTTAAATACCGTTTCAAAATACCGTTTTTTAAAACGTTTAGGCAGTATGAAAGTGGTATCACTTTTAAATAAATAAAGTAAACAACTGACTATACTTTAAAACAAATAATAAATACAGCGGTGGCACCTGTGATCACAAACTTTAAATGTCACCTTTCTTTTTTGCTACGTTACCCATGGTAAATATTTTGTTTTTCCGCGCATGAATGCAGAAAACATGGCATCGTTTACAAAAAAAAAATACTTAACTTTAAGGCATTTAACAAATCGGAACATTTTGAACATCTGTTATAAAGCTAGGCTCTATTTTTAAAAGAAGTGCTTTAGAACTTACACAAGCATTTAATTTGCATGCACTGTCTTCCAGTGAGAATGTTCAGCCCTGTGGATACTGGAGTTTTCCAGCTGTGACCGTGAATCACACAAACAGCAAAGCTCCGTAAAATGGCACGAGGAACAGGAGTTTTATCAGCAAGCTAAATCAGCCAGAAAGCCTGTACCAGTGGGAAGGTCATCTTGGGGCTTCAGGCTGTAAAGTTCTGCCAGGCTTTGTGGTGAGATGCACATTACCCAGTATGCATAGATTAATACATCCCTCTAGTTTGCAAGGCGCCGTCGCTCCCAGTAGATACACACTTCATTAGATCTCTCCCTTCTCCAATCCGTTATATTTATAGTGTTTTCAATACCTCACAATATAAGACCTACAAAAATTCGAAGATAACTCTTGAGGTATTTTCAGGTTCTCCTTAGCCTGAGTGACTGTAACATCCTCCACCCTCTCCATCCCCCCCCCCCCCTCACTCCCGATCCTAAAATTCTATTGGCAAACTTATACCCCTTTTACACCCAAATCCCGGATCTGACCTGGCATTTGGAACATGGATCCAAGACAGGTTGGATCTGGGATTGGCACCGTTTGCACTGTGGTTCCTAGCCGCAGTGTAGACGGAGGCAGATGGAGATGACATCATCAAGTGCCGGGACTGGCGATCACCCTGCCGGAAAATGGCGATCGTCGCGCTGGGGAAAGCCAGCACCAAGGGAAGCCGCTGGGCGGCCCGCAGCCCCGTCCATGAGGTGAACGGATGACGCACACAGGCGTCCATTCACCTCCTCCCTGCCTCCGCTGCTGTCTGTAGAGCACAGCAGACAACAGCGGAGGCTGTGTCTGCCCCCCTGTCACTGGGGTCAGGAGGTTGGGCTTCCCCCATTGATGTAAACGTGTTTACACTGCCCTCTACCCAGGTCCTACCCATGTTCTACCCTGGTCAGGACCTGGGTAGAAGTCCTGAGTAAAGGGACACGGGTTAACCCCTTTTATACTGCCGGTGACCCGGGTCCACAAGGGAAAAACCCGTGTTTTTGCGGCGGTGTAAAAGGGGTATTAGTAAGTACAATATAGGAATTACATCTGTATGGTCTTTAAACAGCGAGTCTCCTCCAAATAAGTTGATTCGCTGCAGCAGCGAAAGGCCAACTGATACCCCTTAGGGGCCCAGAAGGCTGCAGTCTAACCTGCTGCAAATTACATTTGGTGTCAGTTAGTGCCAGCTCTGCCAATAGGAAGCTGCCTAGGGCACCGTGATCTTGGGGAAAGTCATCGAGCCTGCCTACCGTAAAAATGAAGGATGTGTACGAGAAAGACATCCTTGTTGTACTTGATGCAGGTGGCGGCTGTGGAACTTCTTTAGATGACACGGCCACACTCTCACGTGAGGATCTGGAAGTATCGGTGTCAGTGTGAGGCTGGGAGGAATGGGGACAGTAGGCTGACTTTGCCAAGGGTGCTGAGAAGCATAAAGGTGCCCGAACACTAGTACGCTATGGCCCTTTTTCACATAATTTCGACCCACAGGGCAGATAAACCATGTAAAAAGTGTCACATTGTATGATCATTTGCTACCAATTCCGATCCGATACGCGGTCCCGGATCGCATCCGGAGAACATCATGGCTGCCACAAGGATTTGTTGTATCCTGGGGTAGTGAATGGCGTTGCTCCTTGTGGAGTCTGAGCACTCAAGACTCCACTGCGAATGCGCAAATCGCCTGAAAAATGGCCTCTGCTGTATTTTTTCAGCAGCAGTCTTACCAACGCCGCTGTAAGTATTACAAAAATGGACACATTACAGATACGCCACTGGCGTGAGAGTGGTTTTGCCCAAACCCAAGCACGAGGCTGCCTTTATAGGCGCTCACTTTGCCCCTAGTTGAACTTCTGAGGAAATATATATATATATATATATATATATTGCGCACTTCAACCAATATAATAAAACGTTTCAAATAAACAAAAGTGACAGAACACGTTATAATATATAACAAAGGCAATCTCTATTAGTTACAGACAAAGATGACGTTAAACCAAGCAACATTTTAACAGAAAAGATGAAAGAAAGAAATACATTTCCAGGGTTAAATCCTATTCATTTTAACGCGTCATTTTTACAGTTACGTACTGCGCAATTTCCAGAGATCCCGCCATGCCACCATTTTACACGCGTACACAGAAGCTATGCGGCGCCGTACGTTCGCTAAGCGTAAATGGACCTTTGTCTCTCCCCTGGAACAGGAGGCTCGCTCTCTGTGTAACGCTGTTACCTCCAGTGACCTCCGACAGATCTTTGCATAATACAAATGTTCCGAACAAGCTGCCAAAGTCCTACCTGCCAAAAAGCTGTATTTCTTACCCCCGTTCCCAAACCGAAACATTCCCCAACCATGCTGAATATCAAGGCTGGAATGCTTATAATATTTATTACTGTAATTAGCAGTAATTTGTAAATAGTGGGCACATATTGTCAGATTCAGCTGCCTGTACTGACTACAAGGGGGGTCGTTAATGTGTTATCGATATCGGACATACACACAGGCCGATGTTGTGATATATCGTTAATGATACTAGTATTACTTATATATATCGTTCAGTGCGTACTAGCGTTACTTTGCAGCATTTTTTACACACCTGCCTAAAACTTTTGCACAGTCCAGTACATGGGGTGGGGAGCACAGATTGTAAGCAAGACGGAAGCGGTCATCTATTAGAATGAACTTAGGTCTACAGTCATTAGGTCGACCCCACTAGGTCGACTGGCAGGAAGGTCGACCTGACTTAAGGTCGACATGGGCCAAGGTCGACATGACTTAAGGTCAAATTTGCATAAAGGTCGACATGAGGAAGGTCGACTGGTCATAAGGTCGACATGAGGTTTTGCACTGTTTTTTGAGCTGACATGTGCCGACAGGCGGTATTTCATGCCCTACCATCCACTAGGGCGTGGAGGAGGTTATTAAAGCTGTGGCGAGCGAAGCGAGCCACTGTGCCCGATGCATAGCGAGCGAAGTGAGCGATGCGAAGGTCCGATTCTCATTGCCAACTGCGTCCATGTCGACAGTGTTGACATGCGGATCAAAAAACAGTGAAAAACCCATGTCGACCTTATGACCAGTCGACCTTCCTCATGTCGACCTTTATGAAAATTCGACCTTAAGTCATGTCGACCTTGGCCCATGTCGACCTTAAATCAGGTCGACCTTCCAGCCAGTCGACCTAATGGGGTCGACCTAATGACTGTAGACCTAAGTTCATTCTGACAGATGTACCGATTCCAGCAAGACTGGGGCAAGGACTAATGTGAATGGTCAAATATGCTCGTAAAGCGCTGATATGCAGTTAAAGCAGCTGGACTGCCGACATAATAATGCAAAAAAAGGTCGACATTTTTTCATGATTTTTTAATTAAAACCGACTTGTTCTTCCATCCAAGTGGGCGTGGAGGGAGAATATAAAAGTGTGCCGAGCGCAGCGAGTGTACTCATATGATGTCCATGTCGACATCTGCTGACACAGACACCACAAAAATGGAAAAACTCATGTTGACCTTTTCCTCTGTCAACCTTTTTCCTGTTGACCATTTGCATGAGTTCAATTTTCGCTGCGTCGACCTTCTGACTGGCGATCAATAGTGGTCGACCTGTTGACTGTCCTGCTAGACACTGTCGACCTAATGTTCCACACCCCATGTAGCTCATACATTCTACTTGTCTTTATAAGTAAAAAAAAATAATCAATAAATGAAATAAAGAAAGAAAAAGGTGGAGAAGAAGAATTTGCTGGAGTAGAAGACGCTGGTTCCTGTTACAGGAGGTTCCGTGTATTTGATGCACGGCTTATTGAGTCATTGTTTACAGCAGGGGTGTCAAACTCAAATTCATCGGGGGCCGCATCAGCAGTTTGGTCACCCTCAAAGGGCCGGTTGTATCTGTAGGACTATGTGTCCACTCTTTATTATTATAAATTATTGTCACTGCATTCAATTATTGTATACTCAGCAGTAGCATTTCCCTCCTGCTATTGCTGTGAACTGCAGTGCATTAGGGCACACGCTGCCTGCACAGGGGGGCAGCACTCAGTCTTAGGGCATATGTCCTGCTTATTATCATGGGACACAGCAATTAATGATGGGCTGCAATGTGCCAGTGCACACACACACACACATAGGCAGAGAGGCCCTTATTCTGATCGGTGCGGCCCGATCAGAATATGCGGCCACGACCGTGCAGGCGAATCCCCGCCTTCCATACGGATCGCCACCTCCGTCCGTACGCGGATATGTGGCGATCCGCATGAAATTGGACGGGGATACGCCTCCTCCGTCTTGGGAGCAGCCCCTGCATTCGATGGTCGCCGAACATCGAATGCAGGGCCGCACGCTCCACCAGGTCCCGCCACACAAGACCACACGGACACTTGTCCGTGTGAAATCATGTATGGGGGCGGGCAGCTGACATCCGGCGATGTCAGATGCCCGCCCCCTACACACGCGTCACGGCTTCATTACCATGCATACGCCCCGCGTTTGCATGGGAACGCCCATGAAATGCGGGGCGTATGCATAGGGTAATGAGGCTAAGTAGCCCCTCACGCCCCTCTACGCCCCCTGTGCGGCGTGTCAAGAATACGTGCGGCGAAATCGCCTGCACATGCGCAGAGTGACCTCTGCACATGCGCAGACGATCACCATCGGCGGGACGAACGCATGCGGAGAAATCCGCACCGATCAGAATAAGGGCCAGAGTTTGACACTTACCCGCTCTGATGCGTCCACTCCAGTCTGAGCTGCTCCACCACCAAGGACACAGCTGCGCTCTCACACAGGTGCATTTCCCCCTCCCTCCTGTGAGTAGCGCTCCTCGCACTATCTATCCGGGAGTGGGGGGCAGCGTGCTCCCGGTCACTGTGCAGTGCACACTCAGCAGTAAGTGATCTGGAGCGCACAGCAGCAGCAGCACCATTCACCACGATGGACCTGCTCTTTCCTCTCTCTGGCTCCTATACAGCAGGTGGGAGCAGAGGAGGGGTTGACGACCGGCGGCACTGCGCTAAAGGGCAGACGTTCTCTGGCTTGTAGGCTGGCGCGCATGCGCTGAAGAGGCGGCTTTCTTGTTTAAAAAAACAATCGAGAATAAAAGGTGAAGGCTGGCGGCGGCGGCTGCGCGGGCCACATGAAGAGGTCTGGCGGGCCGGATTTGGCCCATGGTCCTTGTGTTTGACACCCCTGGTTTACAGTATATAAAGGCCTCCTTATAGCCGCAATATCAGTGGGGATCTCCTTCGACATATTATTGTGAATAGAAAAACACCTCATGGACCTTATTCTGGCCCACACGCAGCGCTGGGAATTTTGCGGTGCTGCGTGTAGTTTTGAACGCCGCCCACCGCTCGTTCATAGTGACACCACCTCGGCGAGGTTCCCCATACACTATGCACTGTACTCAGGAGATCTGCCCGGGTAATGTACTGTATTACTGACAGAGCACCAGACCCCGGCTGTGACGGTAACATCGGTGCACGGCTAATGCCGAGAGTAATGGAAGCACGTCGAGCAGCGCAGGAGACGGGATTCACAGAGGTGCTATCAGTATTTACCTTTCCACTTTTGGGTAAGGGTCATTAGGTCGACCACTGAAGGTCGACATCTAAAATAGGTTGACATGGGTAAGGTCAACAGGATCAGAAGGTCAACACCATGATTACGTCGACAACAGGAAGGTCAAAAGCCAAAAAGTCGACATGAGTTTTTCACCACTTTTTTTGTCCTGAAAGTTGACACCACCTAAGCGTACCACGTCCCCTCGCATGGCTGGCTGCGCTCATCACAATGTATCATACGCAATCCTAGCCGCAGGGCAGTCCTAGCCGCATGCAATCCTAGCCGCAGGGCAGTCCTAGCCGCATGCAATCCTAGTCGCAGGGCAGTCCTATCCACATGCAATCCTAGCCGGAGGGCAGTCCTAGCCGCATGCAATCCTAGCTGCAGGGCAGTCCTAGCCGCATGCAATCCTAGCTGCAGGGCAGTCCTAGCCGCATGCAATCCTAGCTGCAGGGCAGTCCTAGCCGCATGCAATCCTAGCCGCAGGGCAGTCCTAGCCGCATGCAATCCTAGCTGCAGGGCAGTCCTAGCCGCATGCAATCCTAGCCGCAGGGCAGTCCTAGCCGCATGCAATCCTAGCTGCAGGGCAGTCCTAGCCGCATGCAATCCTAGCTGCAGGGCAGTCCTAGCCGCATGCAATCCTAGCCACAGGGCAGTCCTAGCCACATGCAATCCTAGCTGCAGGGCAGTCCTAGCTGCATGCAATCCTAGACGCATGCAATCCTAGCTGCAGGGCAGTCCTAGCCACATGCAATCCTAGCTGCAGGGCAGTCCTAGCTGCATGCAATCCTAGCCGCAGGGCAGTCCTAGCCGCATGCAATCCTAGCTGCAGGGCAGTCCTAGCCGCATGCAATCCTAGCCGCAGGGCAGTCCTAGCTGCATGCAATCCTAGCCGCAGGGCAGTCCTAGCCGCATGCAATCCTAGCTGCAGGGCAGTCCTAGCCGCATGCAATCCTAGCCGCATGGCAGTCCTAGCCGCATGCAATCCTAGCCGCAGGGCAGTCCTAGCCGCATGCAATCCTAGCTGCAGAGCAGTCCTAGCCGCATGCAATCCTAGCTGCAGGGCAGTCCTAGCCGCATGCAATCCTAGCCACATGCAATTTTAGCTGCAGGGCAGTCCTAGCCGCATGCAATCCTAGCCGCATGCAATCCTTGCTGCAGGGCGGTCATAGCCGCATGCAATCCTAGCTGCAGGGCAGTCCTAGCCGCATGCAATCCTAGCCGCATGCAATCCTAGCCACATGCAATCCTAGCCGCATGCAATCCTAGCTGCAGAGCAATCCTAGCCGCCGGGCAGTCCTAGATATTACATAAGTACCGGCATGGGTTAGGTCGACAGGCCGTTAGGTGGACATGGGTTTTTCACAGGTTTTTTTTTACCAGAATGTCGACACAGTCGACATGGACACAGTTGTAAGTCAACTGCAGCCCCTTGCATCGCTCACAATGCTTAGGGCACGGTGCCTTGCCCTCCCACCATGCCCTAGTGGATGGTAGGGCATGAAATACCGCCTGTTTGCACATGTCGGCTCAAAAAACGGTGAAAAAACCCAACCTAACTACCTGTCTACCTTACCCATGTCGACCTAACGCATGTGTCCACCTAAACCCATGTCGACCTTGTCCCATGTCGACCTAGACACCTGTTGACCTTCACCCATGTCGACCTAGAACCCTGTCGACCTTGCTGCCTGTCGACCCAACGGTGTTGACCTAATGACTGTCGACCTAAGTGTGGTCAATAATACGACCGTATCCCACAGTCAATGCACAGAAATATCACATAAGCTGGGACGGAAGCATCTCCAGGATTATTCGCTACACAGCAGTGGAACCTGCGCAAAGTTTAGATCAGATAGGATGACACCCGACAAGTTTGGGAATGTGCCCAACGCCACACGACATCACAGCAATGAAGTCAGGCATCACACCCAGGGCCCCAGCACTGTGAGGTAACAATGCTGACCACTGTGCTACGGTATTAGCTACGATCCTGTTTAACATTGATATCACAAATCATGGCACTTTTACTACCAGCAACATCGATTGTGGAAAAGAATGGCACAACAAATAAACCCGCCTCAACCACAACGCCTCTCTGAGCCATCCCTCATTTCCATATCCGGTTGACAGACACTATGTCGACCACTAATGGTCGACAGTTTTTAGGTCTACACCTATGAATGGTCAACATACCCATTGACAAAAATGTTGACATAAACATGGTCGACACGTAAAAAAGTCAACAACACGCGTTTTCGTGGCGTTTTTTTTTTTGCGTCGATCTTCTGTTAACGCGACCTATGGTATGTTGACCATTTCCAGGTGTCGACCATAACGGTAATGTACATACATGCTGTCCTGGGCCATTGTAGGATGGTCTCAGGAGGGGGGTGTCAAGGGCTCCGCTGTAACCAATGGGCCAGCATTGGTTCCTACAGCTAATACGTGTCCATGTAACAGACAGTGAGCAGTTAGATTCCCTGGTAATGTTAGATACATGTCACCACAGGGTGTATCCAACCTGTGTCTCAATATAGAACTACTGCTACTATAACAGTTATACTGCAAGCGAGCACACAAGCAGCCATACAGCAGGCGAGCACACAAGCAGCCATACAGCAGGCGAGCACACAAGCAGCCATACAGCAGGCGAGCACACAAGCAGCCATACAGCAGGCGAGCACACAAGCAGCCATACAGCAGGCGAGCACACAAGCAGCCATACAGCAGGCGAGCACACAAGCAGCCATACAGCAGGCGAGCACACAAGCAGCCATACAGCAGGCGAGCACACAAGCAGCCATACAGCAGGCGAGCACACAAGCAGCCATACAGCAGGCGAGCACACAAGCAGCCATACAGCAGGCGAGCACACAAGCAGCCAGACAGCAGGCGAACACACAAGCAGCCAGACAGCAGGCGAGCACACAAGCAGCCATACAGCAGGCGAGCACACAAGCAGCCATACAGCAGGCGAGCACACAAGCAGCCATACAGCAGGCGAGCACACAAGCAGCCAGACAGCAGGCGAGCACACAAGCAGCCATACAGCAGGCGAGCACACAAGCAGCCAGACAGCAGGCGAGCACACAAGCAGCCATACAGCAGGCGAGCACACAAGCAGCCAGACAGCAGGCGAGCACACAAGCAGCCAGACAGCAGGCGAGCACACAAGCAGCCATACAGCAGGCGAGCACACAATCAGCCAGACAGCAAGCGAGCACACAAGCAGCCATACAGCAGGCGAGCACACAAGCAGCCATACAGCAGGCGAGCACACAAGCAGCCATACAGCAGGCGAGCACACAAGTAGCCATACAGCAGGCGAGCACACAAGCAGCCAGACAGCAGGCGAGCACACAAGCAGCCAGACAGCAGGCGAGCACACAAGCAGCCATACAGCAGGCGAGCACACAAGCAGCCATACAGCAGGCGAGCACACAAGCAGCCAGACAGCAGGCGAGCACACAAGCAGCCATACAGCAGACGAGCACACAAGCAGCCATACAGCAGGCGAGCACACAAGCAGCCATACAGCAGGCGAGCACACAAGCAGCCATACAGCAGGCGAGCACACAAGCAGCCATACAGCAGGCGAGCACACAAGCAGCCATACAGCAGGCGAGCACACAAGCAGCCATACAGCAGGCGAGCACACAAGCAGCCAGACAGCAGGCGAGCAGACAAGCAGCCATACAGCAGGCGAGCACACAAGCAGCCATACAGCAGGCGAGCAGACAAGCAGCCATACAGCAGGCGAGCACACAAGCAGCCAGACAGCAGGCGAGCACACAAGCAGCCATACAGCAGGCGAGCACTCAAGCAGCCATACAGCAGGCGAGCACACAGGCAGCCATACAGCAAGCGAGCACACAAGCAGCCATACAGCAAGCGAGCACACAAGCAGCCAGACATGTATCATATACACAAACTACATACATCATATAATGCTCAGCCCTACCACATGCATCATACACACACTACATGCATCATATGACGCTCAGCCCTACCACATGCATCATACACACACTACATGCATCATATGACGCTCAGCTCTACCACATGCATCATACACACACTACATGCATCATATGACGCTCAGCCCTACCACATGCATCATACACACACTACATGCATCATATGACGCTCAGCTCTACCACATACATCATACACACACTACATGCATCATATGACGCTCAGCCCTACCACATGCATCATACACACACTACATGCATCATATGACGCTCAGCCCTACCAAATGCATCATACACACACTACATGCATCATATGACGCTCAGCTCTACCACATGCATCATACACACACTACATGCATCACATGACGCTCAGCCCTACCACATGCATCATACACACACTACATGCATCACATGACGCTCAGCCCTACCACATGCATCATACACACACTACATGCATCATATGACGCTCAGCCCTACCACATGCATCATACACACACTACATGCATCATATGACGCTCAGCCCTACCACATGCATCATACACACACTACATGCATCATATGACGCTCAGCTCTACCACATGCATCATACACACACTACATGCATCATATGACGCTCAGCTCTACCACATGCATCATACACACACTACATGCATCATATGATGCTCAGCCCTGTCACATGCATCATACACACACACTACATGCATCATATGATGGTCAGCCCTACCAAATGCATCATACACACACTACATGCATCATATGACGCTCAGCCCTACCAAATGCATCATACACACACTACATGCATCATATGACGCTCAGCTCTACCACATGCATCATACACACACTACATGCATCACATGACGCTCAGCCCTACCACATGCATCATACACACACTACATGCATCACATGACGCTCAGCCCTACCACATGCATCATACACACACTACATGCATCATATGATGCTCAGCCCTACCACATGCATCATACACACACTACATACATCATATGACGCTCAGCCCTACCACATGCATCATACACACACTACATACATCATATGACGCTCAGCCCTACCACATGCATCATACGCACACTACATGCATCATATGATGCTCAGCCCTATCACATGCATCATACGCACACTACATGCATCATATGATGCTCAGCCCTATCACATGTATCATACGCACACTACATGCAACATATGATGGTCAGCCCTACCACATGTATCATACACACACTACATGCATCATATGACGCTCAGCTCTACCACATGCATCATACACACACTACATGCATCATATGATGGTCAGCCCTATCACATGCATCATACGCACACTACATGCATCATATGATGCTCAGCCCTATCACATGCATCATACGCACACTACATGCATCATATGATGCTCAGCCCTACCACATGCATCATACACACACTACATGCATCATATGATGCTCAGCCCTATCACATGCATCATACGCACACTACATGCATCATATGATGCTCAGCCCTATCACATGTATCATACGCACACTACATGCAACATATGATGGTCAGCCCTACCACATGCATCATACACACACTACATACATCATATGACGCTCAGCTCTACCACATGCATCATACACACACTACATGCATCATATGATGCTCAGCCCTATCACATGCATCATACGCACACTACATGCATCATATGATGCTCAGCCCTATCACATGTATCATACGCACACTACATGCAACATATGATGGTCAGCCCTACCACATGTATCATACACACACTACATGCATCATATGATGCTCAGCCCTACCAAATGCATCATACACACACTACATGCATCATATGACGCTCAGCTCTACCACATGCATCATACACACACTACATGCATCATATGATGATCAGCCCTATCACATGCATCATACGCACACTACATGCATCATATGACGCTCAGCCCTATCACATGTATCATACACACACTACATGCATCATATGACTCTCAGCCCTACCACATGCATCATACACACACTACATGCATCATATGACGCTCAGCCCTACCACATGCATCATACACACACTACATGCATCATATGACTCTCAGCCCAACCACATGCATCATACACACACTACATGCATCATATGACGCTCAGCCCTACCACATGCATCATACACACACTACATGCATCATATGACGCTCAGCCCTGTCACATGCATCATACACACACTACATCACCAGGGGATGCCAGCAATCTGCCCAGCTGCTGTGGCACTGCCGGTACTGAGGACATGCTGGCACTTCTAGGAGTAGGCACAGAGTGTAATAACTTTGTGACCGGTCCCTGGTGTGCGGGGTGGGGGAGCCGGGGACACATACCATAGGACGGCACTCACTTGCTATGCTGGCCGCTGTGTGCTCCGAGCTCCGGGCAGGAGGCTGTGCTTCAGGCCGGGGCTGCTCTCTCCGTGCAGGATGCTGGGACCTTCCCTCAGCCCCTGTCCGCTGTGACTGCACCAGGCCCAGACTGAGCGCCGGCTGCTCCCTGCAATAGCCTGGCCATCTGCCAGATCACCATCCCCGGCCTCTCATGCTGGGAGCAGCCTCTCTCCTCCCACAGGGCTGCCGGGTATGGGTGGTCAGAGGGGTCTGATGGGTATATAGCGGGCACAGAGGTGACTGCCGGGTACAGGGAGCAGAGGGGACTGATGGGTATAGGGGGCACAGAGGTGATTGCAGAGGGGTCTGATGGGTATATAGGGGCACAGAGGTGGCTGCCGGGTACAGGGAGCAGAGGCGTCTGCCGGGTACAGAGGCAGAGGGGTCTGATGGGTATAGGGGGCACAGAGGCGTCTGCCGGGTACAGGGGGCAGAGGGGTCTGATGGGTATAGGGGGCACAGAGGTGACTGACGGGTACAGGGAGCAGAGGCGTCTGCCGGGTACAGAGGCAGAGGGGTCTGATGGGTATAGGGGGCACAGAGGTGACTGACGGGTACAGGGAGCAGAGGCGTCTGCCGGGTACAGAGGCAGAGGGGTCTGATGGGTATATAGCGGGCACAGAGGTGACTGCCGGGTACAGGGAGCAGAGGGGACTGATGGGTATAGGGGGCACAGAGGTGATTGCAGAGGGGTCTGATGGGTATATAGGGGCACAGAGGTGGCTGCCGGGTACAGGGAGCAGAGGCGTCTGCCGGGTACAGAGGCAGAGGGGTCTGATGGGTATAGGGGGCACAGAGGCGTCTGCCGGGTACAGGGGGCAGAGGGGTCTGATGGGTATAGGGGGCACAGAGGTGACTGCCGGGTACAGGGAGCAGAGGCGTCTGCCGGGTACAGAGGCAGAGGGGTCTGATGGGTATAGGGGGCACAGAGGTGACTGACGGGTACAGGGAGCAGAGGCGTCTGCCGGGTACAGAGGCAGAGGGGTCTGATGGGTATATGGGGCACAGAGGCGTCTGCCGGGTATGGGTGGTCAGAGGGGTCTGATGGGTATAGGGGGCACAGAGGTGACTGCCGGGTACAGGGGGCAGAGGGGTCTGGGCAGAGAAGGGAGTGGTTAGAATTAGGCGGGGAGTTGGGTTTAGGCGGCTGGGTAGGAGGTCTAGGGTAAGGCACTAGTGGGGAGGTTTAGGCTGGGGGGGCAGAGCCGGTTAAAGCAGGGGGTCAGTACCCCTGGTCCCCTTCTATCGAGGGGCCCCCTGTGGTTGGCATGTATTTTTAAAAACAAAATATATATATATATTTTTTTAGCTAAAGGTTTTGGGCATGGCAGTGGGGTAGTGCTGCAATTTCACCTATCTGCCAATGTAACAATGATTAATGGTGCTGAGCAGGGCTATTTTTCAGTAGGCTCCAGCAGGAACTGAGGCCCTTATTCTAGTTCACTCTTTCTGACAAAATATTTCTAAGATGGACAAAGCCATGTGCACTGCAGGTGAGGCAGGTGTTACTTGTGCAGAGATAATTAGATTTGGGTGGGGTTTTACACCTGCCTCACCTGCAGTGCACATGGTTTTGTCCATCTAAGAAATATTTTGTCAGAAAGAGTGAACTAGAATAAGGGCCTCAGTTCCTGCTGGAGCCTACTGAAAAATAGCCCTGGTGCTGAGCATCGGGAGCCAAGTGTGCAGTGCATTACTGGGAGTTGACTTAAGGTGCGTACACACAGGGGCGATTTTGTGCAAAATAGCAGGAAATATGGTCACTGAGCGACCATATTGCCCGCAATGGGAGTGTGCACCGGCGATATATCGCCGGGTGCGCGCTCCCGTTTTTGCCCCTGTGGTGATCGCTTGTCGCAGGAACATGCTCCTGCGACCAGCTGATTACCACTGCCGGGCTCCCCCCGGCAGTTTCTTTTTCATCAGCGACCATCTCTGGTCGCTGATGTAAAGTAGAAACTGAGCAATATATTGCTCAGCCATATATTGCTCAGCCATATATGGCTGAGCAATATATCTCCCCTGTGTGTACACAGCATAAGTCCCCTGAGACTTTGCACAAGAGGTCAGAGGCTGAGAGGCTTGTGCTGAGCTCTGCTTGGTGGAGCTCATTACATGCTTCTCAGGCCCATGGATAATAGCAGCAGCAGCGGCCTCGTCATGGGAGGATTTTTAATCAACTTTGATTTATGTTTATTGATTTATGTTTATATTAACCCCCCCTTCCCTGCAGTTACCCATTGGCCAAATTTATACTGCCTTTTCACTGTGTTTTGACAGTGTAATATTCTCCCTTGCAGTTTGCTGCCAGTCATGACAAGTGGGAGCCCCCCCCATCTAAAGTGCCCCGGGCCCCCCAAAGTCTTAATCTGGCCCTGGGGGTGGAATAGAAGTCTGCGGTGAAGGTTAGGGCTAGGCACTTAGAAGGGTGTGGTTATAATTAGGCGGGGAGTTGGGTTTAGGTGGCTGGGTAGGAGGTCTAGGGTTAGGCACTAGTGAGGAGGTTTAGGCTGGGGGGGATAGAGTTAGTCTGCGGCGAGTGTTGGGGCTCGGCATTTAGAAGGGAGTGGTTAGAATTAGGCTGGGGGAGTTAGGATTAATCAGTCGGGTAGGAGGGTTAGGCTGTGGGGTCAGGGTTAGGCAGCAGGGAGGGTTAGGGGAGGGGGGAAGGTAAGTATACTTACCGGTCCCCTCTCCGGATTCCCACCGGTCATCCATATGTATTCCAAGTGTTGACAGAGCCAACAATACTTCTAAGGTCCTGTTTATAGATAGAATACCAATTTTGCGCTCCATGGCAAAGGCTGTGAATACTTATTTACATGTGATTTCTTAATTTATTTATTTTTTAAACATTTGCAAAAAATCTCCCAAAAACTTTTTTCATGTTGTCGTAATGGGGTCATGTGTTTAGAATTTTAAGGAAAAACATTCATTTATCCCATTTTGGAATACGGCTGGAACATAACAAAATGTGTAAAAAGTGAAGCGCTGTGAATACTTTCCTGATGTAGATCGATAGATACTTGACAGCTTTGTGCTCTGCTGTACGCCTGGCATCCGTGGGCCATGGGCATTCCACTGTTTCTCAGGTAAAAAATGGCTGAGGAATAAACAGTATTGCAAATAGGAATGGCGCTTTATTCCGTAGCCTGACCGCGAGCTGTCAATGCGTTTTCATTTATGCACCTTTTATATGAATGAAGCCTTTTCATTTTGTGTGAGGATCTAGGGGCTGTGCCATTATACTGTAATTCCTTTGATGTATTCAGTGGCATTCATTCGTGCAGCATACATAACTGCACACACGTGCTGACCTTAATGCTGGGTTTTGTGAAGGATTATCAACACAGTTTACCAATGATTACATTATGTAGGGAAATAAACATTCATGCTAATACATTTGCGAGTAAATAAATGAATTACACTAACCTAGCAATTTGTCAAAAGATTGAAGCATACGCTATTAGTTTCTTTCTCATCTTGTGTGAGGTCTTGTACTGTGTAACCTGCCTCCTGGCTTTGCGGAGCCTTCATTTATATTTGTGTCTGTAGTGTGGTGAATAACAGCCACTTTTGCTGGGTCTCCAGACTGATTATTTAGGATCACCGTGGGCAGGGACGCCCTCTGTCCCCTCCCTACCTTCCCCAATCCGACTATGTACATAGTAAATACTATCAACCAAAGAAAAATATGCCCCCACAGGAAGAAAAATTGACATTGGCCGCCAGAAGAGGTGGGGGGGGGAATACTCCCCCTCCCACTGAGAAAAATATGCATACATTGGCCCTCCACAGGAGAAAAAAACATACACATTGCTCCCCACAGAAAAAAAAGGACCAACATTTGTCCCCACATGGAAAAACAAATACACATATTAGGCCCTACATGAGCACACACACACACACACACACACACACACACACACACACAATGCTCCTTATGCACACAAACACATTGGCCACCCACAGAGGGGAAAAAAAAAAACATTGGCCCCACAAAATACATATACATTCCTATATCTCAATTGGGCCTCAAGCTGGTGTAAAATGTATATAGTATATGGAGACACCTTTCCCACTGGTGGAAACTGAGAAGGAAATAAAAAAATAAAATAACAGAATTTCAGTATAAACAAAACCCAACATTTTTAAATAATTTTTTGAAGGGAAGTCATTTTAATACCCTTTTTTTGTACAAATTAAGAAAACCTAGAAATACCTTATTTACAGACTGGGGTATAATTGTTACTGGTAGAAATATTTACCAGCCTCTCTGTACGATTTTTTATATGACAATGCAAATGTATCGTTAATTCATAATTGCGCAAAACATCTGTGCACTTGTACTTCTGCCTACATTGCGTTGTTTTGTACTGTATATTTCTGTACTGTACTGTATATTTCTGTACTGTATATTTCTGTACTGTACTATATATTTCTGTACTGTATATTTCTGTACTGTACTGTATATTTCTGTACTGTACTATATATTTCTGTACTGTATATTTTTGTACTGTATATTTCTGTACTGTACTGTATATTTCTGTACTGTATATTTCTGTACTGTACTGTATATTTCTGTACTGTATATTTCTGTACTGTACTGTATATTTCTGTACTGTATATTTCTGTACTGTACTGTATATTTCGGTACTGTACATTTCTGTACTGTACATTTCTGTACTGTATATTTCTGTGCTGTATATTTCTGTACTGTACTGTACATTTCTGTACTGTATATTTCTGTACTGTACTGTATATTTCTGTACTGTATATTTCTGTACTGTACTGTATATTTCTGTACTGTATATTTCTGTACTGTACTGTATATTTCTGTACTGTATATTTCTGTACTGTATACATCTGATTCGTTTTCTCCCAACTTGATTTTCTTGTAAAAGAAGTTCTCCCAGAGCTTTCCGTAACATTGCTGTCCCAGCCATCTGGAACTTTCAGGTGTTCAGTTAAATCTTTAAGACTGCATGAAAGTTGCTTTGCCATGGGAGTACTGCGGACAGAATATTTCTTCTGTCTTCCTGTGGAGGGCGCTGTTACTTTAAAGTCACACCATTCCTCTGTTTGCCTAGAACTGCACAGAAAGGAATCTATCTGTTCGATGTTGATGCGGAATTGGGCACATCAGTTCACGCATTGTGTGCACAGAAAATAAATGTGTTTGCCTGTATTCAGATTTGTGCACATCTTTTAGTGCACCCGTCCCTTATCAGTATCAGTCAGAACAACTTAAAGAAGAGGCAACTTAAGTCACCCAGAGGAACTATAGTGATCAGGGTGTTTCGCCATCCTTGCTTAAGGTCCGGCGTATATTGAAAGAAAAGCGACGTGATATTGGAGGTTATTCTGGTTTGTGCGTACATTTCCGAAATCTTTCGGAGCGGTCCGCACGCAACGCTGTGCGGACATCGTACGAAGAAACGCCCACCGGACCTCCGCTTACGGACTGACTCACACTAGAAGAACAGGGCGTGTTTACGGACGACATCCAAACCTTGCGTGTGCGGTGGATACACACATATTTGGCACGGTCTTACAGCGTATGCACGGTCTTACCGCGTCAGAACGGACGGGACCCTGGCCGTACGCACGGATGCGGAGTATTTTCGCAAAAATCACCACTATTATCTGAACTCCTAATGATTCTGCTGTGGCTATGTATGTCAATAATACATTGTTTTATTTTTATTTATTTTTCGTCATTCCTGGTATGGTACCTTTAATTTGTTGCATGTGTCCAAAAACATGCTTTTTCATTTTCTGTTTGACGTTTTTGTAATAAATTTATATTTTGATCCCCAAATGTGTGGTTTTATTGGTAAATGTAGAAGTGACATGTATATTTATATTAGTGATAGGAAGTTCTGTCCATTGGTTGCAGTGTAAATGTGTGTCAAAACTGCAGCATATATTTGTGTGTTTAGTAATGGTCCATTAAAGCTGCAATGGTTCCAATTGAAGCAATGAGAAGAGTGTAATTAATGAGTAATGAGTAAAGGAGTGGATTGTATTGTGTTCAGCTGACATTGGTTGCGGTGTGCCCAATTGGGCGTTCCGAATGCCTAGCGCATGACCGAGTGGTGTCCGCAAAGATATACTTGCTTATGGACACCGCATATTTCTTGCCTTTTGGTTCTTGTGCATTCGGTGTGCTGTCCGAATGCACGCCTACCATAATTAGTGCACTCCCTCGTTTACGCCCATGTTTACGCCCAGTTTAGCCCACTTTGAAACTACGCCCCTGTGTCATTCCAAATGACGCCCATAATACGCCCATATTTCACGAGTGAATGCGGTGCACATTTCTGTACGGTGTTAGTGCGAACAAGTACGGAGACCATGCGTGGCACATGTACATAGCGTTGCCCACGCATGCGCAGACGGCTAAAAAACCGCCATCCGAAAGAGTGCGCGAAAGTACGCATCGACCAGAATAAGGCCCATTGTGACTGCGCAACCAGCAGCTGAAAAAGGAACAATTCCTAAGAGAAGGAGAAGGATTCCTTTTCCTGCACCAGAAATATAAAATAGAATAAAAGAGCGGAATTTTCACTTAGCTAGCGCCCATATGTTCTTTCACAATGAAGATCCTCAAAACATCAGTGTAATTGTATCTCTGGGATCATAAAAGAATATAGAATGTATATATAGTGAAGTGCAAGTGTAATCACATGTATACAATAAATGACACAAACAAAAGTCCACACATCCGTGGGCAGGATATATGCAAAACAGTTGACATTACCGGAGACGATGAACTGAAGAAAAATCCAGTTCATATAGAACTTGGTTCAGTGCAATTCTTTTTTATGGTTCAGAAGCAGCATAATGTGGAATCTCTCTCTCTCTCTCTCTCTCTCTCTCTCTCTCTCTCTCTATATATATATATATATATATATATATATATATATATATAGACTGTTGGTGCTGGCCGGCACTCGATGTGCTGTAAGTAATTGATTGCCCGGTGCCTTCCGTAATGACCCCTCCGGTTCGGTGGGGGATATTTAGGGTTGTGTGGACGGCGGCACTCCCAGACTGAGAAAGAATACACAGAACGTTTCAGTGCCCGTGCACTTTTATCAAGAACAGCAGAATGAACAGTACTTGTGTATTATCTGGGCGCCCGATTTTTTCATCGCATGCCACTACTTAAGGCAGGCGATGCTATGCAATTTTTCATTGTAAAGACCCGATTTTTAATTGTATAGTCACCCATGGGTGATTTCATACCCCCACTATCCAACTACGCACGGAGTTGATTTTATATAGTGTGGCGAGCGCAGCGAGCCACCGAGCCCAAAGCGTGGCGAGCGCAGCTTTTTATGGTGAACTGAAATGTGAACTTTTAAAATAAAGGTGTTTTTTTTTTACATTTGGTGTAAAAAAATCAGGAATTTTATTATGTGAAGTGGCATGCTATTTTTATTTATGTGCTTACAGCACATGAATATATATTTAATTTAAAATATATATATTTTTCTTTACAAATAACAGCCAGCAGGGGGCCGGGAGCCAAAAGCTGCTCATTAGATATTCATATATTCACTGCTCCTGATCATTACCAGGGCCGTTTCTAGAGGCGGACAAGCCGTGCAGCAGCCCGGGGCGCCGCACGGCTTGTCCACCTCTAATAAACAGCTGGGGCGCCCGGCAGCAGCTCCCCCCAGCGCTGCCTCCCTTCCTCCCCCCTCTCAGCGCTCACCGTTCACCGCCGGCGCCGCTGATTGATTTCCATGGGGAGGGGAGGGAGCGCATCGTGCGTCTCTCCTTCCCCTCTCTCACTGGCCTGTCACTGGGCTGTCAGCCAATCAGGAGACAGCCCGCGATGTATGGATGGCTGACAGCTCAGTGAAGGGGAAGGAGAGACATGCGGTGCGCTCCCCTCCCCTCCCCAAGGAAGATGAACAAGAGGCAGCACTGCAGCAGAGGCGATGGCAGCAGGGGGAGGCACGCACAGTGAGTTACTGTATATGCTGCTTCCGGCACTGTGGGGCATATTGGCACTGTGGGGCATATTGGCACTGTGGGGCATATTGGCACTGTGGGGGCATATATCTGTGGCACTGTGGGGGCATATATCTGTGGCACTGTGGGGGCATATATCTGTGGCACTGTGGGGGGCATATTTGGCACTGTGGGGGCATATATCTGTGGCACTGTGGGGGCATATATCTGTGGCACTGTGGGGCATATTTGGCACTGTGGGGGCATATATCTGTGGCAAAGTGGGGGCATATATCTGTGGCACTGTGGGGGCATATTTGGCACTGTGGGGGCATATATCTGTGGCACTGTGGGGCATATTTGGCACTGTTGGGGCATAGCTGTCACTGGGGGCATATATGTGTGGCGCTGTGGGGGCATATGTGTGGCACTGTGTGGTAATAGCTGTCACTGTGGGGGCATATATGTGTGGCGCTGTGGGGGGCATATCCAGCACTGTGGGGGCATATATCTGTGGCACTGTGGGGCATATTTGGCACTGTTGGGGCATATCTGTCTCTGTGGGGGCATATATGTGTGGCGCTGTGGGGGCATATATGTGTGGCGCTGTGGGGGCATATGTGTGGCCTTTGAGGGAATAGCTGTCACTGTGGGGGCATATATGTGTGGCGCTGTGGGGGGCATATGTGTGGCACTGTGGGGGCATATGTGTGGCGCTGTGGGGGGCATATGTGTGGCACTGTGGGGGCATATGTGTGGCACTGTGGGGGCATATGTGTGGCACTGTGGGGGCATATTTGGCACTGTGGGGGCATATCTGTGGGGACATATCTGTGGGGGCATATTTGGCACTGTGGGGGCATATATGTGTGTCACTGTGGGGGCATATATGTGTGGCACTGTGGGGGCATATCTGGCACTGTGGGGGCATATTAGTAAATGGCATCAGTTGTGCGGCAGCGGTTTGTGGGGCATAATGTGTAATGGGCATTACGGTGTGGGGAGTATTGCGTAATTGCCATCCCAGTGTGGGGTGTAATGGGCATCACGGTGTGCAACAAAAATGTGTCATTTTTATCACGGTGTGCGGCGTAATATGTAATTGTCATCACAGTGTGTGACGTAATGTGTAATTGTCATCACAGTGTGCGACGTCATGTGTAATTGGCATCATGGATAAATAGTGTATAATGATCTAAGTAGCCTGTCTTTGTTTGGCCTTGATCTGTGAGGCGTACTAGGTCACTGTGTGGGCCTTTATATTTTTTATGTCACTGTGTGGCCTTCAGCCCGCCAACTTAAGTGCGGGAGGACAATGACAACTCCTGCGGTAACCAATGTCTGGTCACGCAGGTCGCAAAAGTGTGATGTAAGGTAATTGTTTTCCGGCTAGGCCACGCCCTTATATTAAGCCACACCCCTTTTAAATTAAGCCACACCCCTATTTCGGCGCGCGCCTCCGGCGCGCTCAATTTCTTCTATACCATGTTATGTATTTGGGGGGGGGGGGGGGGGGGGGGGGGCGCAATTTTTTTTTTTCGCCCTGGGAGCTAAATTGTCTAGAAACGGCCCTGATCATTACATATGCACGATCGGGAGCAGTGCTAGCGGCTCCCTATCCGGTCCCCTGCTAGCTCTCCCGGAGGGCAGCTTGTGCTGCCTGGGTCCCGGGGAGCCCTCCTCCCCCCACATACATTCTGGGGCAGGCAGGGAGACTTCCATCTTTCCGCCTGCCGACGTGCCCTGGCTCCCTGCGGCATCCGCCGCAGGGGTTAAGAATCGCCGTCAGGGGCAGCGAGCCCCTGCGGCATTGGATATGGGGACAGGAAGGGCTGGCAGCAAAGGATCCAGCCCTCCGGAACACGGTGACAGTGCAGCGAATCCTAAACAGGATTCGCTGCACATGCTGATAAATGTCATTGAATACTGCCCTTTGAGTTGTGTTTATTTATGTACCATTGTTTTGAAAGTACAAGAGGTATATTTACTACAGGTCGATTTTAATTTGTTTTAATCAATGGAAGAGCGATTAAAACTGGTCATTAATCGATGTTGGTCTTCCAGGGATAATACACAAATTTAGTAATATTTAAAAACCAATGTAAAAACTCACCTGTCAGTAATACCCCTATTGCCCGGCATTTGAAGCGCCGGGTTATTCGGATGTGCGCTGTCAGACCCCCTTCACACAGGAGAGCAAATCTCCGGGTCTAAAATATAGACCCGGAGATTTGCTTTATTGCGTGGGGTTTTCGCCTGTGTGAAAGGGTCGATTCGGATCCTAAACTCCGGGTCTCTGACCCTGGTCATTTGCAAGGCCGGAGCCCCGGAGTTTAAGATCCGGATCGACCCTTTCACACAGACAAATGACCCGTGTATCTAAGGAAATTCCCGGGTGGAACTGCTTCAACCGGGAATTTCATTTTCTGTGTGAAAGGGGTATTAACCCTTTGAGGTCCGTCGTCTAGTCAGGTTCAACAGCCCTAGCGCTAGTAGCAGATCCACTGGTGACGGGCTAAGGTCGACAGAGTTGAAAGGTAACACAAGCATTAGATCGACAATGAAAAGGTCAACATGAGTTTTTCACGTTTATTTTGAGCCGACATGTGCCGACAGGTGGTATTTTATGCCCTACCAGGGTGTGGAGGGAGAATAGAACAGCATGGCGAGCGCATCGGTACACTTAGATGATATCCATGTCGACTATTGCGGACAAAAAATGTGAAAAACTCCTGTCTACCCTTAGACTTTGGACCTTCCCATTGTCGACTTAATGCTTGTGTCGACCTTCCAACCCTGTCAAACTTAGCTATGTCAACCTATTTCAGGTGTCGACCTTCTAATGCATGTCAACCCAATGACCCAAACCCATTTAGAACACATATTCAACTAGAAAACACGATCAAAGCAAAAGCTTCGAAAGCTAGTCTGCTACCTTCTGTGTTTGTGCATGTGCGAGAAAGAGATGTAGTTCCACACTCTTCCAGCAGATGGCAGTGTATCGGAGACTCACGGACACTAGACATATCTCTTATATATTTGGCTACATCTGTCACTCAAAGTGTGTCTGGAGCTGTAACGCTGGGTTGTGGACTTCCATCTTAATTTATGATTGTCATCACCTGTTTTAAACAGGGTAATTGATAAGAAAGGTGTTTAAGCACAGGTGATGGTAATCCATAAATTAAGAAGAAAGTCCAGAAACAGAGCAATGTGTCCCTCTTGGAGAGGGTCATGTTGGGAGGTATGCACCTCCCTCCCTCCCTCCCCCCCCCCCA